>NC_137454.1:268353409-268953409 GCF_964235325.1 Thermobia domestica | reverse complement strand
TAAAAGGTGAAAGCACTTACAAGCCTTTTTTTTTTTTTTAAATCTTAGCGCGCATGTACTGCACGTGTATTTTATCTCATTTCTGGTAACTGTATTACACATTGGTTGGTTTTTAATTACCCAAAAACGAACGTGTCTTTAATGTAAGCTCACAGAATTCTGAACGTTCTGCCGCTGATGCTGGTATATTTGTAATATAAAATAAACTATTATGTGTTTTTCATAGGAACATCATCAACAAGAGTGAGGATGTGTGGCTGATCGGGGAGCGGGTTCGGTACGTAGAGGTTAACTTATTGGCATTGTACGTCGAAGACCCGAGATCTATTTCCGGCCCAGTCTCACTTTTTCACTCTTTGATTTTTCATTATTTCTGCACCTATACAGGATTTGGTGTACTGAAAGTGCGGTTGATTTTCTCACAATTACTAAACGTTTTACTTGCTACAAGTACCACCACCTCGCCCATCAGCTTACTCACACTGAAATTATTCACACGAAAAAATTAGAAGCGAAAAAAACCCGAAACATAGTGCAAGACAGGAATGTACTGTTATATTGCGCTTGGAAACATGTACAACTTCATACACCGAAAAACATTTATATAAACTTTATCGCCTCATGCTAGGTGCTTTCTGTTGCAAAACCAAACTCTTGTGTTCACAATTCATATATAGCATCAACATAGGACCCTCGTGTTTATGAGTTTTATTTTACCCATTAACTTTTGTTACACCTTGTTTACATTTTCCTTTTAAGTAAAGTTCGTTCTGTGATACGGCATTACACTTCCAGAAAATAATATAAAGGCATTTTCTTTCTTCGGTTACATTCATAAAATAATAATAGAAAAATGTTTACTTCTTAGCAATATCACTACACTTAGAAGTGTGTATCCAAGAGGCTGTTTTAAAGCAGGAAATTCCTTGAAGTAGGAGTTGATACCCGTCCCCGACTGAATGTAATTTGCTCTCCGGTTTAATGTCGTTTGTTTCCACAGATCAAACACTTTTTCCCGTAGTTCTATATTATTTCTCAACCACGTGAGAGCTTCCTCGGCAAATTCATCAGTAGACTGAAAATAAAGGACACCATTCACATAATTCAGTGTGAAAGAAACGTACATACACAGTATGTGCTGTATTAATTTCTAGGACAGACGTACTAGAAATACCATTTCAATAATAAACATGTGAAACAGACAGTATTATACTTCTGAACACAATTGTTATATGAGGTGTTAAGAAGATGTATTTAAAAAACGTCCCGTTAATATATGGAACCAGTGATAGAGTTTTACACACACACGAAAAACAGATATACTGATTGCACAGATTCACGGAAGTTTGATTTATAATGAAGGTAGTGCCCTTGAATTTTGAATCTGTTGCTTGAACATAATACGTGAATAGGTGTAATCATGTAAAAAATTGGCACGCATCTCTTTTAGGAAGTTTTGTACTCTTGTGTGAATATAAGATAGCATAAAACACTATGCATCGTGATTTACTGATAAAATTATAATACAGAATTTATGAACATGAAAGTAAATGAATTAAAAAGAACTATGAACACCATCTAAATCGACTTCGGTAGAAGTTGTAGCTGCACACCGGTTTCTCACAGGCAGAACACCACTTTGCTGCAAATACCTTCTTGTGTTGCAATATCTGTCCCAAGGTTTCCCACTTGCCAAAACCTTCTTCCCTTGGGCAACTTTATAGGGAACGTAGTAAGTATGCTATTTGAAAGACAAATCATTGTTATAATATACAGTCCTGATATGTTATTGCACAACACAAAATTACAATGAAACTTCATTATTTCCACAGAGAAACAAAATACATGGAATCTTGTTTAAAACGAAACTTATATAAACCGGAAATTTGCCCAAGATGAATAGTTTTTAGTCCCGGCAACTCTGTCTGGTTTGCCATATGGTACAGTAAAGATTTTTCTCTTAACTGATTGCCAGATCGAAACGTAGGGGCACTGTAGTCTGTCTGTTTCTGCGAAGGCGTTACTACTGAACTTCTCTTTTGAATAGTTAAGATCTTTCGGCCGTGAACAAGAATGGAGATAATGTCATTCTTCTAGGATACAAGTTACCTGTTTTTGTTGATACATACATAGGCACTCTTCTAGTGTCAAAACTTCCTTCATAAATTAAAGACTTACTGCTTGATACTCGGTTATGACACCTGCATTTCCATGAATTCGGTCATTTGGAAAAAATAAATAAATACATGGTACAAATTTAGACCAGTTGTTGAAAGTTTCCTTTGTTGATGCTTGCAGAAAGCATGGTTTCAGTGCGGAGTGTTTGTGTGCCACTGTTGTGCAGAAACACGGCAAAAACAAACATTAATGTTACTTTGTAGGACACAATACGATTATTGAAGAGAAAAAGGAGACAATGTTTGTAAAATATAAAGTTCTTCACTTTGTAAATGATATAATAGAATGGTGGGGAGATATGTGTAAATAAATGAGATGCAAAAATGATTTGAATATTAATGGTTTTAAATATTGATTAGCTAATTTGAATAGTATGCAAAATGCTTAAGCAGAGTCGGTTTAGCAAATGTTAAACAAAATGATAAATCTATTAATTGAACAAAATGAATTACTATGAATTTAAGTTTTGAGATGAGACTAACTTACAGGGTCCTCCTGTGGTTTTAACTTCAGGTTGATAGAGACAATACTATCGCTCACACACACACACACACACACCAACACGAATGTTATGGTTAACCATGTCTTGCTGGTTTGAGACAACTCCAAGACAGCTGAAAGAGATACATATTACTAAAATTTCTCACATAGCTTGTAAGACTTCCTGGTGTAGGAATGATGCACTCGGGATTCATTGGATCAACAAATTTAATTGGTCGCTAGCATACGATAATGATAATTACACTTCTGTTACACAAGAAGAAAAAAAAACTTTCGTTATCAATTTAGACTATATCGCGGAAATTGTTTTATCTATATGCGTATATCTGTATAGGTCTTTTCTAATATTTTAAAAGTTCGTGCACGTCATTTCATGCTGATTGCTCCTGGTTCCTTGTTGCTCATGGGTGGACTCCATTTCCTTGGTTCACGCGTTGGTCCCGTTATCTTCCCAACTAACGAGACATACGTCCCACGTAGGCCTCGTTTTCTTCCCATAAAACGAGACTTCCTGCAACTTAGAGATTTGCCACGACGACCTTCTTGAATGGACTACTGCTTTCTTACTGCGATGACTAGTCCTTCTTGCAGTAAGAAGCTAGTCTTTAGAGAACAATTTTACTTTTTCCATTATCACAGTGCACATGCTTCTGTTAATTGCGTAACCAGAATGCTTGTTTTGCTTAACTATCGCGATCAGCCTGTTAAGTGGCTTATAAGCGTCTAACCAGATTCATCACCCTAATAACAAAGGGAAGAGGACACTGACTCTACTGTTAGTCCGCATAACTTTGTAACTTTTGATCGCAGTTTCTTAATGACCGTTTTAGTTTCTAGCACCTGAGGCGTCATTTAGTGGTGGCAGGGAGGGGCATTTGCCCCCCCCTGAGTATGAAGGGTATATAGATTTTATCAACAGAATAGTAGTAAATCAGTGAAAAACGCGAAATTTTGCTTATATCACGGGTTCTTTCCCCCCTCCCCCCAAAGCAAAATCTGAAATGACGCTCCTGTCTAGCACCCGTGATAAAATGTCGAACACATAGCGTAAAGTTTCTAAAATGTCTCGATTTAATCCAAGATTAAACAACAAACTAATAAAGTTCTGTACCACTGTACAAGATGATATAGTTTATCACGAATCTCTCACCTTATAACGTTAAGTTCAAGAACAGAGCACGAGGAGCACTACCTTGCTTCTCGAAGTACGAGCCGCGAATCTTCCGCTTATAAGTTCAAGAGCACGAAGAATGCACTTTCCAGCTCGATGTTTCAACCGCAAATCTTTTGCTTATGATTTCAGAGCACGAAGCAGACCACCTTGCTTCTCGAAGAACTAACAGCGAATCTCCTACTTTCCTCTCATCATTGTCTTTTAACAACCCACCCGTTGCTGCAAAAGTTTTGGCTCGCCTCAAAGCTACCACTTTTCTTACGACGGGGGTTTCACTGAGAGGGGGTTTTTACCACAGGTCGTTGACTTGTTCGACCTAATTACTACATTTTGATCGCTTTCTCGCTCGATTGCACAAAACTCATGTTTTATATTCAAATTCTGTCACTCGCATCATTTAGTAAGGATCAAGCTTTCCACTGATATGTGACACTTATATTTAATTAGATAAATAAACACAAAATTTTAAAATAAAACACAATATACATGTTTGGTAGTCGAGTTCTCTACCATTTCTCCTCGAGGTTAAGTTGATGCTGCCTCCTGGTGAGTTTTCTGAGAGGTAATTCACCTGCATGAGGGGTTTTGCACACTGAGGTATTCGCCAAGTTTTAATGTTTGTGGTTGATCTAAACATCCATTGATATATCACACACTAAGAAAATTAACTAGATACATAAATACACCTATGGCAAGCATATGAAATGCTGTCATTGTGTAATAACTTTATTATAAGTGATTTTGTTGAGGTCGGTGCTGGTTATCTACCCAGGACGTCCTCTGCTTAGGCATGATCATCGTCGGTCTTCCGGGTACCATGTCTCTCCCCCAGATTTAGATTGTTGGAGTTGCTACCACGAATCGAAATAAGCCCTTTCTTTTTCAATTCATAACACATACAAGAATACGGCTAACCTATGCTACATGCTACAATTACGAAAACTTCAAGAAAACTTTTATATCAATAAAGAACTATTTGCGGAAGCATATTTACAAACAGGGGTGAAGGTTTCTGGTAGGAATAGCTGTCTCTCTTCTTCTCTCATCCCAAGTGGCTGAGAATTTCAAAAAGATAGATCCGTCCTGGCTGGCGGAAGAAATCGTTGGAAACCAATTCTTTCGAGGATAGAAGTGTGAAAACTGGACAGCTTCGTATTTTCTAGCACTTTTTTGTATTGCGGATTTTCACATGTATCTACGAACTCCTGCAAACATTTGCAACAATAGCTGCTCTCGACATCGCGTCTTCTCGTTCCAATGTCTCTCACCGTAGCAATATTGTCATCCATACTTTTTGTATTGCTTTAGGTATACTAGATCCACCCATATGTACTTACAACTTGGTTGTTACGGTTAGCAACTATGCCCCATATGCATCAAACCAAGCGTACTTTCTTGTTGTAGACGAAGACTCTTGTCTTTAAACTTTTCTTTTCTTTCTTTTTTTCTATGCTGTGCTTACCAAGAGAACTGAGTTTTGAAACTTCGTATGCGTTCTGATATAATATATCTAGCGTAAAGCTTTACATTGACTTTATATACGAATTGATGTTCATGATTAGTAAAATTATATCTTATTTATATTCTTCACACAAATAACATTTATTATAAAAACAACGATAATAATAATACACACATACATCAACTTCAATCTACATTAATGCTTCCACAACTAATCCCTTATTTAACTACCCATATCTACACTCAAAATATTCATATACAAAATATAACATAACCCTATATGCAAATTACTCAAAATAATTATATGCACGAATAGAAATATTAATATATACAATATTTATATACGCTATTGTATGCTCTATACAATTTCAAATGTTGCAAATGCAAATTTCCAACACTGAAACCCAGAAAATGGAAACAATCGTTAAAAGGCGGTGAAAATGTAAAGAGAAAGGTCAGAGGAAATACACAATAAAATAATACATACTCGCAGTTTGCACTTTAAGCATCTGTCTTATTCAAATAAGTTCACTTTGTTAATTGAGTTTATGTTGTAAATACATTTTTGTGTTAATTGATCTTTCACCTCAACCATTTTAACCTAGGTACAGTACTACGAGATTATTTTTACCAGTAGTTACTGTTACAGAACTGCATACAACGGAAAATTGTTTTGTTCCACGACATTCCGTCTTACACAAGTTTCATTGTATATATGCTGTCAATTAGGTATATTGGAATTACTTTTTTTCGGTATTTCTTTACTATTTTAATAAAATGAGCATTGAAAAATGTATTCTGATAAGTTATTGAAAACGTTCACTTGTAAGTTAAATTGTAAATTTCCCCTTGTTTCGAAGACAATGATAAAGTAAATATTAATACAATTAAGTCTAATTTTGCCGATGTACTGAGAGAGGAAATTTACCGCGAAATTCAGAACACAGAGTTCGTAGCTATTATGCTTGACGAAACTTCAGATGTAAGCAATAAATCGCAATTGTCAACTGTTTTACGATATTTTTCGGCGACGGAGAAAAAAATCGTAGAACGATTTCTTGGATTTCATGACATGAGTGCTGATAAAACTGCAGCGGCGCTTTTCAATCATGTTAATGAAATAATGAATACCTATAAATGCGCGGACAAATTAATTGCCCAGACATACGATGGGTCTTCGGTGATAAGCGGCCACCTCAATGGCCCTCAAAGCAAAGTGTTGGAAAAGTATCCTAAAGCTCTCTTTACGCATTGCTATGCTCATGTAATGCATTCAGTTTTGCAGCAGTCATTGGAATGCAACAAAGAGCTTAAAACATTTTTTTGCAGTCTTAAATCACTGCCTGCCTTTTTTTCTCATTCCCCAAAGAGATTGCACGAACTTTCTGCTTTCATGTCAAAAAAGCTACCATCATTATCTTGTACTCGATGGAATTTTACCTCTAGACTTATTCATACGGTCAGTGAAAACAGAGAATCATTGATTATGTTTTTTGATCATGTTAGTGAAAGCGGAGACTTCGACAATTTAACTGCAATGACAGGCAGAGGATTTGCTAGCTTCCTAAGGAATTTTGAAAATATATTTTTAATAAAGGTTTTGTCCAATTTACTTGCTTTCTCAGATATATTGTTCAATATACTCCAGCCTAGGGATGTTGATATTTTATACTGTAGTAATAAAATTACTGAATTTCAAAACCAATTGCAAAAGGAAAGGGAGAATTTTGAAATAGTCTGGTCTTCTGTTCATAGAGATGTAGGGGACGAAGAAGTGATTCAGATAAGAAGAAGGAGATTAAATGATGAATCACAGAAGGATCATTGCCGGAGACTGTACTTTGAAATCATTGACAACATCAGTGATCAGATTACAATTAGATTTGCGTCTTTCGAAAAATTGCAGTATTTTGATCTCCTAAACCCATCTAAACTGAAGTTCTTCAACAAGCGAGAAAACTTTCCTCACGATTTGTTAAAAAAGCTGCAGGTAGTTTATGGTGATGTTTTTAATTTGTCCAAACTACAAAACGAACTACATGTGTGGTACGCTTCCAATGAGGAATCAAATAAAACCCCCATTGAAATCATTCAATATTTGATGGATATGAATCTGGTGAGTGGATTCACGGAGATTTATAAGTTAGCTATGCTGATTGCAACAGTACCTTCCACAACATCATCTGTCGAGAGATCGTTTTCGTCACTGAAAAGGATCCACACGTTCTGCCGCGCTACTCAGACCGAGCACCGAATGACGAATTTAAGCCTCATTTCCATTGAAAGAGAACTGTTATCCAAGTTACGAGAGGGAGATAAATCCAAATTCTATGATGCAGTGATCCAGATGTTTCTACGTAAAGAAAGACGACTCGAGCTGGAATTCAAGTAATTGTAAGTAAATTGATGTTGATTTTCAGTTTCATATTTTGCTTGTTTTTGATCTTCAGCTTCATATTTTGAAGGTATATTTTCCTTATATAATTATTCCCATTAAATGTAGTGCTTACGTAATAACATCCTCCTTGATTCATCTTTATAATTTCCAGACTAAATTGTTAGAAGAAAATTGCTATTTATAGGCTGTAGGCATTGGTGTAACTAGGACACTTTGCTGGGGATGACCATTTTCCCTTACTTTCGAAAATTGCGTGAACTTACAGGTGCAGACTATATTCAAGAAATCGATGGGTGGGCAAAGTATAGTCACCGTATGTCGAATGCAAACGCTAATAAAATAGTTATGCGTAAATTGAAGATAACTTATCACATTATTTTCGACCAGTAAAAAAAACAAACAAAAAAAAACAAAAAAAAAACAAAAAAAAAGTGGGTGGGCCCAACTTTGCTCCTGGGGAGAAGGGGTCCCCTCTAGTTTCGCCTATGGTTGTGAGGATTAATATATTTTTTCTTTCTTGCCAACGCCCTAACATCCACCTCACGAGACGCCACTGGCTACTATGCCCCATATGCATCAAACCAAGCGTACTTTCTTGTTGTAGACGAAGACTCTTGTCTTTAAACTTTTCTTTTCTTTCTTTTTTTTCTATGCTGTGCTTACCAAGAGAACTGAGTTTTGAAACTTCGTATGCGTTCTGATATAATATATCTAGCGTAAAGCTTTACATTGACTTTATATACGAATTGATGTTCATGATTAGTAAAATTATATCTTATTTATATTCTTCACACAAATAACATTTATTATAAAAACAACAATAATAATAATACACACATACATCAACTTAAATCTACATTATTGCTTCCACAACTAATCCCTTATTTAACTACCTATATCTACACTCAAAATATTCATACACAAAATATAACATAACCCTATATGCAAATTACTAAAAATAATTATATGCACGAATAGAAATATTAATATATACAGTATTTACATACGCTATTGTATGCTCTATACAACTTCAAATGTTGCAAACGCAAATTTCCAACACAGAAACCCAGAAAATGGAAACAATCGTTAAAAGGCGGTGAAAATGTAAAGAGAAAGGTGAGAGGAAATACATAATAAAATAATACATACTCGCAGTTTGCACTTTAAGCATCTGTCTTATTCAAATAAGTTCACTTTGTTAATTGAGTTTATGTTGTAAATACATTTTTGTGTTAATTGATCTTTCACCTCAACCATTTTAACCTAGGTACAGTACTACGAGATTATTTTTACCAGCAGTTGCTGTTACAGAAATTAACTTTTCGAATTTGCATACAACGGAAAATTGTTTTGTTCCACGACGTTCCGACTTACACAAGTTTCATTGTATATATGCTGTAAATTAGGCATATTGGAATTACTTTTTTTCTGTATTCGTTTACTATTTTAATAAAATGAGCATTGAAAAATGTATTCTGATAAGTTATTGAAAACGTTCACTTGTAAGTTAAATTGTAAATTTCCCCTTGTTTCGAAGACAATGATAAAGTAAATATTAATACAATTAAGTCTAATTTTGAATGGGTGTTCAGAAACTTCACCGTCGAAATGGGGAGATGATAGTTAACGTAATTCTAAGCAAAGAAGTTTCTATGACCAGATATACGATTTTCAGCGGCCTGACAGCTACAGGTTGGTAACCATTCTGTACATTTTTTCCAAAACAAAAATGTATTACTCATCCTGTATTTTTTCTAAAGGTCACCTATAGTGCATTTGAATGGTGACAGAATGGCCTTTCCAATGGTGTATGGTATGTGACGATAGCTGCGTTGGAAGGAGCCTTATGAAGGGAAATTTGAGAACAAAATATCTTTCTTCCAAGAGCTTTAAGGAACACGGTTGTCAACACTGTCGCCAATAGGAACGACAAAAATTACGCATCAACTCCAATGTTTATGCTGAATAATATCGCAAAATTTATATATATACATATATATATATATATATATATATATATATATATATATATATATATATATATATATATATATATATATATATATATATATATATATATATATATATATATATACCATAGTAACAGAGAGAAAAAAAATAAAATTGTCATTATACAATCGAACTACTTTTATTAAAATGAAGGAATTTTTTTCCTCCTCCACAACTTCCCTTCCAACTCCACTATCGTCATACATACATCAGTGGAAAGATAGTTTCATTGCCATTCAAATACGCCATGCGTCATCTCTCTAAAGTAAATACCGGATGAGTAATACATTTTTGTCCTCAACAAAATTGTATAAAATGTTTACCAACCTGTAGCTGTCAGACCGTTGAAACTTGAACACATTCTTATAGGATCATTTCTGCTTAGAAGTAGATCAACTATCATCTCCAAAAGTTGTCAGTGTGGTTTCCGAACACTCTTCAAGAATCATAAAATATTCCATGAGATTTAATTTTTTCCAGTGAACGCGAAGAAAAACGAAGAAATAGCAATATACAAGAATCCCCTCACCTAACTGAATTTTACACAAACCTTGTTTTCAGCCGGAAACAATCGTACTATTGCCTCACTTATTGAAATGAATGACTAGTCTACTGATCCTGTAAGATAGAACATAACAATTTCACAGAGCAATTCAAATAGAAGCCTGAATAAATATTAAGAGACGACTGTCCATTGAGAAGAAAAAAAAAAAAAACACCTGTTTATAAATTTTGTAACACTGGCACTACCGGAAGAAGTGAATCTTTAGTTTCATTAAGTCAGGCAAATAAACAAACTATAATATTTAATACAACTCAACGTGTCCCAAGTTACTGCAAACAGCTATTAATCAATCCAAAGGGTGCTATGCAGTCATCAGAACACTTTCAAATTCCAACTGATCTACATTATTGTGTACCATAATGAGCAACTAACGAATTAATGCGTTTGAACTTTTGTTTTGATAATTTCAATGCATTTTGAGACCAAATGAATCCTAAAAATGCAACTACAAACGTACTTGTAATATAGATCGTAATTGTAAAATACTGTCACGTTGATACACGCAATCAATAGCATTGAATATGTGCCATGTGAAAACGAGATTCTACTCGGAATTCTTAGTGAAGACGATAAATGTATAGAACAGCAATTACTTAATATTTAAGACTATTGCATATACATTATATTTAACATACGATACTACAACATTTAACGAAACGATCTGTACCTTTTATCTGCGCCAATGTATCGAACGATGACATCTGTTAATAAACTGCGAGCTCTGCTATTAAGATACCCCAAATTCTTGTGCGTGATAATACATCTTTTCCTTGCAGTGAACTATTCAGAATGTTCTGCAAGTCTTATAACAAGGTACTTGTGATCAGAAAATTTGAAATAAAACAAAACTTAAACAACAAAAGCAAAACTATAAAATGAATTGATATCACTCATGTTAAGATCACTTAAATGTGAACACGTGAGAACCAGACGAATTTTATTTCAAAAATTTACAAAAAGAAATTCTTGTTTTCTCCGAAAAACAAAAGTAGCATGAGCATCTACGTGTAAAAATACACATATGTCCCAAATTTCGTCGAAATGGGTGCAGTACTTTTTTTTTTTTTTTTTTTCGCTGTCTCTGGTGATTACCTGAAAAAGAAGTGTCATATTGGCCATTGTCAGCGCATCACAGCTTGGACAATTTTTCACATGGAAACTTTATTTTCATGTCACTTGCAATCTTTTCTACCAGAAAAGAAATGTTTTAAGTTCCATTCATATCTGTTTGTAGTTTTCGTAAACGAACAACGCCGAAATGCCATTTCTTGTATTCTAGAAGCGTAAGCACTATTCGATCTCTCAATTTTTTTTAAAGCCTGGCTTGCAGGGCGACCGTCCTGCCTGATAACGTATACGTAGAAGAGTTTGATGACAGTCCACGAGCCGATTTGAATGAATGTGGTATCAAATGACTACATTAGATAAGGTTATAAAGAATGAGTTATGTTTGCATTGAGTTCGTCCTACCAAACACATGCTCACTCTTGCGGTCATAAAAGATGGGTGAATAACTGATTATTATGATCTGGAAAATTACACTTTAAATTTAGTAACGGCCATACAAGCTATATCAACATACTTATGCATACGTAAATATTCTATGGAAATACGTACAATAGCTAGTCTCTTTGAGGTTAAAGGGACACCTACAATCAGTTTTATTTGTCTATTTCATCTGTGAAGAACCATTCAAGTGAAAATATATCTTTGGATGTGAATTTTCTTCAATTTTATGGGTTCTTTACGTGAAATACAAGGTAATTTTACACCAGGAACAATGCGTTTTGAAAACTTACGAATTCCTCTGTTGCTGCACTTTCCTTCACCAGGGGGTCTTCCATCAACAGGCTATTTTTGCAGATATCTACATCTGTAGATGTATCTCTTGGTTCTACCGAACCACACACTACATCAACTGGAATACATAAAAAATAAATAAATAAAATAAAATAAAATAATGCTGTAAGAATTTTACGTTAACCTATCCTTTTTATCTCTCTCAAATAAATTCACAGAAGTACCTTCATTACACGTAAAAGCAATCGGCCTAAACAGAAATGCATGCTGGCGTTAGGACTTCATACTTTTGATACATTTTCTTTTACAAATCACAACCAGAAATGCACCGTATATACCCGTGTAATGGCTACGCTTACGTAATACTTGCACCCAAACTTTAAAAGTGAACTGAAACAAAAGTGGATTGCTCGGACTGCCATTCTGATGGAGGTTTTCCTTAGTCGTACCAAGATAATGCAAGCGATGACTGAAAACTTTCCAGGTCATTACTCCTCCTCTGTCCCAGTCAGAGGGCCATAAATAAAATTCAAAGGTACCCACATAATGTCTACATCCGAAAAACGATAATTTCCTCTACTAGAATATAAAAGTGAAAGTTTAAAATAATAAAATATGAATACGCAGCTTACCATTGTCCTAATTGCTAAAATATATTATAATAGTGTAATATTTCAAGAGCTTTTTGATTGGCATGTTCACACGAATCTTCTGTATATTAATAACGTTATAAAATGCGAAAGATGTTCAACTCAAGGTAAGAAACAGGAAGTAAGGAAGAAATTAACAATATTTATATATTCATTTGAAGACACAATTGAACTCACTTGTGAATGCTCATCGCATCACTGTGTCTTACACCATTCTTCAACAATTTGAGGAAAAGAATCTCAGCAACCCGATGCTTTGATCATGGAATATGTTTAAAGAAAGAAAACTGGTCTATATTGTTTCTTTTCTTCCTTTTTCTTAAAATTATTCAGTTAAAAGTCACTCGCATTTTATAATAAGTTTCTCATATGCGGCAGGACGGTAGGAAAGTTCTTGAAATAAAGGCTATTATAATTTATACGAGCGACTGGGACACTTACCCTTTAATTATCTTACACTATTTATTAATAACATTCCAAATACAGCCAAAAGTCATTTAACATTGAAACAAATAACAACAAAGGAAGAAAAGGAGCTTGGAAGTCGGCGAAGGGTCATATATTGAAGGCACCATCCAGACATTTGCCTAATGAAACTAAGAAAACCCTGGAAAACAGTTGTTACGATGGCCTGCCTCAGGATTCGTTTAGGCTTAATTTAGTTTTAGAAAAGTCCGTTGACTGTACAAAAGAGTGTTTTTTTTTTAATTATGTCGTGACTTGCGTCTTTTTTCTCGAAATTTACAAAAAAGAACAAATGCTCTGCACTATGTAGTCAACAAATGTACCCCAACATCCTCAAACACAAGGTGGAACTATAGAAGTAGGATAAATGATGTGCTGTATAGCTTAAAAGATGAACTGTTAGGACTGTTTAAATACACGACGAAAACATCGGTAAATGGGATTCTCAAATCTGAGTTCGTGTAACAAAATTCTATCAAACCCTTCAAAGTTTTGACTTCAATTTTTTACTTGAACTGTTTTATGTTATAGGATAAAGTAAGAAATCTTGTTCAATATCTTAGAAAAGAGAATAGATGACTTTGAAGAATATCTAAGTTTATTGAGAGACGGTTTCGATTCTATCGAGTAAAAAATGGAAGAACCTTAATAGCCACATTTTTAAAAAAGATCAAGGTAAATGAAGTGAGATTTGACCCCCTAAAAAATTGATGCCAATGCCTATAGTTTGAAATGGTTGCTAAACTAAAAGATAAAAAGTACTAGCTTTTCTGATATTGAAAAACTGGAGATACTTGTAATATCAACAACCGGTAACAATTGTCAAAGTGTCACGCCACGCCACTGAAAGGAAGAAAAGGAGCTTGGAAGTCGGCGAAGGGTCATATATTGAAGGTACCATCCAGACATTTGCCTAATGAAACTAAGAAAACCCTGGAAAACAATTGTTACGATGGCCTGCCTCAGGATTCGAACCCGGGACCTTCGCATACGCTAACCACTCACCCACGTTCGCTCGGTTAACTACTAATTGTAATAGCACACAAAATGCTTATCTTTAACTATTACCATTTTTCTATGCTAATGGTCATGCAACAAAACAGATAAATATTAATTCAAAAATAAATATTTAAACATGTTTTCTAGCGGTGTTAGTCGGATATGTCTAATTAAAAATACTTTTCGACGTAAGTCATTGAGATAGAATTTCAGTCTACTCACAAGGGTCCTCGCAACAATACAATGTGCTTCTATTTGCATTGCTTATCCTATCTCCACCACCAACACTAGGGAAAAAGGAAATAGTTGTCACCTGAAATTAAAGTTTATTATTAGCTGCATTAAATACAATGATTAAAAAATATAAATGCATATAATTACATAGCACAACTGCGTACGCGCGTAATTTCCCTTAAGTGTTAACAATTGTTGATTGTCGTTACTTTTATTTTCAATCTTATGACAACGCAAAGATTCAAAAACTTCAAGATGCCATTTCTTCAACGTGTGCTGATCATAACCAGTTTCATGTCGATTTTATTAATGCATTTAGTTCAGTCTGTGTCATTTCATGTCAAGTGAACCAATGGTCCCCACTCCACTATCTATAATTTGTTTAAACTTTTGCTCCAATGTTACCTGACACAAAAATGAAGATTAGTCTTTTGTAGTACGGCTACCTTTAAAATAACTCCTGTGACAGCAACAATAAGTAACATGTTGCCCTCCTAGTTCTTTTATCTTCAAACTCAAGTGCACATACGAGGTCTTCGGCGCTTATGTGGATAGTGACGCGCTTTTGGCGCGGGAGACCCGGGTTTGATTCCCGGCGGGAGCTCATGTTCGGATCGACATTAAGTTGTAGGTTCACGTCTCATATAGCGTCGCTGCTGAACGGGACGCTAAACTTAAATCAAGAAATCGAGTGCACATACTTTCTACAACGACAGTAGATTAATATTCTGAACGAAACGTGAAACTGTACATATCTCGTTTCAGATGATGCCAGGGGTAAAAAAAATCCGGAAAAGAGAGAATGTTTAAAAATATAATAATTATCCATGTAATAATGTTTGCAGTTTAATCTTTAAAATTAAATTATAGCGCACGGTGCAGCAGGTTTACATGTATTTAAAGATGGCAGAAAAATGTAAATGTAAACTTAATTGTAAGTTTGATAAATGAAAGAGATACAAGAACTTATGAGTGAAAATATCATGTTGAGAGCCTTAAATGTAGCGCAAGTCCCGAAATGACGGTTTGATTTGATTCTCTAACAGGTTCGTCTAGTCTTAATAAATATGTCTCTGTTTCATCAAGGTATATCTCTGTCCTTAACTGCATTCGACTTGATAGATACCAGATTGTTTCAGAAAATCAACCTTCTGAGAAATATATTATGTTTTCTGAAAGAATATCGGAAGCGTCGATGAAATACCTTCTAAGAATCATTTTTATTTGGTTAGACAATATTGGAAAATATGGAATACTTATCCAATTCCTAGTTATTTTACTTTTGTTTTTACAATAACGCAAAGATTGAACAAGTTAATACAGCCATTTTTTTCAAGGTGGAGTGATCATATCAATTTTCATGCTCGATATTGTATTGCAGATCGTTATTTTGGGTACTTAATGTAATAGCAATCAAAATAGCCAAATGCTCCTTTCTACTAAGTTGAAAGACATAGATTTGGCCTTAGTGTTTTTTAAGTTATTTAGTTAATTGTAGTTAAATGTCCCGTTTTAGCATCGATGCTATATTAGACGTGAAACTACAGTTTAAAGTGGAATCAGAAGCACTGTAATGTGTTCCCTCCTCTTCCACTGGCAATTGAACCTGGGACTGCGTGAATTATTCACGCATGCTAGCCACTAACCAGCGAGGAGGGCTTCAATGTAAGTTTTGACATGATGTTACTAAAATGTATTGTATTCCTCTATCCACTTTTCATTATTCTCTCCATCCACTCTTTATCCCCATCTCTTCTCTTCTTTCTTTCCCCTTTGTTTGTTACAAATATTACTACTTGCATCGACATAGTATGCAAATTCTTTCTGTAGTGAATTCAGTGGAAAATGACCTAATAGCTATCTTTCCACCATCCAGAAACCAAGAAGAACATCTACGTAAAAATTTATTTCTAATTATATGAAGACGTATTTTTTCCATTGGTTATGGTTCCAATTTGGTGCAAGGTTGGCAACATAACCATTTTGAGATACGAAGAGGATTCATTTTTCACATCTTGTACTTTCCCCTTTATAATTTCGCATGTCCCTGAAACAATCTGTGCTTCAGACTTAAGGTTTTCTTTATTCTATAGTACATCTGCCATTTTTATTTCTCCCAGGTATCAGTCTACTAAATTGACTTCCACTGTTCTCTCTCTCTCTCTCTCAGGTAGCAAGTTTTGAAGTTTGTTAGACCTTTCAGTGAACAATAAGTACTTCAAAATGGGAGGGGGGGGGGAACATGCTACTTATTGTTGCTGTCACAGGAGTTATTTTGAGGTAGCCGTACTACAAAAGACTAATCTTCATTTTTGTGTCAGGTAACATTGGAGCAAAAGTTTAAACAAATTATAGATAGTGGAGTGGGAACCATTGGTCCACTTGACATGAAATGACACAGACTGAACTAAATGCATTAATAAAATCGACATGAAACTGGTTATGATCAGCACACGTTGAAGAAATGGCATTCCCTAGTGTTGGTGGTGGAGATAGGATAAGCAATGCAAATAGAAGCACATTGTATTGTTGCGAGGACCCTTGTGAGTAGACTGAAATTCTATCTCAATGACTTACGTCGAAAAGTATTTTTAATTAGACATATCCGACTAACACCGCTAGAAAACATGTTTAAATATTTATTTTTGAATTAATATTTATCTGTTTTGTTGCATGACCATTAGCATAGAAAAATGGTAATAGTTAAAGATAAGCATTTTGTGTGCTATTACAATTAGTAGTTAACCGAGCGAACGTGGGTGAGTGGTTAGCGTATGCGAAGGTCCCGGGTTCGAATCCTGAGGCAGGCCATCGTAACAATTGTTTTCCAGGGTTTTCTTAGTTTCATTAGGCAAATGTCTGGATGGTACCTTCAATATATGACCCTTCGCCGACTTCCAAGCTCCTTTTCTTCCTTTCAGTGGCGTGGCGTGACACTTTGACAATTGTTACCGGTTGTTGATATTATAAGTATCTCCAGTTTTTCAATATCAGAAAAGCTAGTACTTTTTATCTTTTAGTTTAGCAACCATTTCAAACTATAGGCATTGGCATCAATTTTTTAGGGGGTCAAATCTCACTTCATTTACCTTGATCTTTTTTAAAAATGTGGCTATTAAGGTTCTTCCATTTTTTACTCGATAGAATCGAAACCGTCTCTCAATAAACTTAGATATTCTTCAAAGTCATCTATTCTCTTTTCTAAGATATTGAACAAGATTTCTTACTTTATCCTATAACATAAAACAGTTCAAGTAAAAAATTGAAGTCAAAACTTTGAAGGGTTTGATAGAATTTTGTTACACGAACTCAGATTTGAGAATCCCATTTACCGATGTTTTCGTCGTGTATTTAAACAGTCCTAACAGTTCATCTTTTAAGCTATACAGCACATCATTTATCCTACTTCTATAGTTCCACCTTGTGTTTGAGGATGTTGGGGTACTTTTGTTGACTACATAGTGCAGAGCATTTGTTCTTTTTTGTAAATTTCGAGAAAAAAGACGCAAGTCACGACATAATTAAGAAAAACACTCTTTTGTACAGTCAACGGACTTTTCTAAAACTAAATTAAGCCCGTGGGCATAACTATGAAAAAATTAGACTTCAACCTCACCAACCATAACCGAAGCTCCATCTTTTGTTTGAGCAACAAGTTTTCCGTATTGAAAACTAGTCAGACAGTCAAACACAATTTGGGACAGTGAAACTACGGTATGATGAAGACGATTGCACAGTTCTTTTTCAAACACATAAAACTGCATCAAAGTGCAAATTCAACTACTAGGCTAGAGCTGCAAATTTGCTGAAGAGAAAGTATTCTATACTAAATTAAAAACAAATTATTTTCAATTAGCATAAATCCTAAATAATAATAAGTATTCGAATTAGAAAGAGTGCCGGAAACATTTCTACTTTTCTCTAACTATCATTACTATTCCCTCTTGATCTTGAAACAGTTCACATATAGCACAATATGTTTCATCGATGGGCATTCCTGTATATTTAATGACACGCTTCAGAGACTGACAATATCTTTGCTCTTTAAGGGACGAGACAACTACCATCTAATTTTTTCTAGCGTTTAAACAGCAAGAAAATCTCAGTAATAATAATAATAATAATAATAATAATAATAATAATAATAATAATAATAATAATAATAATAATAATAATAATAATAAATTCCCTTAGCTCAAATTAACAGTCAATAAGAAACTTTATTTTGAACCAAAGCAAACATATTAAATTTATTTGTTAGAATATCCAATGGAATATATTCTTCTTGTTCTCTATTCGTATATTATTCAAATTTAAAGGTAACATATTAATATACAAAGTCATGCGAAAATGATATTTTAACATATAAGTCATGCACTTCGGAACATACAGTCTCACAGTGGCAGGTGTTCAATGTTATTACTATGAAAAACCTGCTACTTATATTTGTCTGAAATTGTATACTGTTAAGACAATATAATAACCTTACAAATATGGAAATTACAGCCAAATTTCCGTCCTTGGAATGGGAAAGCAAAAAAAACAGTAGAGTAAAATCACTGCCAGCTCGATCATATTTAGCGAGAGGAGAGCGGGTAGAGTAAACATGCTGATGATATTCTAGATTCTCCTTGTTTTGACAGGGAACGTTCCTACGTTTTCCTGATCCACTCAACCAAACGGTAACATAAGGGCCATTCTGAAAAGTCTAAGTACGAGTGCGTAGGATGCTTCTGGCTGGCACGCTGAAAGGTACTTCTGGAGTGAATGACCGCTATCGGGGTTCGCGTTACCACTGAAATCTGCAGTATCAACAACAGTATGTTCCTATTTGGCGCTGGCATGTTGTGTTCATTCACATTGTAAATGCGGCATAGGCCGTCTGCTCTTTTTTTTTTTTTTTTTTTTTAAAAAAAGAAAGAAAAGGAAAATATGTAAACATCTTCCCATGTTGATGATGAAATTTAGAGACATATGAAAACCACGGAAAACCGTCATATTTTTAGCGTTACCGCCGGTAACAGCGGTAATATGCACAACACGTCCCTGCTTCCTTTGTTGTTATTTGTTTCAATGTTAAATGACTTTTGGCTGTATTTGGAATGTTGTTAATAAATAGTGTAAGATAAGGGTAAGTGTCCCAGTCGCTCGTATAAATTATAATAGCCTTTATTTCAAGAACTTTCCTACCGTCCTGCCGCATATGAGAAACTTATTATAAAATGCGAGTGACTTTTAACTGAATAATTTTAAGAAAAAGGAAGAAAAAAAAACAATATAGACCAGTTTTCTTTCTTTAAACATATTCCATGATCAAAGCATCGGGTTGCTGAGATTCTTTTCCTCAAATTGTTGAAGAATGGTGTAAGACACAGTGATGCGATGAGCATTCACAAGTGAGTTCAATTGTGTCTTCAAATGAATATATAAATATTGTTAATTTCTTCCTTACTTCCTGTTTCTTACCTTGAGTTGAACATCTTTCGTATTTTATAACGTTATTAATATACAGAAGATTCGTGTGAACATGCCAATCAAAAAGCTCTTGAAATATTACACTATTATAATATATTTTAGCAATTAGGACAATGGTAAGCTGCGTATTCATATTTTATTATTTTAAACTTTCACTTTTATATTCTAGTAGAGGAAATTATCGTTTTTCGGATGTAGACATTATGTGGGTACCTTTGAATTTTATTTATGGCCCTCTGACTGGGACAGAGGAGGAGTAATGACCTGGAAAGTTTTCAGTCATCGCTTGCATTATCTTGGTACGACTAAGGAAAACCTCCATCAGAATGGCAGTCCGAGCAATCCACTTTTGTTTCAGTTCACTTTTAAAGTTTGGGTGCAAGTATTACGTAAGCGTAGCCATTACACGGGTATATACGGTGCATTTCTGGTTGTGATTTGTAAAAGAAAATGTATCAAAAGTATGAAGTCCTAACGCCAGCATGCATTTCTGTTTAGGCCGATTGCTTTTACGTGTAATGAAGGTACTTCTGTGAATTTATTTGAGAGAGATAAAAAGGATAGGTTAACGTAAAATTCTTACAGCATTATTTTATTTTATTTTATTTATTTATTTTTTATGTATTCCAGTTGATGTAGTGTGTGGTTCGGTAGAACCAAGAGATACATCTACAGATGTAGATATCTGCAAAAATAGCCTGTTGATGGAAGACCCCCTGGTGAAGGAAAGTGCAGCAACAGAGGAATTCGTAAGTTTTCAAAACGCATTGTTCCTGGTGTAAAATTACCTTGTATTTCACGTAAAGAACCCATAAAATTGAAGAAAATTCACATCCAAAGATATATTTTCACTTGAATGGTTTTTCACAGATGAAATAGACAAATAAAACTGATTGTAGGTGTCCCTTTAACCTCAAAGAGACTAGCTATTGTACGTATTTCCATAGAATATTTACGTATGCATAAGTATGTTGATATAGCTTGTATGGCCGTTACTAAATTTAAAGTGTAATTTTCCAGATCATAATAATCAGTTATTCACCCATCTTTTATGACCGCAAGAGTGAGCATGTGTTTGGTAGGACGAACTCAATGTAAACATAACTCATTCTTTATAACCTTATCTAATGTAGTCATTTGATACCACATTCATTCAAATCGGCTCGTGGACTGTCATCAAACTCTTCTACGTATACGTTATCAGGCAGGACGGTCGCCCTGCAAGCCAGGCTTTAAAAAAAATTGAGAGATCGAATAGTGCTTACGCTTCTAGAATACAAGAAATGGCATTTCGGCGTTGTTCGTTTACGAAAACTACAAACAGATATGAATGGAACTTAAAACATTTCTTTTCTGGTAGAAAAGATTGCAAGTGACATGAAAATAAAGTTTCCATGTGAAAAATTGTCCAAGCTGTGATGCGCTGACAATGGCCAATATGACACTTCTTTTTCAGGTAATCACCAGAGACAGCGAAAAAAAAAAAAAAAAAAAGTACTGCACCCATTTCGACGAAATTTGGGACATATGTGTATTTTTACACGTAGATGCTCATGCTACTTTTGTTTTTCGGAGAAAACAAGAATTTCTTTTTGTAAATTTTTGAAATAAAATTCGTCTGGTTCTCACGTGTTCACATTTAAGTGATCTTAACATGAGTGATATCAATTCATTTTATAGTTTTGCTTTTGTTGTTTAAGTTTTGTTTTATTTCAAATTTTCTGATCACAAGTACCTTGTTATAAGACTTGCAGAACATTCTGAATAGTTCACTGCAAGGAAAAGATGTATTATCACGCACAAGAATTTGGGGTATCTTAATAGCAGAGCTCGCAGTTTATTAACAGATGTCATCGTTCGATACATTGGCGCAGATAAAAGGTACAGATCGTTTCGTTAAATGTTGTAGTATCGTATGTTAAATATAATGTATATGCAATAGTCTTAAATATTAAGTAATTGCTGTTCTATACATTTATCGTCTTCACTAAGAATTCCGAGTAGAATCTCGTTTTCACATGGCACATATTCAATGCTATTGATTGCGTGTATCAACGTGACAGTATTTTACAATTACGATCTATATTACAAGTACGTTTGTAGTTGCATTTTTAGGATTCATTTGGTCTCAAAATGCATTGAAATTATCAAAACAAAAGTTCAAACGCATTAATTCGTTAGTTGCTCATTATGGTACACAATAATGTAGATCAGTTGGAATTTGAAAGTGTTCTGATGACTGCATAGCACCCTTTGGATTGATTAATAGCTGTTTGCAGTAACTTGGGACACGTTGAGTTGTATTAAATATTATAGTTTGTTTATTTGCCTGACTTAATGAAACTAAAGATTCACTTCTTCCGGTAGTGCCAGTGTTACAAAATTTATAAACAGGTGTTTTTTTTGTTTTTTTGTTTGTTTTTTTTTCTCAATGGACAGTCGTCTCTTAATATTTATTCAGGGTTCTATTTGAATTGCTCTGTGAAATTGTCATTTTCTATCTTACAGGATCAGTAGACTAGTCATTCATTTCAATAAGTGAGGCGATTGTACGACTGTTTCCGGCTGAAAACAAGGTTTGTGTAAAATTCAGTTAGGTGAGGGGATTCTTGTATATTGCTATTTCTTCGTTTTTCTTCGCGTTCACTGGAAAAAATTAAATCTCATGGAATATTTTATGATTCTTGAAGAGTGTTCGGAAACCACACTGACAACTTTTAGAGATGATAGTTGATCTACTTCTAAGCAGAAATGATTCTATAAGAATGTGTTCAAGTTTCAACGGTCTGACAGCTACAGGTTGGTAAACATTTTATACAATTTTGTTGAGGACAAAAATTTATTACTCATCCGGTATTTACTTTAGAGAGATGACGCATGGCGTATTTGAATGGTAATGAAACTATCTTTCCACTGATGTATGTATGACGATAGTGGAGTTGGAAGGGAAGTTGTGGAGGAGGAAAAAAATTCCTTCATTTTAATAAAAGTAGTTCGACTGTGTAATGACAATCTTATTTTTTCTCTCTGTTACTATGGTATATATATATATATATATATATATATATATATATATATATATATATAATTTTGCGATATTATTCAGCATAAACATTGGAGTTGATGCGTAATTTTTGTCGTTCTTATTGGCGACAGTGTTGACAACCGTGTTCCTTAAAGCTCTTGGAAGAAAGATATTTTGTTCTCAAATTTCCCTTCATAAGGCTCCTTCCAACGCAGCTATCGTCACATACCATACACCATTGGAAAGGCCATTCTGTCACCATTCAAATGCACTATAGGTGACCTTTAGAAAAAATACAGGATGAGTAATACATTTTTGTTTTGGAAAAAATGTACAGAATGGTTACCAACCTGTAGCTGTCAGGCCGCTGAAAATCGTATATCTGGTCATAGAAACTTCTTTGCTTAGAATTACGTTAACTATCATCTCCCCAATTCGACGGTGAAGTTTCTGAACACCCATTCAAAATTAGACTTAATTGTATTAATATTTACTTTATCATTGTCTTCGAAACAAGAGGAAATTTACAATTTAACTTACAAGTGAACGTTTTCAATAACTTATCAGAATACATTTTTCAATGCTCATTTTATTAAAATAGTAAAGGAATACAGAAAAAAAGTAATTCCAATATGCCTAATTGACAGCATATATACAATGAAACTTGTGTAAGACGGAACGTCGTGGAACAAAACAATTTTCCGTTGTATGCAAATTCGAAAAGTTAAGTTCTGTAACAGTAACTGCTGGTAAAAATAATCTCGTAGTACTGTACCTAGGTTAAAATGGTTGAGGTGAAAGATCAATTAACACAAAAAATGTATTTACAACATAAACTCAATTAACAAAGTGAACTTATTTGAATAAGACAGATGCTTAAAGTGCAAACTGCGAGTATGTATTATTTTATTATGTATTTCCTCTCACCTTTCTCTTTACATTTTCACGGCCTTTTAACGATTGTTTCCATTTTCTGGGTTTCTGTGTTGGAAATTTGCGTTTGCAACATTTGAAATTGTATAGAGCATACAATAGCGTATGTAAATACTGTATATATTAATATTTCTATTCGTGCATATAATTATTTTTAGTAATTTGCATATAGGATTATGTTATATTTTGTATATGAATATTTTGAGTGTAGATATAGGTAGTTAAATAAGGGATTAGTTGTGGAAGCAATAATGTAGATTTAAGTTGATGTATGTGTGTATTATTATTACCGTTGTTTTTATAATAAATGTTATTTGTGTGAAGAATATAAATAAGATATAATTTTACTAATCATGAACATCAATTCGTATATAAAGTCAATGTAAAGCTTTACGCTAGATATATTATATCAGAACGCATACGAAGTTTCAAAACTCAGTTCTCTTGGTAAGCACAGCATAGAAAAAAAAGAAAGAAAAGAAAAGTTTAAAGACAAGAGTCTTCGTCTACAACAAGAAAGTACGCTTGGTTTGATGCATATGGGGCATAGTTGCCAGTGGCGTCTCGTGAGGTGGATGTTAGGGCGTTGGCAAGAAAGAAAAAATACATTAATCCTCACAACCATAGGCGAAACTAGAGGGGACCCCTTCTCCCCAGGAGCAAAGTTGGGCCCACCCACCTTTTTTTTTCTTTTTTTTTTTTTTTTACTGGTCGAAAATAATGTGATAAGTTATCTTCAATTTACGCATAACTATTTTATTAGCGTTTGCATTCGACATACGGTGACTATACTTTGCCCACCCATCGATTTCTTGAATATAGTCTGCACCTGTAAGTTCACGCAATTTTCGAAAGTAAGGGAAAATGGTCATCCCCAGCAAAGTGTCCTAGTTACACCAATGCCTACAGCCTATAAATAGCAAATTTCTTCTAACAATTTAGTCTGGAAATTATAAAGATGAATCAAGGAGGATGTTATTACGTAAGCACCACATTTAATGGGAATAATTATATAAGGAAAATATACCTTCAAAATATGAAGCTGAAGATCAAAAACAAGCAAAATATGAAACTGAAAATCAACATCAATTTACTTACAATTACTTGAATTCCAGCTCGAGTCGTCTTTCTTTACGTAGAAACATCTGGATCACTGCATCATAGAATTTGGATTTATCTCCCTCTCGTAACTTGGATAACAGTTCTCTTTCAATGGAAATGAGGCTTAAATTCGTCATTCGGTGCTCGGTCTGAGTAGCGCGGCAGAACGTGTGGATCCTTTTCAGTGACGAAAACGATCTCTCGACAGATGATGTTGTGGAAGGTACTGTTGCAATCAGCATAGCTAACTTATAAATCTCCGTGAATCCACTCACCAGATTCATATCCATCAAATATTGAATGATTTCAATGGGGGTTTTATTTGATTCCTCATTGGAAGCGTACCACACATGTAGTTCGTTTTGTAGTTTGGACAAATTAAAAACATCACCATAAACTACCTGCAGCTTTTTTAACAAATCGTGAGGAAAGTTTTCTCGCTTGTTGAAGAACTTCAGTTTAGATGGGTTTAGGAGATCAAAATACTGCAATTTTTCGAAAGACGCAAATCTAATTGTAATCTGATCACTGATGTTGTCAATGATTTCAAAGTACAGTCTCCGGCAATGATCCTTCTGTGATTCATCATTTAATCTCCTTCTTCTTATCTGAATCACTTCTTCGTCCCCTACATCTCTATGAACAGAAGACCAGACTATTTCAAAATTCTCCCTTTCCTTTTGCAATTGGTTTTGAAATTCAGTAATTTTATTACTGCAGTATAAAATATCAACATCCCTAGGCTGGAGTATATTGAACAATATATCTGAGAAAGCAAGTAAATTGGACAAAACCTTTATTAAAAATATATTTTCAAAATTCCTTAGGAAGCTAGCAAATCCTCTGCCTGTCATTGCAGTTAAATTGTCGAAGTCTCCGCTTTCACTAACATGATCAAAAAACATAATCAATGATTCTCTGTTTTCACTGACCGTATGAATAAGTCTAGAGGTAAAATTCCATCGAGTACAAGATAATGATGGTAGCTTTTTTGACATGAAAGCAGAAAGTTCGTGCAATCTCTTTGGGGAATGAGAAAAAAAGGCAGGCAGTGATTTAAGACCGCAAAAAAATGTTTTAAGCTCTTTGTTGCATTCCAATGACTGCTGCAAAACTGAATGCATTACATGAGCATAGCAATGCGTAAAGAGAGCTTTAGGATACTTTTCCAACACTTTGCTTTGAAGGCCATTGAGGTGGCCGCTCATCACCGAAGACCCATCGTATGTCTGGGCAATTAATTTGTCCGCGCATTTATAGGTATTCATTATTTCATTAACATGATTGAAAAGCGCCGCTGCAGTTTTATCAGCACTCATGTCATGAAATCCAAGAAATCGTTCTACGATTTTTTTCTCCGTCGCCGAAAAATATCGTAAAACAGTTGACAATTGCGATTTATTGCTTACATCTGAAGTTTCGTCAAGCATAATAGCTACGAACTCTGTGTTCTGAATTTCGCGGTAAATTTCCTCTCTCAGTACATCGGCAACAGAATTTATCAAATCATTCTGAATGCTTGCTGAAGTTCCACGGAAAACTGAAGAAGTCTGTAAGTGTTCTTTTAATGTGGAATCAAACTCTGCACTTGCAATAAGAAATTCCACATAATTTCCCTTGTTTAGAGATGCTGCTTGCTCGTTATGAGATCTGAATAGTAGCTCCTGCTTTGCTAAATAGCAGACGGCATTAATCGACCTCTTTAATATTTCTCTATTTTTCTTTACTTTTTCGCTGTGCAACTCAATGTCAGTCCTTCGTTGAGAATCAAAAAAAACGTCTATTCTTGTCGGAGTTGCAATGAAAGTATTAAATTTAAAAAAGCTAGAAAGATGCATTTCAGACTCACCATGCTTCTTCACTGCAGTATTAAGATGGTTCAAATCCTCGTATCCTTGATGATTCCACACATTTTTCTTAGTTGAAAATAGCAAACCTGTCCAACAGTAAAATCTATTCACTACACTACACCCACAAAGCCAGTCGTACAACTCCATTCGAAAATGTCTCTGAAAACCAGCACCACTTTTGCCCTTCACAAGAGTTGACATCGTGAGATTAGGACACGGTCGACCACGGTCAATTATTTGTTTTTTCTCATTATAAGAAACTAATGAAAAAGGACTTTTTAATAGTTACACTTAAAGGACTTTTTGAATTACACTTTCACCAGTCATCTTAAAAATCTGAAACCCCTACACTCGTAAACGCGAAAGACAAGGGGACACCCAGCATTGCCAAATCAGAAAGCCAAAATATCTACAATCTACCCTACAATATATGTATAGCTTTGTAGTAAAAAAAAAAAAAAAAAAAAAAAAAAAGTAATGATTCTCCTGAATCGAACTTTTCTCGGTTACCTATCAATTTCAATATAATAGGCCTATTTAATAAATAATCTCAAAATGTAGCAAGTGAAACAAATCCTTTTTGCGGCATTCAGAGACAACAGAAAAAACTGTTTTAAAGAAAGGAAAAAAAAACTTTTACCAAGCACTCGAAGACAGTAATAGGAGGCCCGAAACCGTAAGTCTTGCGGATGAGTCACTAACCTAAGTGAATGAAAATTAGGGGAAGGAAAAGGCAGAATGGAAAACCGTTCTGTAGCTCAGCGTCGTTTTTATTTTTTTTTATTTTTATTTCATCGATTGACCCTTTGAACACAATTTTATTGGATCGAGAAAATAATGATGTTCCTTTTCACCGTGTTCCTTACACGTATTTTAGTAAGAAGTCGATTGCACCTTTGACTTATGAATTGAACGATATTTAACAATAAAATAAATAGTCCGTAGATCACACACACAGAAAATTGTATTCTGCATTGTTATAAAAAAAAAAAAAATCTGTACATCCACCGATAAATCTACAGATTTGGCAACGCTTTGAGAGAAGCAGAAAACTCTAGGCGTTGAGTTCTTTTCCAACGCCTTGGATCATAGAAGCATGAGGTGTGAAATACGAAGCGCATGCGCAGTATGAGTCTTCTAAAGCGGCGAAAATATAGCCAAAGCGTGGCCAACGACTTACTCGCAGAGGTGCCTCCTCAAAACATAACGGAGATCCTGTAGCTTTTCTCGGCTCTTTCGCACTTCAACAGTTGATTTTGTCCCGTTGACAAGTGAAAAAAGTCCCTATTTCTCACGATCGTTTAATTATATTAAAATACTCTTTTCTTAATTTTTCGTTGGGCGTTAACACACGACTTGCACACCCAGAGAAGACGCTACTGATACTTGCTAACCGTAACAACCAAGTTGTAAGTACATATGGGTGGATCTAGTATACCTAAAGCAATACAAAAAGTATTGATGACAATATTGCTACGGTGGGAGACATTGGAACGAGAAGACACGATGTCGAGAGCAGCTATTGTTGCAAATGTTTGCAGGAGTTCGTAGATACATGTGAAAATCCGCAATACAAAGAAGTGCTAGAAAATACGAAGCTGTCCAGTTTTCACACTTCTATCCTCGAAAGAATTGGTTTCCAACGATTTCTTCCGCCAGCCAGGACGGATCTATCTTTTTGAAATTCTCAGCCACTTAGGATGAGAGAAGAAGAGAGACAGCTATTCCTACCAGAAATCTTCACCCCTGTTTGTAAATATGCTTCCGCAAATAGTTCTTTATTGATATAAAAGTTTTCTTGAAGTTTTCGTAATTGTAGCATGTAGCATAGGTTAGCCGTATTCTTGTATGTGTTATGAATTGAAAAAGAAAGGGCTTATTTCGATTCGTGGTAGCAACTCCAACAATCTAAATCTGGGGGAGAGACATGGTACCCGGAAGACCGACGATGATTATGCCTAAGCAGAGGACGTCCTGGGTAGAAAACCAGCACCGACCTCAACAAAATCACTTATAATAAAGTTATTACACAATGACAGCATTTCATATGCTTGCCATAGGTGTATTTATGTATCTAGTTAATTTTCTTAGTGTGTGATATATCAATGGATGTTTAGATCAACCACAAACATTAAAACTTGGCGAATACCTCAGTGTGCAAAACCCCTCATGCAGGTGAATTACCTCTCAGAAAACTCACCAGGAGGCAGCACCAACTTAACCTCGAGGAGAAATGGTAGAGAACTCGACTACCAAACATGTATATTGTGTTTTATTTTAAAATTTTGTGTTTATTTATCTAATTAAATATAAGTGTCACATATCAGTGGAAAGCTTGATCCTTACTAAATGATGCGAGTGACAGAATTTGAATATAAAACATGAGTTTTGTGCAATCGAGCGAGAAAGCGATCAAAATGTAGTAATTAGGTCGAACAAGTCAACGACCTGTGGTGAAAGCCCCCTCTCAGTGAAACCCCCGTCGTAAGAAAAGTGGTAGCTTTGAGGCGAGCCAAAACTTTTGCAGCAACGGGTGGGTTGTTAAAAGACAATGATGAGAGGAAAGTAGGAGATTCGCTGTTAGTTCTTCGAGGAGCAAGGTGGTCTGCTTCGTGCTCTGAAATCATAAGCAAAAGATTTGCGGTTGAAACATCGAGCTGGAAAGTGCATTCTTCGTGCTCTTGAACTTATAAGGGGAAGATTCGCGGTTCGTACTTCGAGAAGCAAGGTAGTGCTTCTCGTGCTCTGTTCTTGAACTTAACGTTATAAGGTGAGAGATTCGTGATAAACTATATCATCTTGTACAGTGGTACAGAACTTTATTAGTTTGTTGTTTAATCTTGGATTAAATCGAGACATTTTAGAAACTTTACGGTATGTGTTCGACATTTTATCACGGGTGCTAGAAACTAAAGCGGTCATTAAGAAACTGCGATCAAAAGTTACAAAGTTATGCGGACTAACAGTAGAGTCAGTGTCCTCTTCCATTTGTTATTAGGGTGATGAATCTGGTTAGACGCTTATAAGCCCCTTAACAGGCTGATCGCGATAGTTAATCAAAACAAGCATTCTGGTTACACAATTAACAGAAGCATGTGCACCGTGATAATGGAAAAAGTAAAATTGTTCTCAAAAGAAGAGCTTCTTACTGCAAGAAGGACTAGTCATCGCAGTAAGAAAGCAGTAGTCCATTCAAGAAGGTCGTCGTGGCAAATCTCTAAGTTGCAGGAAGTCTCGTTTTATGGGAAGAAAACGAGGCCTACGTGGGACGTATGTCTCGTTAGTTGGGAAGATAACGGGACCAACGCGTGAACCAAGGAAATGGAGTCCTCCCAGGAGCAATCAGCATGAAATGACGTGCACGAACTTTTAAAATATTAGAAAAGGCCTATACAGATATACGTATATAGCAGGGATGTAATGGAGGGTATACGCAGGTATACGGCGTATACCCACCTCTAATTTTGGGAACTATCGTATAGCCACCTAACATTTAGGAAGTACGCGGGTATACGCTACATTTGATCCATAGTATAGTCACTTCATTGGAACAAGCAACAATTGCTTTTCATGTACTGCATTTCAAAAAAAAAAAAAAAAAATCTCACTAAACAGCTCGTCGTCAGGTTGTTGCTGCGAATTATGTCTAAATTCTTTTAAAATGTTTTCGTTTTCGGGGATGTAGGAATCGAATTTTCCGAGAATACCTTTATAATGGAAAACAGCATTCTGAATGTGCAATGCTTTTAACTCGAAATGTTACATTGTGTTGTCCCACTTTCTGAAAGCTGACCTCTGGTATTGTATTAAAATGTTTGTATTGGGAACTCTTTTGTTTCTAAAGATCAGCGACAGATAAAGTTAAGGCCTCTTTCACATTATCCGGCGATTTGCCGGATCCGTTTCCGGCTGTTTGCCGGATCCGGTTTCTGTCCCTTTCATATTATCCGGCGTTTTGCCGTGGATGAAAAATATGCGAGCAGGGTTGCTGTGCAACTGAAGAAACAAAACTCTGTGACTCTTTTCGTGTTGTGGTGGTTGTAATGGACAGACGCAAAATGTGTTTTCTACTCGCCTTGTTAAGACACAGGCAGAAAAAAAACATCAGAGACACATATGGGTTCACCCTTTTCTAGAGAAACGGTATCTTGAAGGAGATTTTTCTTTACTGTTTCCACAATTAAGGGAAGACGAAGGAAAATTCTTTAATTACTTTCGTATGTCTATCGTATCTTTTGATGAGTTGTTGGATCGCGTACGGACCCAGCTGCAGAGGCAGCATTCAAAATTTAGGAACTTTATTCAACCTCCAGAAATGTTGGTTGGAACATTAAGGTACTTTTTATACTAATTTGTACTTTTTATACACATAGATAACGTTAAATTTAATGTAATTGAATAGATGGTTGAAGAAAGGATCTGAGTCAATTTCGTGTAGTCATAAAATATTGAAGAAAAAACATGTTAAAACATTTCACTACAATATACGAGACGAAACACTCAACACAAGAAGTTAATTCCTTTATCAGTAGTACCTTACATATATTCGCAGCTGAATTTCCAAGGTGATGGATCCAGGTCCCTTCTGCAATCAATAGAATAATTTAGCCCATGGCGGATCTATCCTGGGGCCAGGGGGGCCTAGGTCCCCCCAGTTTTTTGAGTGACAAAAATAATTTAACATATTATTTATATATTTTTGTAAGTTTATAGTAAACTCATGATATATCTATGATGGCCTGGGTTATGGCAGCCCCCCATGTTTTCCCTTCTAGATCCGCCACTGAATTTAGCCTAAATTAGTAATAAAAATAATAATGTATGGCTAGGCAGAGTATAAGATTTCTATAACATTTTTCTCGGGGCCCCTGTTTCCTTGTGATAATTTCGAATTCTAAGGGGGAGGGGTATAATTTCACGCCAAAAAGTTTTTTTTTCAAAGACCATTGAAAAGGGTACCTTTTTCTTGTCTTACAGCTGTAAATTGACCTTGAATATACTAATTCAAAACTTCGGGACCAATTCATCCAATTTGTTTTAATTCTAAATATAATTTTCTCCCCAATTCGTATTTTTGAGTTAGAAATGTTAGGCTCGGCCATTTTGGAAGACTCCTGAGGGCAAAATAAATTTCCAATCGAAAAAAAAGTCCAAAATTGTTGAAAGTAAGGAAATACTACAGGATCCTCAGATTCGACCGTAAATTGACCTGCAAAAGGCAGATTGGAAAGACGGGTAGCAACCTCTTTTTCTATTAATTTTTGAATATTTTCTTAGAAAGAGCTTTTAACACATTTTAGGTCATATTTTCCCCCTACAATTCGTATTTTTAGTCAGGACCGATTATCACGACTAAGTTAATTTACGATTTTGGTAACTTTCGGTCCACTCGTATGGTCCCGAAGTGTTGAGGAGGGAGGAGTAGGTGTAGGGTCTATATTCAAGTGGTAACATTGAACTTGTTCTGTTTTGACAAAACGATGACACTTTTCACTCTCTCTTTGATCCAAATTCAAAGTTTGCCAACTGGATACACTTTGAGTGAGGCAATACGGGATCGAGCCAGTTCCTTTCTAATCGCGGAAGGATTTTCCGCAACAACAAAAGTAACAAAGCACGTGACCTATCGTTGGTTTAATTTGAAGCATTCACCATCGTTCCCAATACCATCAACTACAACAGCGAACCTCGGATTAGTACTGCTCATTTGTAGCCGCAATTGACATCAAAGAAAGCGACGATTGATTTCGATAAATACTCTGCAGCTAGTATTAGTAGTAGTTTTTCCGCAATCTACTGGGAAAAAAGGGAGAGGGTAACAGTAAAGATGTTCCTTTGTTGTTTCGTTTTTCTTCAGATAAAAAATATTTGAAGAAACTTTGTTAATAGATGAGGGTAGAAAAGAAAAGTCAGGAAAGACTTGTACTGTATAAGCATGTTACAGCAATTTTTGATCATTTCAGTACAGCCGTCACTTCTAAAATATTTGCTTAGTAGTTTGGGTTGACCAATTAAGAGTTGATTCGCAATATCTAAGATGTCCAAGAAGGTGTTAGAAAATTGGCTAAAAAGGAAAAGAGACAATAGCTGTGTAAATTCCGTTGACGGAAATGTAAAAGCAAAGACATCAAGAAATAGTAAAGAAAAATCCAAAGAACATGTTGATTTGCCAGCTACTACTTCAGACAAAGACGTAAGTTTATTTCATATTATAAAGGTTGTTATGGCATCTCCGGCTTGATGACGCAGATATCAGAAGGATAACGTCCTTCATTAAAGGCATTTGAAATGAGGCTACTTGGGGCCTGTAATTTAGGTGCCATTCCGATATTTGTCTGGTGTGAATCAAGAAACATTTCTCTTAGGACAGCTGATCTGCAAAGGCTTTCTCACATCTTTTTGACTGATTATTATTATTATTATTATTATTATTATTATTATTATTATTATTGGAATTTACACCTGTGTGAACGGCCCTGGGTTTAAATTTCGCTTAAAACAGCTGTTCGGGTAATTCTATTGTTAAACAATCGATAGCCATCCATCCTCACTATTCTTTCCAAGCTTTTCTTTTACGGATTAAGTGAATGCTGGAATAACCAAGGATGTTCTAAAATAGAGGATCTGCCCATACAGCAAAATCGTGAAGCCCTACGTCACAGCTTCGGCACACCTACTCTTGCCACTCCGCGCCACTAAGATCGCAACATTTCGAGCCAACAATCATGGCCTCTTACGTATCAGACGTGCCGGCTCATACGGTGCTCGATTGTTTTTCGGCTTCACTGAGTTCATATGATGAAGATACATATGGGCAGATCCTCTATTTTATAACATCCTTGGGAATAACATAGGGAGTTAATAATAACTTGTAACTCCAGGCAGCGTCCTTTTAAAATCCTTTTATTTGACAGTGTGCTCAAGATTTAATAATTTAATAAGCAGTCATGAAACACCTTTCAATATCTAAGAAAATGTCTGATCACGGAAGTTGTAATTTACCTAGAGGAGTTAGGCTTGCGGGTTTTCTTATTTGCTTCCTCGGTTTTAATAAAAAGAACTAACTTGAATATTCAAATTTAATTTTATAAATTAGAAAAACTCCCATTTTTTAGTTTACAACTTTTATTCTTTTAGGAAAGACTTTTAAGAGGACAGCATTTGTTATCTTTAGCTACTTTCCCCTTTTTCCAGGGTGCGTATTTGTTTTATTGTATTTTATTTCATTTAACAATCACCACATACCGTTCAGATGCCATTTTATACTGGATATCTAACAACAATAACAATGGAAAGGATTTAGGAAGGAAAAAATGAACTCGTCAAGTTTCACGTCCCACGATTATGCCGACTAGGCTACAGGACACGGTGATGATGAGAAATGAATGAAAATGGTGAAATGAGGAAAGTGGGAGAAAACGGGAGAATCCCTAGAAAATCCACGCACATGTTGTTTGTTCACAACAAAGGTCGCTTGGTGCGGGCTGGAGTCGAACCAAGGATCTTACGTATCAGAGGTGAACGCTCTACCACTGAGCCGCTGCGGCACACAATTTGGTAAGGTGTCGGCTAGCATGTTTAGTAGATACTATCCCGGCATTTGCCTAGTAGAACTGAGGAAAACTAGTCAGGATGGTCAGCAATAGGAATCGAATCCACGACCTCCCGAACGCGAAGCCAAAATTCTACCACTTGGGATACTTTGCTTGGTAAGATTGTAGTTTGTTATTTTTTCTTTTTGAGTCGCTGCTGACGGGAAACCTCGAAATGAAATAAATTATTGAACTAAAGTTTTAGATGGGAATACCGATACTACCCGATTCTAACTTGCCACCAGGGATTATTTCAGCAATAAATTGTCCTAAAGCAGAGAGCCAAATAAGGTCTTAAATTAATTTCTAATACTGAAGGTAATGTTTTTCTCTTCCTCTGGTTAATAGGTTGAGTGGTTCGGTTACTATTCTCCGAAATGCAGATTTCTATCAAGGTTTTTCTTCTTGTTACCTCATACACATATCCAGATTGTTAATGCAACCGATACGCAAAGAGCCAGTGTGAGTTGCCTATAAGCAAGGATATTCCATAACTTCTAAGATATAACTATCTGTTAACTATAAGGGCCGATTTTTCTTTAGTGTTAATTGAGGAAACACTGATTGGCAGTGCAAGCATAAAGCTTAAAAAACCATAACAGAATATTTCACTTATGGTTGGTACCTTATTTCTAGTTTCGACAGTTACTCACATAAGCAAGTTTGATATCTTTAAGAGTATAATAAAGCATAATGTTCCAAAATAAAGCATAAAGTATAATGCTTGATTCCTTCAGTTGAGAACTGTGTTCTCAATTACTTTCTACAAAAGAAAATTTTATTTAAAATGACTTGGTAAAAAAAAATGCTTCAAGGGTAGAAACTACCAGTAAACACGGAAACAAGCGAAAAAGTTTATTACACCGAAGTTGAAAACTGCTTCCTTTCAGAGTTATGAAAGCGGGAAAGTGCACAAAATTGAACTCTGAGCATTAACAGCGCAAAGACTGATAGTATTAAAAGAAACAGTATGGTGAATTTCAGAGGAAACACACTTGTCTTGTCAGAAAATACCAAGTTCAAAAGAATGGGGAAAGTAGATACATAATTTCACAAATTAAGTTAAGATCTCATAGATGATTGTGGATAGAATGGGACAAGGTTTAATTAAATCTTCCGTAATTTCCCGAATATCTTGAATGTGACATTTTTCGAAAATAGAAGTATGGTTTTGTCTGAAATTCACCATACTGTTTCTTCTAGTTGTTGTGCTGTTAATGTTCATAGTTCAATTTTCTACACTTTCCCGCGTTCATAACCCGGAAAGAACGCCACTTGCGACTTAACTGTAATAAACTTTTTTTTTTTTTTTTGCTTGTTTTCGTGTCTACTTTCAACGCCTGTAATTAGAATTATAAGACACCCCATATCTATCTATCTATATAGATATAGATATAGATATGTGTGTATGTGTGTGTAACAAGGAATGGAGCGTATACCTACCTAAAAAATTAGCATTACATCACTGGTATATAGATAAAAGAATTTCCGCGATATAGTCTAAATTGATAACGAAAGTTTTTTTTTCTTCTCGTGTAACAGAAGTGTAATTATCATTATCGTGTGCTAGCGACCAATTAAATTTGTTGATCCAATGAATCCCGAGTGCATCATTTCTACGCCAGGAAGTCTTACAAGCTATGTGAGAAATTTTAGTAACATGTATCTCTTTCAGCTGTCTTGGAGTTGTCTCAAACCAGCAAGACATGGTTAACCATAACATTCGTGTTGTTGTGTGTGTGTGTGTGTGAGCGATAGTATTGTCTCTATCAACCTGAAGTTAAAACCACAGGAGGACCCTGTAAGTTAGTCTCATCTCAAAACTTAAATTCATAGTAATTCATTTTGTTCAATTAATAGATTTATCATTTTGTTTAACATTTGCTCTACCGACTCTGCTTAAGCATTTTGCATACTATTCAAATTAGCTAATCAATATTTAAAACCATTAATATTCAAATCATTTTTGCATCTCATTTATTTACACATATCTCCCCACCATTCTATTATATCATTTACAAAATGAAGAACTTTATATTTTACAAACATTGTCTCCTTTTTCTCTTCAATAATCGTATTGTGTCCTACAAAGTAACATTAATGTTTGTTTTTGCCGTGTTTCTGCACAACAGTGGCACACAAACACTCCGCACTGAAACCATGCTTTCTGCAAGCAGAAACATAGGAAACTTTCAACAACTGGTCTAAATTTGTACCATGTATTTATTTATTTTTTTTTTTTTTCCAAATGACCGAATTCATGGAAATGCACGGGTCATGACCGAGTATCAAGCAGTAAGTCTTTAATTTATAAAGGAAATTTTGACACTAGAAGAGTGCCTATGTGTGTATCAACAAAAACAGGTAACTTGTATCCTAGAAGAATGACATAATCTCCATTCTTGTTCACGGCCGAAAGATCTTAACTATTCAAAAGAGAAGTTCAGTAGTAACGCCTTCGCAGAAACAGACAGACTACAGTGCCCCTACGTTTCGATCTGGCAATCAGTTAAGAGAAAAATCTTTACTGTACCATATGGCAAACCAGACAGAGTTGCCGGGACTAAAAACTATTCATCTTGGGCAAATTTCCGGTTTATATAAGTTTCGTTTTAAACAAGATTCCATGTATTTTGTTTCTCTGTGGAAATAATGAAGTTTCATTGTAATTTTGTGTTGTGCAATAACATATCAGGACTGTATATTATAACAATGATTTGTCTTTCAAATAGCATACTTACTACGTTCCCTATAAAGTTGCCCAAGGGAAGAAGGTTTTGGCAAGTGGGAAACCTTGGAACAGATATTGCAACACAAGAAGGTATTTGCAGCAAAGTGGTGTTCTGCCTGTGAGAAACCGGTGTGCAGCTACAACTTCTACCGAAGTCGATTTAGATGGTGTTCATAGTTCTTTTTAATTCATTTACTTTCATGTTCATAAATTCTGTATTATAATTTTATCAGTAAATCACGATGCATAGTGTTTTATGCTATCTTATATTCACACAAGAGTACAAAACTTCCTAAAAGAGATGCGTGCCAATTTTTTACATGATTACACCTATTCACGTATTATGTTCAAGCAACAGATTCAAAATTCAAGGGCACTACCTTCATTATAAATCAAAATTTCCGTGAATCTGTGCAATCAGTATATCTGCTGTTCGTGTGTGTGTAAAACTCTATCACTGGTTCCATATATTAACGGGACGTTTTTTAAATACATCTTCTGAACACCTCATATGACAATTGTGTTCAGAAGTATAATACTGTCTGTTTTACATGTTTATTATTGAAATGGTATTTCTAGTACGTCTGTCCTAGAAATTAATACAGTACATACTGTGTATGTACGTTTCTTTCACACTGAATTATGTGAATAGTGTCCTTTATTTTCAGTCTACTGATGAATTTGCCGAGGAAGCTCTCACGTGGTTGAGAAATAATATAGAACCACGGGAAAAAGTGTTTGATCTGTGGAAACAAACGACATTAAACCGGAGAGCAAATTACATTCAGTCGGGGACGGGTATCAACTCCTACTTCAAGGAATTTCCTGCTTTAAAACAGCCTCTTGGATACACACTTCTAAGTGTAGTGATATTGCTAACAAGTGTACATCTTTCTATTATTATTTTATGAATGTAACCGAAGAAAGAAAATGCCTTTATATTATTTTCTAGAAGTGTAATGCCGTACCACAGAACGAACTTTACTTAAGAGGAAAATGAAAACAAGGTGTAACAAAATTTAATGGGTAAAATAAAACTCATGTTGATGCTATGTATGATGCTATATGCTATGTTGGTCCTATGTTGATGCTATATATGAATTGTGAACACAAGAGTTTGGTTTTGCAACAGAAAGCACCTAGCATGAGGCGATAAAGTTTATATAAATGTTTTTTCGGTGTATGAAGTTGTACATGTTTCCAAGCGCAATATAACAGTACATTCCCGTCTTGCACTATGTTTCGGGGTTTTTTCGCTTCTAATTTTTTCGTGGGAATAATTTTAGTGTGAGTAAGCTGATGGGCGAGGTGGTGGTACTTGTAGCAAGTAGAACGTTTAGTAATTGTGAGAAAATCAACCGCATTTTCAGTACACCAAATCCTGTATAGGTGCAGAAATAATGAAAAATCAAAGAGTGAAAAAGTGCGACCGGGCCGGAAATAGATCTCGGGTCTTCGACGTACAATGCCAATAAGTTAACCTCTACGCTACCCAACCCGCTCCCCGATCAGCCACACATCCTCACTCTTCTTGATGATGTTCCTATGGAAAACACTTAATAGTTTATTTTATATTACAAATATACCAGCATCAGCGGCACAAAGTTCAGAATTCTGTGAGCTTACATTAAAGACACGTTCGTTTTTGTGTAATTAAAAACCAACCAATGTGTAATATAGTTACCAGAAATTAGATAAAATACACGTGTAGTATATGCGCGCTAAGATTTAAGAAAAAAAAAAAGCTTGTAAGTGCTTTCACCTTTTATGACTTTGTCAGGCAGGGAGAGAAAGACGAAAGTGGAAGAAGAAAGACATAGAGTAAGACAAGCTACGCTATATTTCTGCTAGGTGCTATGGTGGTCATGTGATCACGTGACTGCTGCAAGTACTCATACGAGAAAGTAGAGAACCTTGTGGAGAAATCACTGTTGGTATAGGTGCGGTTCTTGTGTTTTTCTCTATTTCTTATTCCACTTTCGTCTTTCTGTCACTGTCTGATGACTCCATAAATGCGAAAGCGCTTGGAAATTTGTTTTATCTTTGCGTGTATTTTATCAGTTCCAGTTTAAGTAATTGTTTTTTACATGCCTACTTTGGGATTTCTTTTTCAATCAGGCATAGCATTTTCACAAAATGGATACTATTATCGGGTGAATGCTATTGATGTTCTTAACTTCATTAAAAACGCTCTGTTCAAACACTTAGACAGTATTTAATGAATTTCAAAGAAAACTGTATTACCAAACTTTTGTATAAACAGAAGAAAGCACAGAACATTATATCGTCAAACAGCGTTAGGTATAGGTGACAATAATTTCTTTTACTTTTTTGATAGACATTGATTTTGCCCAGTCATATCCTGGGAAAGATGTAACATTTTTTTCAACGTGGAATGCAGACTTAAAGAAGATTCAGCATATACTTACCACGACCAAACAAACAACAAATGACGGAGCCACATTAGTACAACTTTTGATGCAGGAGAACACCAGGGAAGGTAATTATTTTTCTTATTCAAAGAAAATATTGCACTCGGATCTAACTATAACTTAAACTTCCCTATGCGAAAAGTGTATGACACAAAAACAACGGTTTGGGGGCGCGGTGGCTCAGTGGTAGAGCGTTCACCTCCGGTGCTTGGGGTCCTTGGTTCGATCCCAGCTCGCGCCGTTTGGACTTTGTGGTGGACAAACACCGTGCTCGTGGGTTTTCTCGGGATACTCCCGTTTCCTCCCACTTTCTTCATTCCACCATTTCACTCATTTCTCATCATCACCTCTCCTTTAACCTAACCGGCATAAACGTGGGACGTAAAACTTAAAGATTTCATTTTTTCAAAAACAACGGTTTTAAACAAGAAATTGGTGTCTCTCGATATTTACTTTAACAACAGCTTAACAGCCTGTCCCGGAACACCTGTAAATATATCTTAAACTCGTTAGATTATTAATAAAATTGCAAGTTTTATTAAAACTCTGACTTAAGACCGTGAACTAGCAAAGCAAAATCGTGTATAATAATACCGAATTTCAGATTGCGGAAATCTCACTTTTGTTACAAAGAGGTGGGCTTAAAAGGTTTGCTTGTTGTTTAATATATCGGGTTACAGTGAACCCGATCTGCCTAATGACCCTCCAGCACTTTGTAACGCATTTTTGATTTAATCTTATCTCTAGGCAGAACAGGAATTCCTGTTCTGCTTAGTTCCTGTTCTGCCTAATTCACACAAAAAGGGATATTTAGATTTGAGGGAAATTTATGAGTACCTATTTCCCCTTGATTTTCAGATATAATTCAAGAACTCTTTAGATTGAACACGCGAGTAGAACGAATTGTTTCATGTGACCAAATACCCCTAAAAATCATTTTTAGTATAACAAATGTAGGGAAAGTGTCCGGTATAATGTAAAAAGCTAAACTCCACAATTACGATGAGTAAAATGATTACAGAATTTATTAGAGATAAATATTTCCAAATAACTACAAAGGAAACTTTAGAAGATCGAAGTTTGCTCTAGAATGACAAATTAAAGTATCGGAAAGGAAATACAGTTTTAACTTCTTAAAGCCACATATAGGCCTATATATATCTTTTCAATTTGAGAGAAAACAAAACTTCCAAACTTCGAAACACATACTAAACCCACACACAACCTTCATTGTTATAAATGTAAACTGTAAACTACAGCGTCTAGATAGGAAATCAAATCCAATTGACCCGACTCTAATCTACTTTGGAAGGACTTCATTCTCTGCTGAATACGCTTATCTTTTGATTTCTGTTCTCTTGGCTTCTTCCCAACTTCTTGAAGCATCATTGATCTTTCATTTTCATTCTGCTCTTGCTGTAAAAGCTGGACAAGGGTAAATATATTTGGATGTTTCTTTGTCAGCCTTTTATTAAATTTCGAATGCCATCCCTCCACTATATTGGTTGTCCTTTCTTCTCCGTTGTCATAATGGTTCCATAGTTTACTGGAAAACATTTAAGAGAGTATTAGTATTGAACAACACTAAGCAAACAAATTATAACGTTTACGAATAGATAATTGTCTGAAATATCTGTTGAAGTTTCAACGAAAAGCGCATCAAGTTTCCTGCCAAAATGTATGAAATTCAGCGTGCAGTAAACATATTGAAGGTTCTAACACAGGGTACAAAATCGAAACAGTCAAAGTGAGAGGAGACAGAAGTACCAAAAAAAAAAAAAAAAAAATCTCTTTACTCTGAAATGTATCGACATGGGGAGCTCAGATATTTGAATATCCATAATTATTACACTTACATAGCTAACCATTACTTCAGCCATTACTAACATACGGAATGTACGTAAATTACATATGAATTACTGTAATTAATTTGCGGGCTTTTGACAATGGTGTCCGTGTCACTTTATTCAGTGACAATCAGAGCCATTTTCGAAAACTATGTTTGAGGAAACACTGGAATTGATCAACATAAGCAAATAATTTTGTCTGTCTTCTTTTATTGCAATTTCGGACCAATATACTAAACCCAAATCGGTAATGAAGAAAAATTACTGCAATAGGAAATTACATATGTTTTATATAATTCGTAAGAAAAAGTAAACCTAACTATACAGTACTTACGGTGTGAACTTGGCGTCTGCATCGTCCAACCACGTTTCAATCAAATAATCGTGAAAATCGTCTCGATTCGGCACTTCTGGTGCATCTTCTTGTATATGCAAGTACATATCACCAATTTTATCAGTGGGTACAAGTGGTAAAGCACTAGCTCGTCGTATCCACCTTCTTACTTGCATATCTTGTCTGTACAATGAAGATAAACCCAGTGACTGGACTTTTCTCCAGATGCACTATGTATAGTGGAAGAAACAACCAAGAACAGTAGCATTAGGAAAAGATCTAAATAGAGCATTGATAGCAGCCCTTTCAAAGTCCACAACAACTTTGGCAGGATGCAAGGTGAAACCATTATCAATAGTCTTCTCCTTAATTAAGCACAGCATTCTGTAATAATCGTCCTCTTTTTTGCTTGGCAGTAGACAAAATAGAAATGGAAAGACCTGCCCCAAATATTTCCCGTGTAAGGTATAAAGATTAAAAGATTAAGGTGGAGATTAAAAATTTTAAATGTTTTTGTAAAAAGTGGCTCTTAGAAAAGTGTATATATAGTATTTCAGAATTTCAGGAAGAAATTTCAGGATTAGAATAGAAAAGTAGTACTAGGTAAAATATAAAATATTGTATTGATTAATTAAAATTGTAAATATTACATGTACGCAAACTTAAATTTTGACGTTGTCTATTACAACATCATGTTGTTTAACGACAATAAATTATTCTTATTCTTATTCTTATTCTTATAAAGTTGATGAAATAGACGTGAAGCAGCTTTAAATGTACCATACATAGATAATGTCCCCGCTATTTTCAACCGTACCAAAGACCTGCAGAAAAAAAAAAAAAAAAGTGTTTCAAAAACCGGACTCTAGTTAGACAATTGCATATGTAAAATTAGTACGTCACCTATATTGTAATCATAAATGCAATCATAAGCGTCCATGTAGACAAGATGGGGCTACTGAAGCCTCTCTCTAGCTCTTCAGCATTGGATGCAGGTTACCTATTATATGCAATCAAAGCTTAGAATTTCACTTAACTTATCCATTACCAGGATTGGCAAGATAATATACTGGTTACATTTTTTTTTTAAAGTAAATTACGCATAATTTACTAGTAATTTACATCATGTAGAAAAACAGCTTTTCACAAGTTTTCACTCAGACGTAAATAAATAAATAAATAAATAAATAAATAAAAATCTTTCATAAAGCTGGTTTTCTACATGACGTAAATTACTAGTAAATTATGCGTAATTTACTTTTAAAAAACGTAACGAGTATATTATCTTGCCAATCCTGGTAATGGGTAAGTTAAGTGAAATTCTGAGCTTTGTTTTGCATATAATAGATAACCAGCATCCAATGCTGAAGAGCTAGAGGGAGGCTTTAGTAGCCCCATCTTGTCTACATGGAAGCTTATGATTGCATTTATGATTACAATATAGGTGACGTACTAATTTTACAAATGCAATTGTCTAACTAGAGTCCGGCTTTTGAAACACTTTTTTTTTTTTTTTTTCTGCAGGTCTTTGGTTCGGTTGAAAATAGCGGGGACACATTATTTATGGATGGTACATTTAAAGCTGCTCCACGTCTACTTCATCAACTTTATACCTTACACGGGAAATATTTGGGACAGGTCTTTCCATTTCTATTTTGTCTACTGCCAAGCAAAAAAGAGGACGATTATTACAGAATGCTGTGCTTAATTAAGGAGAAGGCTGTTGACAATGGTTTCACCTTGCATCCTGCCAAAGTTGTTGTGGGCTTTGAAAGGGCTGCTATCAATGCTCTATTTAGATCTTTTCCTAATGCTACTGTTCTTGGTTGTTTCTACCACTATACATAGTGCATCTGGAGAAAAGTCCAGTTATTGGGTTTATCTTCATTGTACAGTCAAGATATGCAAGTTAGAAAGTGGATATGACAAGCTAGTGCTTTACCACTTGTACCCATTGATAAAATTGGTGATATGTACTTGCATATACAAGAAGATGCACCAGAAGTGCCGAATCGAGACGATTTTCACGATTATTTGGTTGAAAAGTGGTTGGACGATGCAGACGCCAAGTTCACACCGTAAGTACTGTATAGTTAGGTTTACTTTTTCTTACGAATTATATAAAACATATGTAATTTCCTATTGCAGTAATTTTTCTTCATTACCGATTTGGGTTTAGTATATTGGTCCAAAATTGCAATAAAAGAAGACAGACAAAACTATTTGCTTATGTTGATCAATTCCAGTGTTTCCTCAAACATACAGTTTTCGAAAATGGCTCTGATTGTCACTGAATAAAGTGACACGGACACCATTGTCAAAAGCCCGCAAATTAATTACAGTAATTCATATGTAATTTACGTACATTTCATATGTTAGTAATCGCTGAAGTAATGGTTAGCTATGTAAGTGTAATAATTACGGATATTCAAATATCTGAGCTCCCCATGCCGATACATTTCAGAGTGAAGAGATTTTTTTTTTTTTTTTTGGTACTTCTGTCTCCTCTCACTTTGACTGTTGCGGATTTTGTACACTGTCTTAGAACCTTCAGTCTGTTTACTGCACGCTGAATTTCATACATTTTGGCAGGAAACTTGATGCGCTTTTCGTTGAAACTTCAACAGATATTTCAGACAATTATCTATTCGTAAACGTTATAATTTGTTTGCTTAGTGTTGTTCAATACTAATACTCTCTTAAATGTTTTCCAGTAAACTATGGAACCATTATGACAACGGAGAAGAAAGGACAACCAATATAGTGGAGGGCTCGCAATCGAAGTTTAATAAAAGGCTGACAAAGGAACATCCGAATATGTTTACCCTTGTCCAGCTTTTACGGCAAGAGCAGAACGAAACTAAAAGATCAACGATGCTTCAAGAAGTTGGGAAGAAACCAAGAGAACAGAAACTAAAAGATAAGCGTATTCAGCAGAGAATGAAGTCCTTCCAAAGTAGATTAGAGTCGGGTCAATTGGATTTGATTTCCTATGTAGACGCTGTAGCTTACAGTTTATATTTATAACAATGAAGGTTGTGTGTGGGTTTAGTATGTGTTTCGAAGTTTGGAAGTTTTGTTTTCTCTCAAATTGAAAAGATATATATAGGCCTATATGTGACTTTATGAAGTTAAAACTGTATTTCCTTTCCGATACTTTAATTTGTCATTCTAGAACAAACTTTGATCTTCTAAAGTTTCCTTTGTAGTTATTTGGAAATATTTATCTCTAATAAATTCTGTAATCATTTTACTCAACGTAATTGTGGAGTTTAGCTTTTTACATTATACCGGACACTTTCCCTACATTTGTTATACTAAAAATGATTTTTAGGGGTATTTGGTCACATGAAACAATTCGTTCTACTCGCGTGTTCACTCTAAAGAGTTCTTGAATGATATTTGAAAATCAAGGGGAAATAGGTACTCATAAATTTCTCTCACATCTAAATATCTCTTTTTGTGTGAATTAGGCAGAACAGGAACTAAGCAGAACAGGAATTCCTGTTCTGCGTAGAGATAAGATTAAATCAAAAATGCGTTACAAAGTGCTGGAGAGGTCATTAGGCAGAACAGGAAGACATCATTCCAACATGTGCAGCCGCTGTGCGTGTTACTGAAGACTAGCCTTCGGCTAGTTGGAGATCTCGCACCTAGATCACTGTTTACTCCGACAAGGGTTTCGAACCTTATAAACTCACAAGTGTGCCAAGTTTCATCCGCAGATGTTCCGGAAAAGTCTAAGCATTTTGAGATGCAGAAAATGTGAATTTAAATAACAGTGAAATAGTTTTCAGTTTAAAAAAAAAAAAAAAAAAATACAAAAAAATCCCACTATAGTTAGATATCTTTATTTTTGGTCAATGGGTGATATCAATAAAAATAAGTAACTACTCCTGAGAAGTCCTCCTCAAGAATCGGAGTAACTACAGCTGGAGTAATCTCCTCCCTTAATTTCTTATAAATACAACAAGCTACTATTGAGGTCTAGACTGCTCCAGATTTATGAACGTTCACTCGCGTTTCCTCTGCGCGCAGCAGTGAGTCGTATCAATAAAAGAAGTGATTAATCATTTCTCCCATCCGTCGCGCGGTCATTTCGTTGATTTCAACCTATGGCGTAGTATCCTAAACGCCATGGAAGGGACAAGTAGTAACTACAGCTTCAATCGCATTTGTGGATGTTATAAAAGAGTTTCCAGTGGTACTTTCAGTCACAGTTACCAGAAAGTAAACGAAGGAAAGCCGAAGCTTTGAAGGCAATTACAGTGAAATGCAACGAAATATCAAATACATCTACGACTGAGGCACAAATCCAAAAGAGGATCTCTAATATTCAAGCGAGAATAAAACAAAAACGAAAAAGAAAAAAAGAAAGAAAAACGGGAAACAGGAAAGTAACACTGAAACCATGGGAACGAACCCAATGGAGATGATGGATGTTGATTCGAATCCAGCAATATCAAGATTAACACAACAAGCGCATATTACGTGTTGTCCAAGGTCTTTGTAGATTGTTTGGCTTTAAGAACGAAATCAGACACTTGGTCCCTTTGTTTCCTTTTAATAAAAGTACAGCCAGTCACGTCATAAAGCACGTCCATCTGATTGCGTTTTCCACACCATACGTGTCCCCTTTCACCTTGGCATAAAAAAATATACATTCTCATGTATACACCCTTCCTATCAGTTGAGTTGATTTTGAGTTTAACGTCCTTTCAGTAGCGAGGCTATATGAGACGGGACCCACTGATTAACGTGGAATCCGAACCATATGAGCTCCCGCCGGGAATAGAACGCGGGTCTCCCATGCCAAAGGTATATATGCTAACCGCATAACCACGAAGGGGCTCTTCCTATTAGTGTATTCGTCTCCAAAATACTAGGTTTCTTTATTGCTACGTGTGTATAGACAAGTGCTCCGATAGCACCCGGGAATGTATATTGTTCTTGCCACTCTGCCTTTGCTGTTTGCATATTACGCACACTTCCGGAAAAAATCAATTTTCAGATTTCGCAATAATCGCATCTATTGCACTTGTAGTAGTCATAGACAGTACCGTGAGCCACACCAGAATCCACTGACATTTCGACCTGGAATCCCGGATCACTCATATAACGCAAGAAAACCCTCATTAGTGCACCACCCCGAATTTCGGTTGATTCTCCTAAAAAATGTTGTGCTTACCACTCTACGTTTTCTTTTATGAACCTATAATGTTTTTTGTAATCTCCATTTGCAACATTTCTATGCAGCTTACAAGTTTTTCTACGTAGCAAAACAATCAATACTCTGCCATATTTCGCACGGAGTCATCTATTTAGCTTGCTTCACAAATTTGGAGAAGTTACTAACATCACAGAGGAGTCTTTGATTTTTATTGATTTCAAACGCGGAGTAGTTACTCAGCTCGAGAATAGAAGTGTGGTTATTTCAAAAGGTCCTGGCTTCCTAAAGCTATCAAAAGCTTCCATGCATACCGAATTTCAAGCTTTTGTTCCAATTTCAATTGCCTAAAACATGAGATTTTATGTCCAAAACAAACACGCATTTAAATAGCAAGGGAAACTTTTCTTCTTTTATTTTAGACCCCTAAAATTAAAAATATTTTCTTTTGATTTTTCTTTGTGAGTTACTTCCGGAAGGCTACAAGCATGCCAAACTGCATCACTCTATCCTTCCGGCTACATCCCTGTACTTAATAGATTTTAATAATTTTGGGCTGTAGTTGGTATCTCCATTTAAATAACAAGGGGAAGATTTTTCAGTTGCCCATACAACCTCAATGAACTAGGAAATGCATAGTTTTGATGATTCACTTAAGTTAATTTTTATCAAAACTCTACACGAATACCGAATTTAAAGTTTTTACTCAAATTCCAATTTCCTAAGACATAAATAAAATAAAAAAAGTACACCAAAATAACATTCTTCCTTTTCACCTCCTGCAAAGCAAAAAAAAAAAAGCCTGTTTCTTTTTCTCTGAAGGCTCTATGTATGCCAAATTTCAACTTTCCACGTCAACCGCCAGTTCCGTTATTTTATGTCAGTCAATTCATGTAGGGATGAATTATAGCTAAATTGCATTAGTTAATAGGTTATCACATAATGGCACGATGAAAAGTTTGAAACTTCCTGCTTTTATCCTAACTTAACGTAGGCTCTTAATGCAACCTAACTTAGTCCCTTATCTTATCTTTAAAAGTCTTCATCCCGACGAAATTAAAATATAGCTAATTTTACAGTAATTATGTGATATCTTCAAATAGATAAAAGATAATTGAAATATGGAACAAGAGCGCCCTAGACAATATTATTTTGCGTGAGGTACCGTTGTCACAAGTCACCTAGTGGCTTTCCATTTTCAGCTGTTTAGAAACGCGAAAATAAATGCCGATTTTCAAAATGGCTCGAAATCGAAAGCCGATAAGTGAGTCGTGATAACGGTTTCTCATGTAAAATAATATTGTCTAGGGCGCTCTTGTTCCACATTTCGATTATATTTTATCTATTTGATGATATCATATAATTACTGTAAAATTAGCGGTATTTTAATTTCGCCGGAATGAAGACCCTTAACGTGTGAACCACATAATTTCTAAGAAAAGGTTCTAGAACACAGGTCCTCCCACGTAGGTTAGTAACAAGGTTGGATCCTTTCTGTAACAAAGTTTAGATTTTAATTCACAGAATATTGCCAGTGAGCGTCAGGGAGTGAAAGCGGGTTAGAGCACTACACGGCACGTTGTTTTCTGTCTTTATTACAACTAAATGGGAAGTGGGACCTGAGTTCTAGAACCTTGTAATTTCTAAGACTTTATATTTTCTTCTCGCTTATTACAAAGCTAAGGCATTACTGCCATATCACCGTACCAGTATTAAAATCGAAAAAAAGTACCAAAATGTACAGTATACGGTTATATTTCGTTCGATTACATTAACTTACGTTAGATTACCTTGCATTAGGATAGGGGCATAAAAAACTACAGTGCAAAAAACACAAACCAACTTATGCTAGGTGGCCACTAAGTGCACGAATGTTGTCTAAACGACAAAAGGCAGGACGTATCTGGGGGACCAGCGCGGCGATTTGTCCGAACGAAGCAGGCGCGTGAGCGACGGTGGGTACACGCATAAGCGAGTGTACTGAAAACATGTGGTATAGGCAATCATATACATTTCAATAGCACTTGCCATGCTTTCATACTAATAATGCTTTACTTGCATAAACAAAAGTCACTTGCCTTCAAAACTGAGGCTTGTAAACTTTCGCAATTTCTAGAAGAAAATCGTGAACGACAGTTTCTCGGGGTCTTCTTTCCTTAAACAAGTACTCAGCTAAATAACCCTCTAAATGCTCTTCCTTCTTCCTTAACGCTGTTTAATCAAGGTGACCAGACGTCCCGTTTTAGCCGGGAAAGTCCCTTATTTTCAACCGTTGTCCCGTATTTTTCTGATTCTCAAACGGGACGCCTAAATGTCCCGTTTTTAAGCAAATATGACCCAGGTGTCCCGTAATTATTCAAAATATAAATGGTCAATGCTAATTCTACACTCTTTAGTACCAACACTCATTGGGAAGGTTCAGCCGTGCCTAGAACTTCTGAATATTCAAATGAGAATTGAGTGGGAATTCTGAGTGTTGAAGTAGTTAAAAGTATTATTGGGTAATACTTAAGTTAGAAACGCTGTGTTATCATTCTTACTTGTGTAGTTTGTAAATTGAAAACACTGCTGAGTCCCAAAATGCATGTGAAGGTCACCCCCCCCCCCTGTCGCCGATTCGTATGCGTCCCGTTTTTGAAAGTTAAAGTTCTGGTCACCTTGTGTTTAATAATACGATCCCTTTCCTTTCTGTATTTTCAATTCATTTCCACATTTTCCACACACCGTTTACCTGTTCATTCTTCTTCTCCTTCTGCGGTTACAAATTGCCTTAATGAAGATCGCTCTCCCGGCAATTAGATATAGACGGTGTGATCACAAACAACTGATGATGCCTTGAGATGAATCTTTAAAGATGCTTATAAGATGCTAAATAACGTAGATCTTTGTAAATAAAGATAATAGGCAGTAAGAGCAGGTGGGGATAAGGTGAAAATGAACGAATCTACATTAAAAGGACCAGAACCGTGAAATTTATGAAGAATAGAGAGAAATGGCGGGCGATATTGTTGATAGAGAGGGCAAAAGTGGAGTAGTACGTTTTCGGAGAAGATATAAGCGTTGGGGAGTATACAGAATATGAAGTCTGTTACGGAGCAGAAAATGGAGGAAGGAGGGAGAGAAAGTATGTTGAATGAACCAAGATGGAGAGCGGAGAGGACAAGGATGGTGTCAGTACCAACGTGCCTTTGTACATGAGTCATTATAAGGAGTCCAGCGTTGGTAATGAAGTGTAATAAGTCGTGCAAAAAGGTCAATAGGCGAGACTGAAAGATCTATGGGAGTGCCGTGCAGGGCTCCGAAACGGGCTGCGGCATCAGCTAGAGAATTCCCAAGGATGTTGACATGACTTTTGGACAAAATTAAGCTAGTAGTATAGTTGAGGGAAGTCCGACGGTATAGAAGAAAATGGATTTCATAAAGAAGCCAGGAGGATTTGGAAGTCCAGGGGGAAGATTGTAGAGATTGGAGAAGAGATTTAGAATCAGTGGCGATACATATAAATGTATACTGATGCTGTAGAGAATGAAGAAGAGTCGCAAGCAAGGCATAAGCTTCAGTGAGAAAAGTAGAGATATAATGGGGCAGTTTAAAGCTGAAACAATGCTGAAGAAAAGAATCGTAGAGGGCTGATCTAAGATGCAAGCCCTGGCAAGAACCATCGCAGTACAAATAAACAGTGTGCTGAGGGAGAGGAGGAATGGATGAGGAAAAAGAATGATGGTAATATACGGGAGGGAAAAGGTGTGCGGGAGGGTATTGGGGAAAAATGATAGAAAAAGATTGGGAAAATCTTGATAGTCGTGCAAGTAGCAAGGGAGTGTATACGTGCACTGGATGCGTAACAGATGTGGTTCAAGATCTAGGTAGCTGGTGTATATAAAAGGGAGAGATGCGAGATATGGGGAACGTTTGCGGCCTGTATGAAGGTGCCGGAGCAGAGTGAGTTTAGGGAGGAGAGAGAATCGTGTAAATTGGAAACGTTGAAGACAGAATTTGTCGGAGAGGTGTTTCAACTGAATTGCTAAAGGTGGAACTCGGGTCTCAGAATAAAGCGCAGTAGCAGCAGTGGTGGATGGAAGGCTAAGAGTACGGCAGAGAGTAGTATATTGAAGGGATTGGAATTTTGAAAAGACTCTAGAAGGAGAAGGAGATAGGAAAAAAACACAGCATACGTTAAAATAGGTAAATAAACCTGTTTATATAACAGGAGGAGAACACGGAAATCTGTAGACCAAGTAGAAGTGGAAATAGAACGAACTAAACGTAAAAAGGATGTTTTTTGATGTAGAAGGTGATAATGGAGGGTCCAACGTAAAGAAGTGTCTAAACGATTCCGAGGTATTTAACAGAAGGACGGCGAGGAAGAGTAATACTAATGGAGAATATACCGGTTCCAGCGCACCCTCTAACCAACGAATTATCCCAAATCTTTAAAAAAAATAGTACGCACACTTTTTGACTATCGTTTTCCCTCCAGGTGTTAGTTTAAGTATACATTCCCCCCTCCCAGTACTTTGACAAATATTATTTAACACAGAAGAATAGCACAATGTTAAAGTGAGATTGAGTAGGCTTTTATGACATTTTAAAATCATAAAAACTTACATCTAAAAACTTACAATGGGATCCTACACAAAATATATTTACTACATCTTAATCTCCAGTTTTTAAACTTTCATTTGACATTTGAATCATTAAAATCGGTTAAAAATTAAGTTTAAAAAGTCAATGAGAAGGAATGTATAATAAATATAGCATTTACTGGAGTAGATGATCTGTCACTGATTCATTTGAACGATTCCAGTACCAGCGCCGGAACACCCTAACATGAGATCTCTCTTTCTTCTGAGTATGTAATAATAACAACACCAACACTGTCCTGTCCTACCTGTCACGGCTCGTTGTCTGTCCCGCTTTTTTCGATTCAAGGTCATCACTTTGAAGAAAAGTCCTTGATGAAAATCTGTCCGCATATCTCTAGCTTTTATAACTGAAACATACCACGTGGAGCGCTCACATCTCTAGAGCTGAAGCAATTCTAAAACAGGGTTGGAAACTAATTATTTTTACCATGTTTTTCCAGAATTGTTAAAATTACGAATTAAGCCTTGAAACTATTACCAAGGATAACCACCAAATAAGGTAAACATGATAATATTTTGAACACGATAACCAACCCTGTCATTAGTGGCGTATTGGTGGGGTGGTATTTTTAAAATCGTTATATCTCCTTTGTTTATTAACCGATTTTCAAAAATCAAACGATAATCAATAGAGAATTAAAGGTACTATTTCTCTGATGTCTAACTGGTTGCCTACCTTTAAGGATGCGATTTTAATTTTTAATAACTTTACTAATTTTTGTCCTTTTGTAAAATAAAAAGTACTACCATAATCTACACAAAATTCTAAGAATTTCTAAAGAATAACATTTTCCCGAAAACTCAAAAATAAATCTGCAAAAAATTCCCGAAATTTTCAAATCGCTATAGCTCCGTTGTTTATAAACCGATTTTCAAAGTTCAAACGACAACCAATAGAGAAATAAATTTGCAATCTTTTGAATTTATTGTGGGTAGTATAACTCTTAGGATAATATTACAAAACTCAAATAAATATCTTATTTATGTATAGAACTTTAAAAGTCGAACAACATAGCGCTGTATATGTCTAAAGATCTCAGTTTTTATAGTCTTAAAACCATAAAAACAATTATATACTTAGAACATATTTAAAATTACAAGTTTGGATACTGATAATGGAATCTTCTATTAACCTCGTTCTCTATGGGAAACAATGATTTTTAAACCTCAGTCCATTGGTCATAATTCAAGCTGAATAAACAACCGTTAATATAAAAAACAACTTGAACTTCAGTTTGCACATTTTTCATAATTACATTGAAATTATTAGTAAGAATAAACTTCTTTTGGGGATCCATACTAAACACTCCATTTTTTACTTTAGAAAAATTTTTTAATTATTTTTGTTACTTCTTAGAATCATATTTAAAGAACAGTTGATGTATTTTGTAACCATTAGAAAGATCCTTCATTCCATCATACCTCATAAACAGTTTCTTAGTTTTCATCTCTTTTAAAACTTGATCAGTATCTTCATTATATCTCTGTGGTAATAAGGTTTTGTATTTCTCATTTAGATGTACTCATACCCTTTCCCCAGTGTATTTTGTTTGTATCAATTTCCATGAGGTTATTTCGTATGATTTTCCTTCTTCCAGATCTTGCAATTTAACAAGCTTTAAAATGTTAATATTGTTTTTCTTGTTTAATTGTGAGGTCATTTCTCATTTATTGTATAAAACTTTTAAAAATTTGTTCACTTTTGTAGTGATCTTATCTCGTTATATATATAGTTAATTCTATCAACAATGTTTTTTGTATGTTCGTCTGTTAATTCTCCATTCATTAATTTAATAACATTAAGCTCATCCTTAAACATAGCATTTTGAGTAACCATATTTTTATAATACTCTTTCTTCGAAGCTATATTAAATCGTGTTGATACACCAGTGATAAGGGCAGAAGCAGATGCAAATGCTGTTGCAATAATTGAATAGACTGTAACAGGAATAAACATATTGATAAACCCTGTAGAAGCAGAAAGTAGTATCGAAAATGCAATAAGAGTAACAGATACATTTTAATCTCTTAAATTTTCTCTTATTTTTTGCTAGTAAGTTTTGGAGTGTTAATATAGTATCCTCAATTAACGCAATTAGATTCTCTCGTGGAATGTTATCTGATATATTCATTTTATTAAATAAGTTTTTATGATCATTTTTAAATTGTCGGCTTCATTAAATAAACAAAGGGGGACGATTCGTTACTATTAAACACAATCATCATTCATCTTAGCTTAAACACAAGTGGAACGTTTCGTTCCTAGTAAACACAATTCATCATTCATCTTAGCTTAAACACAAGTGGTACGTTTCGTTCCTGGTAAACACAATTCATCATTCATCTTAGCTTAAACACAAGTGGAACGTTTCGTTCCTAGTAAACACAATTCATCATTCATCTTAGCTTAAACACAAGTGGAACGTTTCGTTCCTAGTAAAAACAATTCATCATTCATCTTAGCTTAAACACAAGTGGAACGTTTCGTTCCTAGTAAACACAATTCATCATTCATCTTAGCTTAAACACAAGTGGAACGTTTCGTTCCTAGTAAACACAATTCATCATTCATCTTAGCTTAAACACAAGTGGAACGTTTCGTTCCTAGTAAAAACAATTCATCATTCATCTTAGCTTAAATACAAGTGGAACGTTTCATTCCTAGTAAACACAATTCATCATTCATCTTAGCTTAAACAGAAGTGGAACGTTTCGTTCCTAGTAAACACAATTCATCATTCATCTTAGCTTAAACACAAGTGGAACGTTTCGTTCCGTTTTGTACGGTTTGGATCACAATCTGTTTATCTTCTTGGTCTATATATAAGTTTTTATGATAATTACCATAAAAACACTTAGAAACTAAAAACATCTAATCGAATTTAAACTTTCTCAATCATCTTTTCTTTCTCTACATCGTATTCAAAGTTTTTCTTACCAATCATAACTACATAACAAACGGTTTTATCAGGAATATCACTTTCAAAATTCACAGTCACTTTCAAATTAGTTCTATCACTTACGGTTACTGATTTATGCTTGCTTGTATTAATAACAAACATTGGTCTATTTTCTAAGAATTCTCTTGGGTAGTAATACATCTCCGTGTTTCCAATTGTAACTCTCTTATATACCGTATACATTTCGCAAGCTTTGAGATATTTGTGTTTTTCGAAATCTAAGTTCAATGATTCTAAGGGGAAACATTCATTTCTTCCAATCTTAGAATGAATATTTTGAACCTTACAGTGATCGAATTTGCTTGAGTCTTTCTTGATTGTCATTTCTATCAGTTTGGAAAAAAGCAATCACGAAATCAGGCATATCGAATTCGTTAGAGGTAAATTGTGTGGTTAAATCAAATTCTAAATATTTACCTGTAAGTGACTTGTAAACATTGATATGTGTTGAAGGAAATAGGAATCTTATCTTCTTTTAACATGTTAGTTCTTAACAAGGTACCATAACTAGATTCATAATAAACAACAGGCATTCTTAACTCCATATTTGTAATCTTAACTTTAACTGGATGTGGCTGATCATTCTCATACGTTCCATCTTGTTTCTTAGTTTTCCAAATGAAAAATGCGCTATCATCAGATCCACTTTTTTTAAATATATATTTCAATCCTCCTTTCTACATAATGTTTTTATAATCAGAACAAAACCCAGGTAAAAGTCTTAATAGAAATAATATTTCCTCATCTGTTCTCCACCATTTGATTCCTTCCCATCCACTTTCATCATAATGATTTGCTTCTGGTTTTTAAATCGTACATGTATTTACAGCTGTTGAAGTTAACCCGGGATGGTCTATAGTATGTAATATTTGTCCATGCTTACTAATTTGTATTTGAGAAAACAGATGTGGAAAGAAATTATTAATGATTTTAATATTTGGTTTACCAGAGTACTCACCGTCTGCATCTCTTCCTCTAATTTCAAAACTTACATACATATAAGCATAATAAGGATGAATATACCCGTCACCAATGTCGATATCAAACTCAATTGATCTGTTTGGTTTGTTTAGGTTTTCAATTGTTCTTTGATTAGGTGTAAAGGTTTGTAACTCATATGACTATGTTATCCATATTTATTATAAAGAAAAAATGTTCTTATCGTTTTATGAATTAAATCCATAAAACAGCTTAAATGTAACTTCTCCAAATATCCTTACTTCTATTCACCTGACTAATGATTTCTGAAAAACTATCCATCTGTAAACATTTTTAATACTGCAATACATAAATGCCCACAGATTACTTCGTTAAAATGTTGTATTCGATTGATATTGTACTATATATTATGACCAAGATATTTTACGAGTGTTTTTAGTGGATTACCTCCGAATGAATCAAACACATACTTTCTATTTTCTTCTTTCCAGTAACAAATCCAATGTGTTCCTATATTTTTAGATGCATGAAAGTTAACAATACCACACTCATTCTTCCTTGGCTGTTTAGGCAATTCATCACTCATAAACACACCTCTAAACTTTCTTAAGTCGCTTAACAAGTTGTATTAGGTCTAAATTACTTAAAGGTTTAATTTCTTCTTTTTCTTTACTTTTTTGGCTTTTCGTTTTTTGTAAGCGTACCACCTTGTTTCTCTTCCATTGCTAAATTGTCTCTTTTGTTCTTCTAATTCCTGTTTATTGTTTTTAACATCATCTACAGCTTTTATAATAGTAGCTACACCTCCAGCAGCTGAACCAAGAGCACCTATTAAAGCTAGAATGGTTGGAATTGTAAATATAAAACCTCCGTAATGAACTTTATTATCATTTGACCTTATTTTTTTGTTTATTTTCTTAACTTGTGATATAGAAAGAGTTAAACACATACATTTTCCTTTACTTAGTTTCGCTTCTTTTTGTTTGATTTGTTTCTTAGTTAAAATGTGATCAATATTTAATTGTTGAAGTTCTTCGTTAGGAATTTTAAATGTAAACCTAGTCAAATTCTTACTTATATATTTATTAAAAAACTTTTATGGTAAAATCCATAAAAATTAAACACAAATACTTATAAACCTAAACCAAATCTTACTTTTGTATTCATAGCCAAAGCAGTTCCTAAAGCAGGTAATCGTTCTGTTAAGAAGTTTGCATCTTTAGCAAAAGCTCTTTCCCATGCTGTATTTTCTAATTCTTTGTCTGCAATATGTTTAGAAGCAGTATCTTTATTATCTCTGTAGTAAATATCATGTTCTCTACAAGCTTCGTCTAGTGGGTTAATATATTTATCTCCTCTTTCTAACCTTTGTTGTAGCTTCGTGAAAGGCCCGCAAAATTCATAGCCTGGAATATGTAACTTTGGTATACCCTTCATGTTTAAAATCCTGTTCATTAATCCTTTTCCATACTTCTCACTATTCCAAGACCTTGGTGGTAACGTATTCAATATCTTTATCAAATAACCTATACTCTTGGGATCATTAGGAATAAACTGTGCGAGTTTAGAATTAATAATTAATCATATCCATTATACCTACTTTCTCATTGTAAAAGTTATCGTTTCCAGCTTTTTGTTCTCCATCTATAACTATCAATCTATCAATTAATTTTCTCACATCATCCATCCATACATATTCTTTAGGTAATTCGTTGTATATTTTTATTCTTTCTCCTGTCTTTGGTGGTTTCTTTCTTGGTGGTGTTGGTCCTAGTGTTGGTTTTATATATTCATCCCAAATTGGTTTAATGATTTCAAGATATTTTTACCTCTGATAGATCTTTGGTTTCTTCTACTTGGGTCGCTATCTTGAAATGCTACATTAGAATCAATAACTATCTGGATATATTTTTGTAAATCATCCTCATCATAATTTGTTGGATTGTTTCTTGTCAATAGTTCTCATAAGCCTTCTGTTCCTGTATAATGTCGATTGTTTATTTTAACTTCTTTATCTCCAACCATATTTATTATTTTCTCATCCTCATTATATGCTTGTATTCCAAAAATCTTATCATCTCTTGTTGTATAATATCTTGTAGCAACTTTACCAAACCGTGTTTCTTTTTCAATTGGTTCTATACCTTCTACTTTATCTTTAGTTTGTTTTCTCATATACTTCATTTCTTTAGTCACACTCGAATCATCACCTATTGAACAATCATAACTTGTTCTTGGAGGTGTTTCAAATAAATCAGAATCTTGTCTTGCATTTTTATTTACAACTGGAACTAACTCTCGAATTAAATTTTAATTTTCCTCTGTTACTTTTGCTATATTTTGTTCTAAGCCTTCATTTGCATCTATAACAGGCTGACTTTGTTCCGTATATTTCTCATATCTACCTCGATTAGCTTGTTTAATTTCCTTAAATCTTTTCACAAGTTCTTCTTTTAACTTTATATATTTCCTGGCTTCAGCAGCATCTAACTCACTCATTTATTATATAAAGAAAAAATAAAAACGTACACGTTCAAGTACGTTCATTCACGTTCGTTATACTTTTAAAAACTTTTTAATTTTATTTCTGTATTTCCCATTCGTTCTCACACTCATCTAATGGAATAATCTCTTGTCGTCGCGAATTCTGTCGAGGAATTTGAAGCTTAAAATATATAAAACGATAATCATGCCTGTTGTTCTGTATGGTTGCGAAACATGGTCGCTTACTCTGAGGGAAGAACATAGACTGAAAGTATTTGAGAACAGGATCCTGAGAAGAATATTCGGACCCAAGAGGAACGAGAATGGGGAATGGCGGAAGCTTCATAACGAGGAACTACATAGTTTATACGATTTACCCAAAATTGTTAGGGTCGTCAAGTCTAGGAGGCTTAGGTGGGCAGGTCATGTAGCTAGAATGGAAGAAAGTAGAAACGCTTTCAAAGTCTTGACTGGTAGACCCATAGGAAAACGACCATTAGGAAGACCTAGGCGCAGATGGGAGGATAATATTAAGGTGGATCTCGCAGAGATAGGAATACAAAGTAGAAACTGGATCCAATTACCTAAGGATAGAAGTCAGTAGAGAGCTTTTGTGAACGCGGCACTTAACCTCTGGGTTCCATAGGCCATAGAGTTAGTTAGTATTTCCCATTATTCGTTTTCCTAGTCGTATCTATTGTTAAGAAACCATGCTCTTCTTCCCAACACTTATTGCAGAGTGATTGTAATTTTTCAAACGACATATCAGATCCAACAAATTCATCATATATGTTTTAAATTCACATTGTCCTGCCTAAAGATACAAAGAAAATTTAAGTTGTCTCATATTAGCTGTTTTGGTACTTTAGAATATGTTTGTCCAAGATAGAAACAGTTTAAACCTTTATGTCTACCTCGAGTAAAATATTCTCTAACATGGTTTTGTTGTTCTAAAATGAAATCATCAAACACTACCACAGAATCGTTCTCACACTCATCTAATGGAATAATCTCTTCGTTGTTTCCTTTTACTATTGCAATTGTCTTATTAATATCTCGTTCTATGTCTTGGAAAAGTTGTATTAGCTGTTGGTATTTAGATTGTTTTAAACTTTTAGAATAGGTATAAACATTTGTATATTTAAGCCAATCCGGTGCTAGTAGAAAGTTATCAATCATTTGTGTTTTACCACAACCACTAGGTCCTACAATTAAACATCTTATATCATCAGGTAGCAATATACCATTCTTCTTCTTTTTTACAGTTTGGTCTGATAACCTTACTCGGATATCCCATTTATTCATTTCAACTTTTATTATATAATAAATGAAAGTATTTACTTTAAATGGTTATTCATCTGTATTAAGCATGTACTTGCATAATCCATTTGAAAACAACTTAGAAATAGCTCTTGCAGGATTTTATACAACATACTTAACTCCAAACATTACAGGAAAAAATAATAAGTTGACAATTTGTAGCGATGAAGCACTTTCAAGCCAACTCATAGTTCAACCTGGCCAATATAGTTTAAAAGAGTTAGAAGAACATATTAAATCAATTCTTCCATACTCACTCGATGGTTTTAATCACGCTTTAAGAAATGATATTAAATTCATCGAAGATAGAAAGAAAAATAGAGTTAAAATATTTAGTAGTATGTGATATAACTTTAGATACCATTAACACTGTATTAGGTTTTAGTGAGAAGTTAGTTAGAAACTCAGAACATGTTGGAGATAAGGTACCAAAGTTTCACCCATTCGACACTATAAATATTCACTGTGATTTAGCAGAAGGCATATTTTATAACATACTGATACAACACATAACGAAACAGATTTAATTGCAACGTTTAGAACAAATGCAGAATTTAGAGAGCCAATTATATATGAGCCTAAAGAAAAAACATTTTTCCCAATACATCACAACAAATTTAATATCAAAGTTTAAATTCGAGATGAGAATTGTGATTTGATTGATTTTGATGGAGCTCGTATAACTTCTTCTCGCTGTTAAATAGGTATAAATTTTGTATATTTTATAAGTATGGATATCTTTGGTAATGTTAAAAGTAGGAAGAATGGTGTCATTATCGAAGAGTTCAAAAATCTTATTGATTTAGATAAAGTTTTTACATCAAATAATAGAACATGGGTTGATTTTAAAAAGAAGACTTGTTAATGTAGCTGATGCCATTGACCAACAAGATGTAGTAACATTTCATCAGCTTGAGTCAATAAATAGTCAATTAGAAAGTGATAGAAAAAAATTTGAGGATGTATTAAAATCATTACAAAACACACACATAAAGATAGATTATGTTAACGCTTTTCGGAGAGAATATATGGAAATCCCAAAGACTAATAATAATGTACCGTAGTTCTTTTGCTTAGTGCAAAGGTTCCTATATCAGAGTTCAATAAATACAAAGCAGAAATGTCATCGCAGTTAAAGAATGTTGTTAGAAAGAATGATATAGATAAATTTGTTACAAAAAAAGATTTCCAAAAATCAAACAAAGAAGCAAATATGTTCATTATGAAGAAAGAAACTATAAATCTATTATGTCGATTGAGAACTAAAAATGTTAAAGACCCAATCTTTAGAATATTTAATCTATCGAATGGTTATAAGTTTCTCTATAATAGGAAAATAATGCATATGGAATTAAGTTTGGATAAATACTATCTACATATATTTTTGAACGATACTTTAGTTGAAACTTTTCCTTTAAACGTTAAAAATGGTGATATAATTACATTTCAAGCAGATAAAAATTCAGCTTTCGAAGAAGGACAATTACTATCTGTTATTATGTACGTAGAAAGAGAACTTAAATGATTTTGTATATAATAAATGGGATGTATTGTATTAAGTGTAAGAAATCAACAGATACGAAGAAAAATACCATTAGGATAGTACAAACAAAGAATGGAAGATATCTAAAGAAAGGTATTTGTTTTGTATGTGGTGTTACTAAATCTAAATGCGTTGAAAAGAAAGGTTGACTAGAAGAAGGTAAAGGTATTAGAGAAGACATTATAGAAGAAATTCATAAACCTTCCAGAAAGAATTATCCTAGGTTAAGTGTTTTTGTTAAAGGTATAGATGATTTAGGGCAAGCAGATCTTGTAGAAATGGATAGTGGTGTGTTAAAAGGTGCCTCCAAGTTAAATAAAGGCTATAAGTATTTGATAACGATTATTGATGTCTTTCGAAATATGCTTTTGCTGTTCCCGTTAAAGATAAGAGTGGTAAAAATGTTACAAAAGTGTTTGAACCAATATTAAAAATTAGAGAACCTAATAACTTCCAAACAGATCAAGGCAAAGAGTTTTACAATAAGAAATTTAAGAAGTTGATGGAGGTAAATAAGATTAATCATTACTCAACCTATAGCGGTAAGAAAGCTTCTGTTGTTGAGAGATTCAATAGAACACTTAAATAAAACATGTGGAAGAAGTTTACAACACAAGAAAATTATAAATGGATAGAGATATTACCAACACTAGTTAGCGAATATAATAATCAAATTCGTAGAACAATTGGTTTGAAGCCTATAGAAGTTAACAAGAAGAATGAACGAACAATATTGGAGAAAGTTTATCAAAAAGAATATAGGCGTGTTAAACCCAAATACAAATTAGGCGATTATGTTCGTATATGTAAATCGAAAGGATTATTTGAGAAAGGATATACAACTAATTGGTCAACAGAAGTATTTGTTATTAGCAAAGTTATTCCATCTAATCCACCTACGTATATAATTAAAGATTTAGAAGAAGAGGATGTACAAGGCAGATTTTACGAACCAGAACTATTAAAGACGAAACACAGAGATGAATACTTGATGGAGAAGGTGTTGAGAAGGGAAGATAACAAAGTATACGTTAAATGGCTAGGATTTGATGATTCACATAATAGTTTGATAGATAAAAGTAATGTTGTAATCTAAATATAGATGTTGTCTTTTATGGAATAATAAACATAAAAGGTTAGTTTGAATGAGATAAGGGTAACAAAACGTTACTCTTCAAACAACAAAGTGTACATGTTACATAGTAAAACTAGATGGTAACGAAATAGTTAAAAAAATATTTTCTAAACAATAAATATGGGTACTATGAATAGTTATCTTAGTTTAAACGATATTTGTTACGAACAGATTAAAGACAATTATTGGTATGGTAGTTTTGCTAATTTCAAATTGATTATAGATAAGAGTACAGGATATTTCAATGCTACTAAGTTGTGTCAAAGTGGGGGAAAAGAATTTAAACATTGGACAAAGTTAGATAAATCAAAAGATCTCCTACGATATTATAACAAGAAATTAGGTGGGCCAGATCTGCACCACCAAAACTCAATTTACATAGTTGAGTCAAAAGGAACAAATAAACAAGATCTATTAGTATCAGGAACATATGTAAGAAAAGAATTAATACTTAGTATCTCGTTTTGGATTTCAAATGGGTTTTATGCTAAGTGTTACAATATAATCGAAGATTACTTCACACAAGACTTTAAACAGATTCACGACCCAAAAGAGTTGCAAATAAGAGTAGGGAAAATAGAACAAGCAATGGAGAAGAGAATTCAAAACGAAGGCTTAAAAGAAATTGCAGCACCATATACAAACGATAATTCAAAAGATAATTGCCTAATGATATACAAGAAGAACAAACTTAATGATCCTTTCCTTTATTATGCAATCATGTCAAAAGAGAAGCCTATATAAGCCTCTTAATGAAGCAGAAGAAAAATATCCGAATCATGAAATAATATACGAAAAGTTTAGAGATCCTAAGAGTGTTAAGCTATTCAACCTAATGCAGCAAGAACTAGATATTCGTAAAGGTAAGGGTAATGAGTTTTGGACATCCCTATCAGAAGATTTGGTTAAAGAAATTGATTGTTTATATGATCGGTTAATATCTAATAATATGTAAAAACTTTAAATATAACTTTTATGATTATTATTCATAAAAGCTTAACATTAATCTTCACTAACCTAATTCCAGTCATCTTCATAAAAAAACGTGCTATCAATATCAGGACTTTCAGGATATCTAGAATAAACCGGATTATCAAAATCAAGTTATTCTGTAGAATATTCAATATCGTTGTTGTCGCTGTTGTCGTTGTTGTTGTTATGTATAACCGCTCTACACAAAGGACAAGTGTTATTATTTCCTAACCAGGTAAGCATACACTCAACACAGAACACATGTTCGCATGTTGTTTTACACAATTGAGTTTTTGTTCCTTTGCATATTGGACATTCTTCTGAGTTTTGTATTAAGTGTAAACCTGATGAAAGTAATATTAGCTTGTTTCTAAGGAGATTCCTAACATGCTTATTTACTTTTAAGAATTGAACTATATTGATCTTGTCTTTGATCGCTATTAGAAAGTTCTCAGAGAACCTCCTATTCCAACAAGTATCTACTATCTTGCTTAAATCTAAGCCTTTTCTTTCAAACTCGAGAATAAATTTTTCGCTTTTATCATCTAAACTAACTTTTGGCCAATAAACCTTACTTTGGTATTTTCTCACATGTGTTTCATCTAGTTGTGGTGTAATAGCTTGCCAATCGATAAGATAATTAAATTCGCTCAAGAAGGTCGTTAGTTTTTTCCTTCAATGTAACACCTTTTAGAAACTATATTCCAACGGAGTTTATCTTTAAAGGTTCTTAGGAACGCAAGTTTAAGCAAATTTGAATGATGAGAGATTATATCCCAATGTAAGTATTCTCTGAATTGTGTGCAAAACTTAATAGCTTGTTTCTGTGTATACTTTCTCCAGTCATTTTTTTCACTGAACCCACGCCAATCAATCTCTTCTTTAAACTCATTAAGAAAATCTACACTCATTTGTCGAGCATATTCTTACGTGTAGTAATCCCAATGAATATGTTGTCTTGTATGTTCTTTATGTCTTAATACGAATTCTGGTTTTAAATGAGGATAACATCTTGATCTATACCTTGGTCAGTGATGAAAATTTTCCGGAAAATTTTGAAACGGAAAATTTTCTGGAAAATTTTCCCGGAAAATTTTCCGATTCATAAAAACATACTCCACTTATTCCTACATCGTTGTTTAGTCGAGATGAGGTGGAAAATTTTCTTCCATATTTTTCCGGAAAATTTTCAGTTCTTAACAAATATCAGTGATCAAGTAACAATTCGTCAGTATTCATAAAATTGATTGAATTCGTATATAGAAACGTTAAAAAGTGAAAGATCGTTGAAAGAATCTGAAAATTTTCATGGCTCAGACAATTTTCAGTACGATGTAGGAACTAGTGGAACAATTTTTTATGAATCGAAAAATTGTCTGTCCTGTACAATGAAAATTTTCCGGAAAATTTTCCGATTCATAAAAACATACTCCACTTATTCATACATCGTTGTCTAGTTAAGATGTGAGGTGGAAATTTTTCTTCTATATTTTTCCGGAAAATTTTCCGTTCTTAACAAATATCAGTGATCAAGTAACAATTCGTCAGTATTCGTAAAATTGATTGAATTCATATATAGAAACGTTAAAGAGTGAAAGATCGTTTAAAGGATCTGAAAATTTTCATGGCTTAGACAATTTTCAGTACGATGTAGGAACTAGTGGAACAATTTTTCATGAATCAAAAAATTGTCTGTCCTGTACAATGAAAATTTTCCGGAAAATTTTTCGATTCATAAAAACATACTCCACTTATTCCTAGTTGAGATGTGAGGTGGAAATTTTTCTTCTATATTTTTCCGGAAATTTTTCCGTTCTTAACAAATATCAGTGATTAAGTAACAATTCGTCAGTATTCGTAAAATTGATTGAATTCATATATAGAAATGTTAAAAAGTGAAAGATCGTTGAAAGAATCTGAAAATTTTCATGGCTTAGACAATTTTCAGTACGATGTAGGAACTAGTGGAACAATTTTTCATTAATTGAAAAGTTGTCTGTCCTGTTACAGTGATGAAAATTTTCCGGAAAAGTTTCCGATTCATGAAAACATACTGCACTTATTCCTAGTTGAGATGTGAGGTGGAAAATTTTCTTCTATTTTTTCCGGAAAATTTTTCGTTCTTAACAAATATCAGTGATTAAGTAAGAAATCGTCAGTATTCATAAAATTGATTGAATTCATATATAGAAATGTTAGAAAGTGAAAGATCGTTTAAAGAATCTGAAAATTTTCATGGTTTAGATAATTTTCAGTACTATGTAGGAACAAGTGGAACAATTTTCCATGAATCGAAAAATTGTCTGTCCTGTACAGTGATTATAATTTTCCGGAAAATTTTGAAACGGAAAATTTTCCGATTCTTAAAAGAATAGTCCACTTATTCCTACATGGTTGATATGAGGTGAAAAATTTCTTCTATAGAGAGAGAGAAAAACTGGTAAAAGTTTATTTCCCAACTTGAAATACAAAATTTTCCGTTTCCCGAAAGCTAATTGGAAAATTATAATTTGTTGCTAACTAACTTTCCTCTACTGAAATTCAATTTTGTAGCTCTATGTGCAGTTAAATATAATGGAAAATTTTCCACTTAACATCACTATACATAATATCCAAAATTGTCAGGCCTATGAAAAGTGTTTTCCACTTGTTTCTACATCGTAATGAAAATTTTCCGATCTATGAAAATTCCTCTCACTTGTTTCTACAGAGCAATAAAACTTTCCGATTCAGAAAACAGTTGTTTTACTTCTTGCTTCGAAATGATGAAAACTTTCCGACTCATAAAAAATTCTTCAATTTTTCCATATAAGGCAGGAAATATTTCGATTCATGAACAATTGTTTAACTTGTTCCTACATAGTTCTGAAAATTGTCTGAGCCATGAAAATTTTCAGATTCTTTAAACGATCTTTCAGTTTTTAACATTTCTATACATGAATTCAATCAATTTCATGATTGCTGAGGAATTGTTACTTGATTACTGATATTATTTTAGAACGGAAAATTTTCCGGAAAAATATAGCGGAAAATTTTCCGAAATGGAAAATTTTCCGCGGAAAATTTTCCGCCTCACATCACTAGTTAAGTGCTATAAAGTTCTATACGCACACAACTCTTTGGCCAATTTTCATATGCCAAAAGTCTAGTCTCAAAAATATAGTCAAAATTGTGCTAGTCAACTAATGTTTAAAAAGCAAAAATTATTCAAAGAAAATGCTTAGTAATTATGTTAGTCATCTAGTGGCGATTTGTAGTTAGTGATATTATACCCATTTTCTTTAAATTCTGACATTTTACTTTGTATCCAATCATGAAGTTTTATATGGGATATGGAACAAAAGGTTTCATTATAATATGCAGCAATTCCACATACAACACATTTATTATTAATATTTCTTTCATTAATTAAGTCATAACAAGATGTAGTATAGTTCCTTCTAGTAAAATATGGTGGGAAACCAACACGTATTATATCTTTAAATAAAAAAACTTGTGATGCTGGTAATGTAAAACCTACGGGGCTATATGTTGAATCTACAAACTTACATTCTGATAATGTAGCTGGTCTTAAAATCATAAATCGTGTGTCTATATCCTTAAAGAAATAATACATTATTTTTATAAAGTGATGCTCTAACATCTTATTATGTATTTCAACCACTCGTTCTTTTGATGAGAGTGAATAATCTATCAACTGTCCAGAATATTCCATGTTCAATTTCTTTATTCATATTCTCTACTCTATAACATCTTTTACAGTTATCAGACCTCTTGTTTACATTCCTAGTGAACTCTTGGAATATTTTTAATTCTCCACAAATTACACACTTTTTCATGATTTATTAAATATAAAACATCCAAGATAGTTAGTTCAGTTTTGTTTGATTTTAAATACTATAAAAGCCTACTCAATCTCACTTTAACATTGTGCTATTCTTCTGTGTTAAATAATATTTTTCAAAAGTACTGGGAGGGGGAATGTATACTTAAACTAACAACTGGAGGGAAAACGATAGTCAAAAAGTGTGCGTAAACTAGATTTTTTTTTAAAGATTTGGGATAATTCGTTGGTTAGAGGTTGCGCTAGAACCGGTATATACTCCACTACTAGTAATACCGGTAAATGTAAGGGAGGGTAGGGCGGGAGTGCGTTTGCGAGTAAAGACTAGAAAGGAGGTTTTGTTCCAGTTTATTCTTAGGCCATGTTGGGAACACCAGGTGGAGAATGTGGTGAGAGCTAAAATGAGTTGGGGTATAGCAAGTTGAGTGGAGGGAGAAGTAATATAGAAGGCTAAATAATCACAATAGGAAAGAACCCGTACAGTGTTACTGGTTTGGCGAAGAATAGGGGCCAGAAAGAGATTGGACAAAAGAGGAGATAATACCGAACCTTGAGGAGGACCTTGGGAAGTGGTGCGACCTTCAGAGAGTTGGGAACCGAGGCGAATATACAATGTGCGTTGGACCAGAAGGTTGTAAATAATACGGATATATTTCGAAGGGATGCTTCGTTGCCAAAGTGTATCTATGAGATCATAAAGGGGAACAGAGTCATAAGCCTGAGAAAGGTCAATGAAGACGGCAGAAACAAACTGGGTACGGGAAAAAGCAAGCCAAATATCAAGGATAACAACAGACAGGCAGTCAGAAACACTGGTACCAAGTCGACAACCGTATTGTTGTTTGTAAAATAAAAGGTGGTGTTCAGAGAACAGTTGGAGGCGTTGTTTCAGGAGATGTTCGAAGACCTTTAAAAGACATGAGGAGAGGGCAATAGGGCGGTAATGTTCAACGATACCAGGTTGTTTTGTGGGTTTGAGGATGGGAATAATAACAATCTTTCCACGGAGGGGGAATTCGTTCAGAAGACCAGACAGAGTTAAATAAGGTGAGTAGGAAGTTCTGGTACAGTGGAGGAAGATGTTGTAGGTGTCGGTAATGTATGCCGTCTTTGCCGGATGAAGAGTTGGGTAGACGGGATAAGATGGGAGAAAGTTCAGACATAGTGAAAGGAAGATGGATAGGGGTATATGGTTCCGGAGAATAAAGAGGAGAGAGCCAGAGAGGAGGGAAGAGACACGTGGATGGTGCTAACTGGGAATGGAATTGATAAAGCCAGGGAGAGGAAATTGATTCACCAGAAGGAGGACGGCATGTCTTGTTACGAAGGGACCGGTAAAATTTCCAAATGGAGGATAAAGAGGAACCATAACGTAGGTTGGGACAAAATTGTCGCCAGGCATTACGACCGGTTTGTAATACGGGTCGTAGTGGCTTGGGTTTGTTGATATACCAGAAAATTGGAATAGGAGCGAGTGGCGAGGTATCTTTTAAGGGCTTAACGCCGTCGGAAAATCCATTGCTGACATTCCCTAGTCCACCATTTAGGATAAGGATAATGGACAATAGAGGAAGGAGAGGGAGAGGGATCAGAGTGGGAGTGTGATATTGCCTGGGAAAGGCAAGAACAGAAAGTGGTGTGAAGACGGAGAGGATCACTGGACGAGGGAGGGGGAGAGAAATGATCAAAGCATGAAGAATAAAGGGACCAATCGAGGTTAGTAGAATATGGGCGACCTATAGAGGAGAAGGAAGGAACGGGAGGAGAAGTAGAGTTATGTAAAATGATGAGGAAGTGATCACTGCCGTAGGGGTCGGAAGAAACAGTCCAGGTAAGGTGGCTAGAGTAGGCAAGAGAATTAGAGGTAAGATCAGGAGTGGTAGGTAGTTCGCAGGGACGGGGAAGACGTGTACGAGTGCCGGTATTCAGAAGAGTACAGGGTAAGGTTGGAAGTAGGCGATACAGGCCAGAACCAGCGGAGTTTGAAAAAGTAGCACCCCAGAACGGGTGGTTACAATTTACGTCACCACCTAGAATCCAGGAAGGGGAAAGGAAATTTAAAAGATAGAGCCAGAGATGATTGGGAAGGTGAACGTGAGAGGGAATATAAAGGTTAACCAGGGTGAGAGAGTGAACGGTGACTATTTGACATTGAACTTCTGGATATTGGATGGGAGGAGGGTGTAGAACGTAAGGTAAAGAATTATGAATGCCGAGAGAGAGTCCCCGTCGACCGTCTGGGCGAACATCATGAAGCCAATGGTAGGAAGGGGTGTTAACACGGTAGGAATCTGTAAGCCAGGTTTCTTGGAGTAAGAGAAAAGTCGGATGGAATAGAGATATGAGGTGATGTAAGGCATACATTTTACTGCGAGAACTCCTCATGTTCCATTGTAAGAGAGCAGAAAAGCGTGATCCAGATGATGTTATAGTGAATGTGATTATAATAGCTTGAGTATGGTGATGCAAGGTTTATAGTCGGGAGGAGAAAATTTATGTTGCGATTTTTCTAAAATAGAAAGGATAGAAGAAACAGCGGAGGAAAAAGAAGGTATAAGATCTGCCGCATGAGACGGTTTCTGAAAAGCAGTGACGGTGCTGGGAAGGGAAGAAAATGCTAAAGGGGATCGTTCAGTTGGAAGAGATGGGGGGCGGGCAGAAAGAGAAGACGAAGAGTGAGGACTAAGAGAGCGCTTTTTTCTAACACCGGAAGGAGAGAAAGGAGAATGGGAAGTGGAAGGCCGAGAGATAACAGCTGAGTATGAAAAGAAAGCAGAGGTAGGGATAGAGGACGGAGTAAAGCTAAAAGTGGCAAGAGAGGACGAAGTAGAATGAGGAGGTGGATCTACCTTTAAGGAGCGTTGTGCAGGGGTCGTGGTTAAATAACGTCGTTTAGCATCGGTATAAGAGAGATGTTCTGTAGCCATCAGGGTATTAATTTGAATTTGTATAAGGCGTTCAGGACACTGAGGGAAGGTAGCCACGTGGTCACCAGCACAGTGCTTGCACTTGGGAAGTGCAGAGCAGGAGGAAGAGGGTTGGCCGGGTAGGCCGCACGTAACACAAGATTACTTACCACGGCAGGCCTGCTTAAAATGGCCGTAAAATAGGCAGTTAGTACATTGCTTTAGTCTCGGGATATATGTTTCAACGGGAAGGTGAAAATAGAAAAGGGTGCAATGGGAGGGTAGAGTGTTGGCATCGAAAGTAACTACGATTGTTCCGGTGGGGATGGATGAGGATGTAGAATCCGCAAGAGAAGGGTGAGAATGGGAGGTTGGAGGTAAAGAAGAATCAGATGCAGGGGGAACTGAGGAATCATCAGGCGAAAAACGTTTACGAAACATGCGGCGAACATGTAAAATTGGAGCGCTACAGCGCAACGCAGTGATGAGTTCATCGTCCGTTAAGGACGGATCGACTCCTCGTAATATACCCTGACACGAAACGGCATAATTCGGAATGTAAGTCGGCACGAAAATCGTTGGCAGCTTTGCCAGAACGAAAAAAGACCTTTAAACCCTAAGGGCCAAGAGTGCGAATATCAATTACATCAGTTAGGTTATTATTGTATAAGAGTCTACCTAGTTTCATAAGATGCTGTTTGCTCAAAGCAGACGTGGAGGGCACGTGGACGACATAAGGTCCTAAATGATAAGTTTTATAGCTGTTATTGTTAGTATGTGCAAAGGGCACATTTGATACATGAGAATTGGAAGAATTAGTAGACGAAGAAGTATCCATATTAGTGGATCGAAGCACGTGTTCGTCTGAGGAGGCTGCCATATTTGCAGCGACGAAAGAGAAAAAAAATAAAAAAAAACTTGCACTAATACACTACACACGTAGAAAATAAAAGGTGAAGAACACTACACAAGTCAAGTACACAATAAATCGTCACTCGATATCACTCGAAAGCTGCTGTAGGCCTGCCACAGGTGTACATCCAGTCGAAGCGAAATCAAAAGTCCCTTTACCTGTTGAGTACACCGTGTTTTTCACAAAATATCAACTGTCCCTATCGCTAATTATTTTCGAACAGTTCTATGTAAGTAGCACACGATATGTCACAGCCTTGACACACACGAGTCATTTTCATACTGCTTTTCGCGCCACTACATCATAATAACTATAACTCTCCGCGAAATGGCCCATCCGCCTCCACATACAGTGCCGCTTACAACATCAAAAACAATCAATTTCTTCACTTTTAGTATTCCCCTTACATGACTTGCACTCATTCTTGGTCACAAACTTCAAAAGTTCACCAATTGACCCGGTAAATTTCCTAAAACTCGTCCGGTGATACAGCAGTTAATCCCAAATCTAAAGTAAGCATCATTTCATGCCACGAAATGCCAACTAAATAACTGGCGATTATTGTGCACAACGATCAAAATTACGGTATTTTATAGGGTATTATGGTACGCACCGAAAATTAAGCGTGATAACCCCCCTTTGTTTATTAGTCAATTGAAAAGCTACTTATTCTCGAGCTCTATATTATTATTATTATTATTATTATTATTATTATTATTATTATTATTATTATTATTATGGGACAATAGCATAAACGTCGTTTATTTTACGTATTGGTATAATAATATCTGAACGGAATATTTTATCTCATGCTTATGATGCACTAGATCTCATGCTTAGATGCTACAATGTGCAGTAAAATTAGAATAACTAAAATACTTACTGATAGAACTTGAGGTATATTTCAAATTACTTTATTCGAGGTTCAAATGCAAGGAAGAAAATTATTATCTTTTAAATTAGCTAATATATATTAGTGTTACGCCGTTTTGTAGGGAAGAAGCACTAAATTCATTACAGACAAGACTGTATTTATTTATCATACTACATTATGAGGAAGGTAAAAGGAAAATGGTAAAATGCACACACAATTTTTGTAGCTTCACTGAAACGTTAATTTTGCATAAAACATAAAACCTCTACACCTTTATTTTAATGTATTTCAGCACATCAAGTTCTTTCATGCACAGAATAACAGATAGTCGTTTTGGGCAACCTAATCTCTCGCATTTAAGATTTGTTCTTTTGTTTAATATTTATTTATTACTAAGGTTTCATAGACAGCGACTGTAGGGATATTTTACACAGAAACACTATCGATAACTAGGGAAGGAAAATTTGGAAGCAAGTCAGTCAGGGCCTATATATTTAAAGATACCATTCCAGCATTCACCTGGTGAGACTGAGGAGGCCATGGAACACCTCAGTCAGGAGGTTGGTTTCGCGATTTTAACCCAGGTTCTCCCGATTACGAAGCCCACGCCTATCACTCACCTACGCTTGCTTGGTGATATATGCAATGTTTCAAGAGGATCCCTTTTACTACTTTTGGTGCTTGAAACCTCAGTCTGATTTCCGATGGCATTTCGTTTGGTTCGGGTCCCGATTAAGTCTATGTCTGTAGTGTTGCGCAAGAGACAAGGGAAGACAGAAATTCCTTAATGAATTACTGGATGAACAGAATTCTTCCAGTAAAAGGAGAATTCTTTTTATAGAGAGACAGCTCTTTCACTACACCTTTTATTGACGGGATATCCCCAAATCTTACTCAGATTGAACATTACATCTCTCTATGGTGTAAGGAAAGAAACTCTAGTGAAAGAAACACGTATAATACTTTTAAGACAATGATAGGGTAAGATTAACACGCACAAAATTGAATAGCTCTACATGCACTACCTGGTTCCGTGTAGGATAATTGCTTAAGTCCTCGCCTTTGGCGTGAGCAGTCCGAATTCGATTTCTGGTGGGGACACTGGGTCGAAAAGATGTAACAATTGTTCCAATTCAGCCACCTTAAGTGAGATTTTTCCTGATTTCTCCTTAGTCACACTCACGAATTCTGGGGTGGCTCCTAACATATACGTCTGAGCCTTCTTCCTTTCCCTTACCTGAATAGAGTGATCCCCACGAGTCAAAATAGAGATGCAAAAAAGCCGGCTTTTTTGAATCGATGGTTTTTTGCACATAAAAGCCGGCTTTTTTGGGAAAAACAAGAATTTTGGAAATTTTGGCTTTTTGATTTTCATGATTTTCTCTTTAAATAGCTTTCTTATAGTATACTCTAAAGTTAAATAAGATTCCATGACCTAAATGTCACATTTTCCTCTGGAATTCACCATCATGATGGATGGAGCACATGGTTTATGAATTAAAGTAAACATAAATTACGTAGTATTTGAGGGCAATTGTAGATGATATTTAACTTTATTTTAACTTCTGAATTATCGACATTTTTTTCTCTAGATCATTTCTTTTTAGTTATCCGTGTCTCACTTCTTAGATCTTAGTACTTTAGCTTCTAGCACATAATTAACCTTATGTTTTTCAATATATTGTGGCGGGCAGGCGGTATGCGTTTGCTTAGACCGGCACCCACACAAGAGAGTTTAGTCATTAACCAAAATACACCTAATTGATCAACTAAGTTTCTCCAAAATCACCAATTATAACTCGAGCGGCAAAGTTACATTCGAACAGGAACTCAGCTAACAACCAATCTGAAGATTCTAGCTTTTACAAGGTAGCGTTGGCCTCGACCAAGACTTAACTTCTAATTAGAGAACGGTGGAATCGTTATCTCGACGAAAACTTGATAGTTACAACCCTTTGGGATATCACTTGAAAGCAAAGCTCAGAAATAAAGTTCCTTGCAATAAGCCTGCAGTTTATTGTTCCTAATGTTATTACACGTCCACGAGCTGGGGCGCTAAGTGTGACTATGTGTTTTATAGAAAGAGTTTATAACTTACGTGACAGGTTCCAATCGATAAACACTAGCACAGAGAAACACTCACAAAATAAAATAAAACTTCACTAGACTGGGAGAGCACGAGTCAGTCCTAGTAGAAGGATAGTTGCACAGGTGTAACTATTTGATCGTATCAGTATGCTTTAGGCCAGCTAGGCAATGAACCTAGAGTCTGTCAAAGCACACATCAAATAGGAGAGTTTACCAGAGGTTTAGGTGTACAGGTGTTACTATTTGATCGTATTAGTGTGTTTAGCCAGCTAGGCAATGAACCTAGAGTCTGTCAAAACACACATCAAATAGGGGAGTGACAGAAATTCAACCGTCAACTTCTTAACTCGCCAGCAGTTTCTAGTCGCACAGGTCCCGGCTGGAGCTAGTTTCAGAAGTAGATTGCCAAGTTCGAAGGAGGTAACTTTGACCATCACTTTCCTAAGCCGACCAGCAATTATGGGCAGACCCCTGGCTGTCGTCAAGCTTTCAGAAACATAGTGCCAAGTTAGCCACTAAGATAAGGTATGGATGGTAACCAAGAGAGTAGGGAGGCCTCCGGAGAAGCCGAGAGAGTAAGAGGCAGAGTGACTGCTAGGACAACTAGGAGCTTACTCGAAAATCCTGATCTAAGTCGTGCCTAAGACATTGCGGACTCCGTCTAGATAGCACGACTTTGAGGGGTCGGGATAGGGGACGTTGTCCGACGATCGAGCTAGAAACACCAGCTTTCAAGGGGCTCGATCGGCTTTGCCCACGGCACCAATTTACGTGTCGGGGGGATGATTGTGGCGTGTGCAGACATTGCACTCGGACCATGAGGTCAGAGGTTGGACATACGTGGTAGTCCGAAAGTTCCCTGGGGAGGAACCCAAGAGTAGTCAGCAGCCTGAAAAGAAAGCTGATTGGTGTGCGCACGACACTAAGGGCAAGGTCAGCTGAGAAAAGTGCTTTACCGTGGGGCGGAAAGAATAGCGATTGGAACACTTCATGCTCCTAACACCAAGATTGGTTTACAATAGTGTGCCTGGGAGGTGCTAAATGAGAAGAGAAGATTATGTTGGTGCGCATGCGTGTATATGTACCCCATGCACTTAGATGTATTTTCCCCAAACTCTGGAAGAGTGGTATACATCGAGATATACAATATTTATACATTGAATCACTTAAAATATAAAACATAAGAGGTTTTAAATACTAAAGAACAAGTATATATGTTTGAACCAAGGATCTTCTTACTGTAATTTATCTTTAGACCCTTCTAAGATAACATATATAAAATCTGCAGTTTGAGGACAGAAAGGAATCTTCTCTTTAGAAGCAAAAACGAAAAGATTTTAAACATATAGATTATATTGACTTCGTTAAAAGTCTTCTACCACTAATAATAATAATAATAATAATAATAATAATAATAATAATAATAATATAACTAATATAAAGACTACATATAAGTCAGACACAGAACCAGACATCTCTGTTAGCGAGAGGATTATAACATGGATAATCTACCAGATGGTTGACCCCGTAGGTCAAGCAGAGGGAGCTCAGATGCGAAGAACGGGAAGACGACAAGTCTTTCGTTCTAACTAAGAGAAAACAACAAACCCTCAACACGAATTTGTATTTTAAAAGAAGTAAATGAAATACGAATTCTGTTGCAGTTTAAAAATGCAAAGAAAGAAAAAATAAAGCAAAAAAGAATTTGCGAATCTGCGTACACTACAGTCCTTGCTTCTAGGGAAAGAAAAATTTTAACTGTAAGGCAAAAATTTTTCGTACTAACTACAATCAAAAATGAAAATTTTAAATCAAAATAAATTTTAACTGGTTTTCATAGACCGATTAACTCTGATTAAGACTAGGCGAATAATTATTTCGTGATACCTCATTAAATGTTATTTCACAAGAAGCAGCTCGATAAGTAGCACTAAGAGCTGGACCATTTGATTGTATACCTGGAATGCTTGTTGGTTTGAAATATATGGTTCTAATGCAATAAGAATTACAGCACTTGTCTGTTTGTCTGCAAAAATTAAACTTAAAACTACAATATACACGAAGAAATATAAAACTGGTAAACATTATTATATAAGTAAAAATAGAATACGAAAATACATGATTACTTTGTTTCATTTGCCATTCTTGCTCACTAATTAACCTTTCAACATTCTCAACACAATGGCTGGCATATTGCAAATCTGTAAGTTTGTGTATAATACGATTTAAACGTAAAGTCCATATCCTTAATACTAAGCTCTGAGTTTGAAAATATACAACAATCAATGCTATCATTTAATAGTGGAAGGAGATCTCTACTTGTATTGTTAGTTACACAATTCTCGTGAGAAGTAATCAAAGAATTTGGACCATAAGCTTTACAGTTTTTGTCTAATATCAATTTACCAGTCTTTTGAAACAAAACAGTTTTTGACACATCATTGCAACATACTATTGTTAAGTTTTCAGGAAATTGCGAAGCAAATAGCGATTCATTATTACCTAAAGAAATCCACAACATATTCTTTAATTCTACAATGCGTCGATTGGAATCTGCATGAATTGAGTTAACACAATCAATAAGTTTCACTTCACAATCTTCATTACTATGTGTAGGTTTCAACGGAAATGTTTGTTTACACACTTTTGAAAAAGTAGTTAATTCCTTACGAGCATTAAGCATATTTTCATCAATTTTACCGTAATATTGTTTAGATACTTCAATAACCAAATAAGGATGTTGAGGTTGTATGAAGAAATACTTGTTATCTTTAAGCACAGTAGGAAATGGTATCAATTTATACATGTTAAACCTTAATCCATCAGTCAATGGTAAATTAATTACGTAACCAAGAATTTTATGATTAATAAAGATATCTAACTCGACAATTTTTAGTATTGTATAACCTATTGAGGAGCAAGGCGGAATGGGTAATGACATACCTTGTGGAATCACAGAGGCACTTAATTTAAAATGTTCCAATATCTCTTTAGGAGTAATGAGATGGGTAGATAAAATACCAGATTGAGCATTTAAAATGGATTGTGACAAAATTTCAAATGCAACGTCTAATTTTTCTAACATGAGTGAAATAGAATGTAGGTAGTTGTCCCATTCGACTTTCACTTCAAGTTCATTTATTGACTGCATAAATGTTTGACTACGAGCATTGATTTCTCTTTTTACATCTTCCAAACCTTTCTGTAAAATTTGTTCATTACGTTCAATAGACAACACAGTGTTATTAATAGTTTTTAAAGTTGCTTTAACAGTAGTCATTGATTCTTTAGTCAATTTCAAAAAATTTGGTTGTTCAATTTGTTTTCTAATTTACTAATTTGATCTGTATAGTAATTAGCATCTTTTATATCTATAGTACCAAACAAATTTTTTTATGTTTCGCCAACGAAATTCAATATTCCTCTTTTGTTTCTCACCTGTGTTTTAACAATTTGATTTATGATTGAATTTGTTGCTCAACTTTGTGAAGTTTTCGGATAAGTACATCTAATCGAGGTTCTCGACGAGAACGATCGGAACATATAACCTTTGATTTATACAGTTCGTTTGCTGTTCCCAAATAGGTGGACACACGGTGAAGAGTACGTTCATAATCGGACAGATTAACAAAGGTCACAAGCTTCCATTGTCTATTATACAACACTGCCTCTCCTAAGAAATCGTAGTATATACCAACAGTGTTAGTTATTGGATGAATTTGAGAGCTAGTGACATTGGCTGTCTGGATAATCGGTAGAATTATCGCCAACCAAAGAGAGAGGATGTCTCATGTTTGCTGTATACAAAAATGGAAACTACATTACCTACTAATAATATAATTTTAACCTATTAGCATGAACTACAAGAAATTTTCTTTTTCTTTCTATGGTACATTTAACACCTCTAACTTTAACTACTTTGTATAGACCGATCCACTGTGATCCTAATTTCTTGGATCGTCCTCTTCTAACAGATTCATCTTTAAGCAAAACTTTATCTCCTACTTTAAACAATTGTTCTTTATGGGAGGCGGTCTTATTGTTCTTTGTTCTTAACCTTAGCTTGTTTGAGTTTTGATCTAGCTAACTCGTAACTGTTCTGAAGCACTGCTTTAGAGTCTTGAGATAATCATCATACGCGTAATTTATGCCGGTTGTTTGTTTCTGTAATATACCAGGAATGTTAGCCATCCGGTCAAACATGAACTCGTGTGGTGTATAATTAGTCACTGAATGCGGAGTCGTATTGTAAGCAAAAGCAGCGTATGGCAACCAGACGTCCCAATCCAGTTGGTTTTCAGACACATAATGCCTCAGAAACTCAGCAAGAGATCTATGAACTCTTTCCACAAAGTTGGTTTGAGGGTGGAATGCACTAGAATGTAGTTTCTTGATTTGGAACATGCGACACATTTTCTTGAAGGTATCGCTCATAAAATTTGTACACTGATCGGTTTGGATGGTTTGGGGTGCACCGAAAACAACGAATATGGTAACAAAGGCTTCAGCTAGGGTTTCGCCATCTTGTTGCTCTAGGACAATGGTTACTAAATATTTAGATAGTTCGTCTTGGCAGGGTAAAATGTATTTATTTCCGAGAGAACTCTCGGAAAACGGCCCAGCGATATCTAAAGCGCATTTTTCAAAAACTACGTCAGGAGTGGTTGTGACAACCATCGGAATTTTTATATTAGGCTGGGTGAGTTTGTTCTGACACGACTCACATTTCTTGATATACTTTTCAACGTCGGTGTTCAGTCTTTTCCATGATTTCGGATCTATGTTATTCAACTCTAAGTATGCTTTAATTTTGGCTATAGTGTGATGGATACCTTGGTGTCCACCGTTGGGAAGGTTGTGAAACTTCTTAAGAATCGTATCTTTTGTTTCTTCGTCAATGGGAGAAGGTTGTCCTTCGGGATCTAAATAAACAATAGACTCAACGCATCAGCATGGGTGTTGCGGACACCGGCTTTGTAAACAATTTTGTAATTATATTCCTCTAATTTGATTCTCCATTTTAAAAGTCGGCTATAGGGTCTTTTACACTAAGCATTGAAATCATAGAAGTGCTATACCAATGGGCTCACTGTCACTAAGCATTTGATTAAATGTATGTATTTTCACACTGATGGAGGGGGAGTATCCGCTCTTCCTACCCTCCTGAAGTGACAGAATATTTATTCAGACTCTGCAAAGTCATTTCAGATCAAACGACAGAAAGAGTGTCCATTCCAACAGCAACAGGATTGGACTTCAATTTTTTGTTTCAATTTATCTCCACAAATAGAATAAATATCAAGTAATATGTTTGCCATAAGAAGTAGATTCATTTCATTTGGAGAAATGATGCTGTAGACGATAGTAGGAATTTCGCCCAAGTGTACGGGAATTTTCAGTGTCTGGCGTTTATGCCACCCGCCTTCTTTTAAAGTTAATTCGGTTGCAATACTTCCCGGCAAATGCTTCGGACTCAACTGGTGGAGTACTTTAGCCGTAAACCTCCATACGGCTGTACCATCCAGAAGTGTCGTCGCTGTACAAGCGAGCGGATTTTTGACATTTTCATTGTCTTACCTTTTATCAATTGCGTATTGCATTATTTAGCTTAATCTTTTTCCCTACTCAATATCTCATCCAGTCATGACATATAAATGATAAGATTTGTGTCCGCCATTTTAGGGAAAATATGATCCCTCTTTTTCCTAATCCTCGTTACACTTAAAACGGCGGACAATAAATGCACGCTGAAAGGCGAAAGCACAGAAAAAAAAATCCCTGCTATATAAAGAAAATATAATTTTTATATTATTGATATTGGTATCACATTGTCATCCTTAGTGACTGTATTTTACTTTGATTATTTTAATTTTATGGAAAATTTAACCTTTATCACGTATATTAAAGAAAAGTGATGAAACAGATAGGATTTTTTTTAAATGTTAGCTGGTTTGTTGATTGAGGTTACCATCCTACTTTTGCACCGATTCTATATGAAACGGAAATGCAAGATCTACCAACTGCGATTCCAACACCAGTAATTCTTTACCTTCTAAATAATAATAATAATAATATATTTATTATTATTATTATTTGTAGTAGTATTGACGTGAATTAGTGAATTACTATGAATTTATTGTTGGAGTGACTTTGTACCCTTTCCCTTGGTGGTATCATCCATGAGCAGTAAATCTCATTGAGAAGCCTAAAGGAAATAATATGCGATATTTTCTGATAACCGGTTATTTTTTAAGAAACGTTGTCGTTAAAATGCTTTCATAAAACTGGATGAATTGATTCTCTTCTCTGGGCTGCGGGGTTCAGTATTAGAGTTTTGATCTGTAATGCGGTGTCCAGTCAAAGTATGATGTCAGACTGAGATATCAATTGTCGACTTAAAGGCGAGTGAGTATTATGTGAATTGTCGAAGTGATGCTGTGAATGTGAGGTCCAGTAAGTATGAGAACAGATTGGCATGTAAACGTGAGGTTGAGTGAGGGTGATGCCGAAAGGAAGATGTGAGTGTGAAGTTGAGTCAGTGTGAATCCGATTGATGGCATGAGTTTACGGATGAGTGAAGTCAAAGTGGGAACATTTGACCATAGCTACTCAATTTAAAGAAGCTTGGGTGAACTTCAGAGCCGCATTTTGATGAGTTTAGACTAAATCCTTTTATAATGGACCATTCATGTTAATAAGAATTAAATCATTAAGCTGCCTCTTTACATTTTTGGCCTCAAACTGTTCTTTGTTATTACCCCATAAAAAAATTAAAAAAAAACTACTGGCAGGTAAAATTAGAAATAGAAATGTTAAATAGAAGATATCCACTATACTCGCATTTCTACTTAGCCTGCTGTTCGGGAAGTTTCGAGCCCTGAACAGAGAAGTTACCAACTTCCACTATTTTATATAATAATACATAGGTATAGATCGCGGGAAGAAGAAGTACTCTATTATTCTTCTCTGATTTTTATAAAAACATTCATTCAGGATGAATTTAAAACCCCAGAAACATAATACATAGTCAATCAAAATCAAATATTTTACGAAAGTTCTCGTGGAACATGTTTAAGTATAAGATATCCCGTTATTCGTTATTAATTTTATCTTCATGGAATGGGAATCATTAAACAGCCTTAAAGGAAATAGTAGCGAATATATGTGCCATTTTCTTCAAAGTGAAATTGTATTTTTTTAACGAAAATTATCGTGAAACATATTTTAATTTTAATTTAGGAGTTTATTCTTATATTTTTGAGAGACTTTAACCTCAAATAGTGGGATGACTGATAAGCATTAAAGAAAATATGCGGCATGCTGCAACAGAACAGAATCCTTTCTCATTTGTCATAATTAGAAGAATTTGGCGAGAATTATAAGAAATTTTTTATCATATAATTTAAATGAGGAAACTTCCAAATTTGATGATTGCCTACTTTGGATTTTATCCACTTGTCTTTGCAATAAACCGATCGGAATAATGTTGACGCCCTAAAATACGTGATACAATGTTTTATCAAAATCGAATAATTTTTACATATTTCATTCTAGAGTGGAATTGACTTTACTGATTTTAAAATTCTTATTACTGGGGAATATAGACCCAAAATGGGGTTGTTACGGAAAGTTGGAGAGAGATACGAAATTTCGTAACATTTGGATAAGGTTTATGGGGTTGAACGGCCACACACAAATAGGCATGCGCTCGAGTCGAGACATGTCTCGAATTTCGACTCGAATTCGAGTCGAGACACACGTTGTAAAATTCGAGACGAGTTGAGACAAACGTATTTCTCGACTCGAAAAATCGAGTCGAGACTGCTCGTGAAAATCTCGACTCGACTCGAATGTCTCGAAAATCTTTCTATAATTTTTAATATTATTTTGAAGAAAGTATTCACTCAGAAACAGCCTTGAAACCGATTGCAGCATTTATTACTTTATAAAATTATAGAACGCATAAACTTAATAGTTAATCTTTCGAGATCAAGATTTAATTTTCAGCTCAATTAAGTTAATTAAAACTAATGTCGTGATATTGATTGTACTTCAAATATAATAATAATAATAATAATAATAATAATAATAATAATAATAATAATAATAATAATAATAATAATAATAATAATAATAATCGATTATCTACTTTGTATAAAACTATTATCCGTAGCCTATATGTAGTTTGTATAAAACTATTGCGATAAAGTGAACTTCATAAATTCTCTGAATGAACAATTGGCAGTCTATAGTAATTTAGCATAGTTATAATTATTGTTTTCGTTCCCATGAACGCAATAGGACTACATAACTTCTGGATTATTCGCTTTCCTAACTATTTTAAGGCTTTAATGTGTTGCAGCGTATCACGAGTTACGAATAATATATTATTATTATTATTATTATTATTATTATTATTATTATTATTATTATTATTATTATTATTATTATTATTATTATTATTAGGTATTCTGCCTTTCGGCAGATCGTGGGACGAATGAGGATTTTTTTTACTCAATTTTAGATTTTGGCCTGGAAATGTTTCTTCCACTTTTCTCGATCTTCAGCTTCCTCTTTTAATTTCCAATATTTTCTCCTATCTTTCAAATCTTGGATCAGCTGTGTTCTTCTTCTTCCTATTCCTCGCTTCCTTTCCATCTTTCCTTCTATGGCGGTGTTAAGAAGACAATTTCTTCGCAAGATGTGTCCAATCCAATTAGCCTTTCTACGAAGAATGGTGGCTAGACGTGTCCTCTTCTCTCCTATCCGTTTTAAAACATCTCCGTTTGTTGCTCTCTCTTTCCATTTTATCTTCTCCATCTTCCTCCAACACCATATTTCGAAGCTCTCCAATATTTCTTCTCTAACTTGCGTAATGTCTATAATATATAATGTAACATTTGTTGTACATCACATATTATGATACGAGAGTATTTTACGTGGTATATTACAATAAATGGACTGCTTGGATGCCAAGAACTAGTAGAGATAGGTACCTTTCATTTCTATAGATAGGTATTTTTAAAAGGATTTTTGTAAACACTAAATCATAAAACAATAAACTACATACAGTAGTTATGGTTTTGGTTCCCAACATAAAAGAAACTTGGATTGAGATATTGAACTTCAACTTTCACTCCTGGAAAATTTCAGTTTTGGAGTTAGGCCACTTGGCATCAAAGCTGTTCACTGTAAGATAAATACACTCCATACTTTACTCTAGTAACATAGTTGTTCAGGAGCCTGGGATTTCCATCCTCTCAAATGACAGCTGAACGATTGCTTGGTAGATAGGAGTAATAGTGTATTAAGTTTTCGAGCTTTGGTGCGTCTCCGTATTTACACACTGATATAACTTTTAATATGAATTTCTTTAGCTTTCTTTTGTTATTGACTTAACACCGACTTCTCTCTGTTATCATGGAGGTGTTCATTCGCTAGACATTGTTTCTGCGCACTGCTGAAGGAGAAATGGGTTTAGTAATTTTTATTTTCCGAAATTCACGTCCAAAATGTATTTCACTTACTTACTAATCTTTTTGCAACGCTATTTGCTTTTTCTTTCTTTCTTTTCATAACAATTCCAAATAGTTTTGTTTGGTGCTGGGAGTATATTTTATATTCACCTAATAAAATTACGGGTTCATTTTGTAATCAGTTTTAAATTTACAGAAACTATGAAGTTCACAATCAAATCGCGCTAATTGTTTAATGCATTTCGAAGGCTTTTGTTTTTATGCAGCTCATTAAGGAAAATCTATTTCATAATCGTAACATTCATTACTTTAAATACTAAGAAACTATAAAGGTAAAGGCGACTCGACCTAGCCTCGGGGCCGTTGTGACTCAGTGGCACAGCTTTCACCCTTGGTGTGTGAAGACTCTGATTCGATCCCAGCTGGTACCAAGTGGGCTTTATGGCATAGAAACACCGTATGTGTGGACTTTCTTGTGGTTCTTTAGTTCCCATCCACTTACTTCATTCCACCATTTTCATTCATTGTCAACATCACCGTTTTCTTTAGCTTACAAAAGACTGTTTACTTGCCCACTAGTTTTATTATTGTGTGAACTAAAACTCAAGTCCGCAGTTACCTTGGATATTTCTGTCTCTTTTTACTTTACAACTTGAGGTGGGAGGTCAGGATAGATCTAGTGATATACCGCTGAATGAAATGCTTCAGTACAGTGTCGGAAGCGGTATGTATTGTTTATGTTACTTACAATGTTACTTCCCTATAAAATATAAATTCACCCTTTCAACCCTTCCCTTATTCGAATACAGTGAACCGACTCTTTTTCTGAAGAAAGATGCTATCTGTGTCTTAAAATTTTCTTTGAAGTGCAGTCTTTTGTGTTTGTAAGGTTTTGCGAGTATGTTTTCACATCAATATGAAAAGATAGCGAGCCAAATGTTTAACCATGGACTTCTGCTGCGAACTGACCGTGGCTAAACACCTGACCTCGCTCTGCTCATTTTCTCTCGCACACGTGAAATGGGTTTGTTGTTTCCAAAGCAAATGGAAATACAGTTATCTGGTGCTTTTGGGTATTTTCCCCGCACACAGGCATCATTGCTATGTTTTAATGATCAGAAGAAATATCAAAACCATCCGATACACATGATACGAAAGAGCGAACTGAGGGAGGCAAATTTTATAATAGACCAAGTTTTCCGCGCGGTACCGCCTGGTAACAATACTTCATATCATTTGGTGCACATCTGTATGAGTTGTTTTCCACATAAATATAGCTTACTTCTTTTCGAAGTAGCTCCTTCGTGTTACAGCTGTGTTTAGTTTTGTTTCGTGCTAGGATGAAAGGGAGAAATGCAACATTTGCTTCTCGGTGAACTTATATATGTATATTATTAAGATGAGCGGTAATAAGCGAGGTTTAACAAAGAGTGGCTTTCGGATCTACAATTTAACGTATAGTTGCAGTCCGTGTTGAGAATCGAACCAAATCTATGTAAACCTGTTAACATTGAGCTCTTTTGTGGTAAAAGTGAACTTCAGAAACACACAAAAGACCTGAAATATCAAGCTAATGTAAAGGAATTGCAAAATGTACTGCACCTTTTCTGTGGCAAGGAACATGCGGTGCACAGCAACACAAGAATCGTGTTAAGGCCAATATTTTTCTTCTTGCCGAACTTAATATCCCCTTCCACACCATAAAAGAAAATATAATGTTTGTTGAAAGAAAGTGCACCTAATATTTTTAAATTTTGTTTGTGACCTTATCATGCATAATTATATATAATGCCTTTCATACACCGAGAATAAATTCAACTGTACGTCATAGCACCTCTAAAGCGATATTTTTCAAATTTATTTATTGCTAGATATTGTAAATTTACGGTATCTATCTTATTGGGTGGAAAATTTTGCGTCTAATCGGAAAATTTCATGACTTCGGACAGGAATTCGCAGTTACGAAATTTGCATCACTGTCTTCTGAAAGGATGTCCAAAAAAATACTACTGGAAAATAACTGAAAACACAAGATGGATTTGATAGCCAAATTTACGTCATCTTGGTACTCATCATTTTTCTTTAAATACTTGTATTTAGTATTCGATTAGAGTTTAGTATACGTTTTAGCATCGAGGCTATATGAGACGTGAACTTACAAATTAATGTGGGATCAGAACCACAGGAGTCCCCACCGGAAATCAAACCTGGGTCTCTCGCATCAAAGACGCGTACGCTAACAATATGGACACAAGAGAGTTCAATATTTGGTATCGTGTACATAAAGTTGTGGAATTGCGCTTATATAATATTAGTAGTTCTACCTAGGCACTAACATAAATCTTCACAATACTCAGCTTCATAAAGTATCTTTAAAAAGAAAATGTCACTCTTTATGTTTCAGTTCCTGATTCGACTGAAGGATGGTACAAATTCCAATGATCTTTTTTTGGATCCTACTTTATGCAGTAGATCCATCATAAACTGGGTGTTTGATGCGGATATAAACTAAAAACTTACACATATAAATTTAAGTCACATTCAAATATCTTTAAACTAAAATTGAATGTATACATATGATGTGCCATTTACTAATTCATTTTTATCGTTTGTGTACGAGTCATGTTAGTTCTTTAATACAAGTACATGAATACAGTTAACTCCTCTTAATGAAAATAAGTGGTGGCTGGTCTTTAAAATTAATGTGGAAAGATAAGTAAAGAATCTGGTATAATTTAGAAAACTCGATCGTAATTCAGGCCCGTGTTTGGCATCATTGATTGTCTCAAGTGTAGCAACCCTGACTTAAAGGTTTTGCTTCGACAAAGATGGATTCTTTATTATATATCAGATATATAGTCTCAAGTTGGAGCAGTATTCTTTATGACAAGCTTTGAAGCAGGGAGTATATCTGTTGAAATAAGTTATTTCTGAGTGTATAACTGGAATTAAGAACTATTTTGAGTCAGTTCGACTTGTTTCTGGTTAAGGCTAGGTAAATCAATCCCCAGATAGAGAAAGAGATTACTCTTATGCTATTTCTTAGCAGGATGGGGAAAAATCATGATTGAAAAAAAGATCATTTTTGTTGATTTTTTTTATTTAAATCGATTTTTTTGATGTAAATCAAATCTCGTATAATACAAGTCGCGAACTGAAGAAAAAGCATTAGGAATTACTATTAAATGCTAATTACGCCATTTAAGTGAAAGTATTGGGGTTGAATTTTGAATTATCCCCAATCCTTAATCTATATCAATCCCAAACAAATTTTTTAACCCTTTTAAATTATGGCTCTTTTTAAAGGTAAATTATTGACTTTCAGTCAAGCAGCTACAGCAGATGTAATACCAAAATTTCATCAGACATCCCTATTTATCCTAGGATCATGATTTGTGCATTATTTTCTTCAGAATAAAACAAATTTTCAAACGGTACCCGTCACATGTCTCCGTCATGTATCTGGGGCGGGTAAATCACGAAAAAAAGAATTTTCTGTTAGAAATATCCTTTTTAAAAAAAAAATACCTCTGTGGACCCCTCCCCCTGTTTTAAGGCAGAGATCTAAAACAAATCTGAAAAATACTGAGGTGTGCACTGAATAAATGTGCAAAATTTCAATCTTGTAGGTGCAAAAGTAAGCCCGCGAAAAACAATATTCCCCAAATACCCCAGATTTCCGTATAAAACAGGATCTCAGGTAACAGTTTCCTGAGACATCCCTATTTATCCTAGAAGCATAGTATGTACATCATTTTCTTCAGAATGGAACAGCCTTTCAAACGGTACCATTCATATGTCTCAATATGAGGCGTGAAAATCACGAGAAAAGCTATTTTTGTTAAAAATATCCTTCTTTTTTAAACATTTTTGCTCTCTGGACCTCGCTGTTTCCACGCAGAGATCTGAAAATATCTGAAAATTATTAAGGGGTGTACTGAACGAGTGTCCAAAATTTCAGTCTTTTGAATGCAAAATGTAACCCCCCAAATAATAATAATAATAATAATAATAATAATAATAATAATAATAATAATAATAATAATAATAATGCGCATAACAAAAATATCTTTTTAAATTTATGATATCACACACTATGCCTCAACGCAGAAAGGCGTGAAAGCATATGTAACCTGTTCTAAAATGCCTCCAGTCTTAAAGAAAACGAAGTTAAATGCCTTATTGGTACTTTTTTAATCGAATAATGAAGATTCTACCCTATCACCTAAAAATAGGTGATATAATTTAAAAAGTCAAGCATTAAGGAAAAAGTACAGCAACGTTTATCAAAATGACACTTTCTTTCTCAATAGCTACTGATATTTGGTAGGGGCCTATTTTTAAAAACTCAGAACTAGCTTGCGGCATGAAATACATAAATTTCGCCTAAAGTTATAAAATTAACAAAAAAAATGGAGAGGGGATACGACCCCTCTAAATACGACCTATTATCTGGGAACAAACAAGGAGATACGCACAAAAAAAAAAAAAAATTCGTTTTAAACGTCGATGGTGATTTCCCCGTTGGAATAGTTAACGATTTTAAAACCCACATCCAATGTTACGAAAAGAATAAAGCATCCTCGTTACCTGTTCAAAACGGGATTTTCCCTAATCATCCTCTGCATGACACTTGTTTTCATACTATACTGTAAATTTGAGTCTCATTGTATTATGATTATTAACTTTCATAATCGAAATAACATAACAGAAACGGGATTTTACTTATTTTCACTTTAAATTAATTTATTTCGTAATTCGATTTAAATCAACGATTTAAAAAAAATGAAGTGATTTAAATCTTGATTTAAACCGTGATTTAAATCACACTGATTTAGATCGTGATTTAAATCAGACTGATTTAAATCAATTCACCCGGTTTCTTAGCAGGGAACATCTAACATTTTCACGGGAGGCAGTGTCTGTTTATGGATATTGACATTTCCACGTTTATTTAAGATTGCTAGCAATACCTGGTTTCCATAGTAATGGAGCAAGTCGTAGAGATTTTAGAGTGAGAGCCTTATTTGAAACGCGAGCAAGGAGGGTCCTTGTTTACGAGGTTCAAATACTTTTTTAACCGCAGTCTGACTGCATTCAACTGCGAACTTAAAGATTACTGGACTCAGTTTTCGGTGCGAGAACTTGACGACTGTTTTTTGTAGAAACTTAACCTCAAACGAAGATTCTGCTGAAAGCACTTCACTTCTCTGGAGAGAGGAATTTTCTTATATTCGACCAACTCAATCCTGTAAACAACAGAATTAGCCTTTTTGATGGAGAGTCTGTTTATAGACCATTCCATGTTTAGGACTTTAGGCCAGACAGCTTTCTGATTAATGAAATTGTCTTTAAGATGTTGAGGGAGTATGATGTAAGAAAACACATGTCCTGCTCTCTCATGATAAAAGCACAACTTAGCTGCGTTAGAGAAAATCGGTTTGAAGTTATGGTTTTATGAAGGCTTAAGTAGGCGACTTCACTACGGACTGAAAAGTTGGTCTGTTATTTCATGACAGTTAACTTAAAGAAACTCTTCTCAAATCAGAGTACCATTCTTAAGCACTGTATGAACTGTAGAATTCCTTTATTTATCAAGGTTTCCCTAAACGTGTGGTGTGTACTGCTCTGTGCTTGTTAATTACCCTACACAAACTTACCGGGCCGTTCAAATTTTTACAGGTAAAGAAGTACTATCAAATATCATTGCGCCCCCCGCCTTTTTACTGATGTCGGACGTCGTAGGCTGGGTAGACTGGTAAAACAGGACAGGCAGCGAACTGTGGCGGAACAAACATCAGACTTTAATGCTGGGCAAAGTACAAGTGCGTCTGAACACACAGTGCACCGAACACTCCCAACGATGAGCCTCCGCAACCGACGACCCATCCATGTGCGAATGTTCACAAAACGACATCGGCAACTACGACATCGCTACTGGACCTTGGCGCAGTGGCAGAGCGCTGCATTGTCTGGTGAATCCCGATACCTTCTTCATCATGACGATGGGAGGGTACGAATCCGTCGTGTTGCAAGGGACAGGTGGACATACTGACAATTAGGTAGATAGTCATAATGTTCTGGCTGATGTGTGCGTATATTTTGTCTCGACTCGAATTTTGAGACGTCTCGACTCGAATTCGAGTCGAGTCGAGACAGAACATGTCGAGTCGAGACAGAAACATATTTTCGAGTGGAGACATGAGTCGAGACAGGCTTAAATCTCGACTCGTTCGCATCCCTACACACAAATGTTGATTGAGTTGGAAGATAGAAATTTTAAAAGTTTAGTTAAAATAAAACTATATATAGTCTACTCGTGCGGAACATACCAGATGCGGGATACTTTCCCATCTTCTTTATCAAAATCTCAGAACAACATAAGAAAAAACTAAATAAAATCTTTGAGTTTAACGTCACACAATTATGCTCGTTAGGCTAAGGGAGGAGATGATTAGAGCAAGTGAATGATAATAGAAGAACTGGTGGAATGAAAAGTGGGACAAAACGGGAGTACCCTGAGAAAACCCACGGACACGATCTTGTCCACCACAAACTTACTTGGCCGGGGATCGAAACAATGAGGACCCCATGCACCAGAGGAAGCGCTCTACCACTGAGCCATCGTGCCACACAACAACAACGTAAGAAAACTAGAAGTTACTATGAAACATTTTAAGAAGCAATGCATTTAAAGGTAAAAATCACTGCCCGATGATCATCTTTTAAATACCTCCATGAGCAGAAGAGACTGATATGTCCCTCTCCTATATCATCTTTTTTAAACCATATTCGTTATCCGGATATTATCCTTTATCCTTCATCCGTATATTATCCGCTATCCGAATGTTCTACTACCCGGATATTATCCGTTATCTGAATTTTATCCATCATCCGGATAAATCCATTATCCGGATATTATCCGCCATCCGGATATATCGATAACCGGATAATATCCGTCATCCGGATATATTAATATCCGGATATTATCCGTTATTCGGATATTATCCGGTATCCGCTATCCGGATATTATTCGTTATCCGTCATCCTTTTTGTTAACCGTCATCCGGATATTGCAAATCCGGATAAGTTTCTATCCGATATCCGAATAAAAAATTATCCGGATATGGCCATCCCTAAACTGCGTCATCATCGGCTACAATTCCATTCGATAGAGAGAAAATAACATTATCTTCTTGAGTGAATGGATTTTGATCATCTCGCTGGAATACGTTCATTAGCTTTTTAATGTCTTGGAACAATAGCTTGTTAGCGGTGGCGTGTCTTCATGGTGGACTTCGATGTCATTATTTATGGTGCTGCATATACTACTGTCATTCTCAAACTGATGAACCAAGTTTATGATAACGGATCCAGAAAGGAACCACTTCAACAGAGCTCCGGGATTGGAAAACAACCCTACGGTGCCCCCATCACCCTTCAGATCTTTATTACACTGTTTATGCATATGATCATGCGATATACATGTGTACGGACGTCCACTTGTAGAACCAACAAACTCCCCCTGCCGAAATTCCTCAAAAATATATGGATGTTTTGTCCTTAATTCTTGCAAAGTGTTGATGAAAACTGGCATCTACCTCGTATAATGTGTATGATCAGTAGAAAACATCCATGAACGCAACAACTTTAGTGAAAGGATAAATTTTTCAAAATTTACTGCCCGAACGCTGTGGAGAAGAAGGAACAGTAAAGACTCCAGCTGAAACACTGTGTATCAGTATTTGAACTGGTAGGATTCGTTCAGACGAACTGTAGTCCACTCCTCAAAAGTCGGTTACTTATCACTCTTTGTAGACAAACTATTTTGATATGCTTGTCTTAGAAGTAGATACAGTGTTACATATGTAACCTCGAGCGCATATCTCGTTCTTTTAACATTAATACCTCGAAGACACTTCTCAGCTTTAACAGAAGTGAGGACCTCTGATTCTGAAAGAAGTTCTGCCCATCCACTCCCTGTGAGCCAGTCCCCTAGCATTTTCAGCACAGCCATTTCAATGTGAAGTGCACCCATCATTAAAACCACCTTGTCTTCTCCATACACATCACTCATGGACCACTGCACTTGTTTCGCAATAGCATACAATAGTTGATCACACGTAATCACAGGTATCTGGCCTGAATTTAATGACAACAGTGCTTGCTTAATGATATCAAAGCAATGACGAACGACTGCCGGTGATATTATCGAATCATACAATACGAAAAGTAATACACACGCACTCTTTGATGGAGGAGGAATGTCAGCATCTGTAGAATAGAAAGTACTCCGCGCAATATGCTGAATTGTTTCAGGACTTTCGAGATCAATTTCTCCTATCATTTGCAGGCACTTGTCACAAAAGGATCGTGCTCTGCACTAAACGTTAAAATTTCATTTTCAAATGCAGTGATTTCAGCAGTTTTCCTCACTGATGTTGTAGGGATGCGAGTGTACCAATCAGGTAATGAGCTACTGCTCTTCTTTGTCCATTCCTTATCACTTACCAACAAATGGGGAGCACTGTCATCGTCGGGCACTTTTTGAATTAATGATATGGCAGTTCCATGAAATGCTTCCTGGAAAGTGTTCGAAGATGAATTATGATTGATATTATCTATAGCAGCACAGATAAACCTATTTGGAATCAGACCAGGAGGATACACGGCATTCTGGTCCTTAAAATAATAACAACGTTTATTGGTTACTGTTACTAATACTTCGCGAATTCGATCGTATGATACACATAATCCAAGTTTTTTAGTCGTTCTATAAAGCCTTTCTTCCATGTTTTCGTGTGAATAATCAAGCGTATGTACAGTGGAAAGGGAGTTTCATTTTCCAGGGAATCGGTTTTCAGTTGACACTTATTACTTCGTCTCTGTTTTACGCAGTTGAACTTAACAAGTTGAGATACCGATAATGCTGCTGTACTCGCATCCACATATTTCTCATTTGAAATGTTTGGCCCTTCCAGAACCATTCTCATAAACGTTGTCAGCATTACAGGAACGGACTCCATTTGGCTCTTGCTGGTGAAATGTCCATTAATTTTGGGGGGAGATTTGAAAATGTAGGTCCTTAGAATAGATGCTGCTCTAGCTAAGGACATTCCATCCTGTTCAGAGCTATATATACATGCACTGTGAACAGCATTTCCCACATTAGACTGATAAATAAGAAGAATATCTTTTCCTTTCTTTACTTCTGTCAGCTCAGGTATATAGGTTAGAATTCTCTCCCGAAGCCTTGAGCTGTGCACCGTCTTCTCTGCATCAGCAACGCCAAGTTCGGTCAGGCGACAAATTACAAGTCTTTTAATATCAGCTACTTTGAACACTAGGAGGCTTTCTGACTGCAGCGCATCTTGAAGATGGGAAATCACTTCCGATAGCACTAGCCCATATATTAATGCAAAATTTTCTTCTTCAATGCTCTTCCTGTTAGTTGCTACTTTACGTACACGATTGTATAACTGAGCCAAACATTTTTTATGATATTTAGCTTCCGTAGCGACCATATTACCGCTGCTAAGTTTTGCCAATAACTTAGTGTCACATAAAGTAACAGCCGCATCACAAACTCGGCTACTTAATTCAAGAGTACGAACGTTGACCAGTGCATCGGATGTGGCGTCTGCATCACACAAGAAGCAGATGTACTTGACGTCACCTGCATGGAACGTTGAACGAGTAGATGGGGCACTACCAACGATTTCATCTTCGTGTTTTCGCTTTTTTCTTATTATCCTCTGAACTTTGCTTCGGTTGAATCTGTTTCTGCACGTCTTATGAAATTTACCCTCATTTCTGGTAATGGTTTCCTCAAGTCCACTTCCTTCATCAAGTAATTCAAGAAGGGTGTTAGATGGAATTCCATCGTTTCCTTGATATGATAGTAAATCATTACACAAAGTCCTGTACCCGGCGCCAACGTCTGATCTTTTGGTTTTCGCTGGACACACGAGTTTTCCAGATGAATGTTCTTGACACAAAATACATAGGTTCCAGTTAATAAGGTTTTCAGGTCTACTACTCACTACATGTTGCAAATCTTGGTCAAGACCGATTAATTGACACTTCTTTCCCTTCGACATGGTTTATCTGTGAAATGTGTTCAAACATATCCCAAGTTGAAGTTAACTCAAGGGTGAACGTAAAAAGACACAAAACAAATAAAACTATTAATTTTGTAATTGTTAATGACATTGAAACAACAATGATAAATGTGCCATTTGAAAGTTCTTGAAATGCGGGATTTCGATTATTTCAAAGTGTTTTTGTGAATTCGTACTCGTTTCATAGTTATTCACCGTTAAACGCAAGAATTGTTTTCGAGTAATGCTTTTTTTCACTTTGAGACGCCATTTTTAAAAATGGCGGACATACATATAAGATATTTTCTACATAATTTAAGACCTGAAGTATGTTCTCACAAGTAAAGCACGAACGAAGTTTCTATGTTGAACGGTAGCCAAGTTATTATTTTTTTAATTTAAGGAAATTAATTCAGCTGGCGGCCATGTTGATGACGTCATACCAGGCAAACCACGTCCCCAGAAGTTTGGGTCTATATCCATACTTTGTCCTTACATAAGTACACATCACTCCTGAAAGTAGCATGTTGGTATCACATTTTGCACGATTTTTCCACTAAGCCACCTAACTTTAATGGATAAATAAAGTGTACTAGCCCAGTACATTTCTTTGTATCGCTTTGCAACGTTACAACATCTCGTGTTTCATCCTTTTTTGTTGCTTCTGTGCACAGAAATTTCATATTCCACGAAATTACATATTACGAGGAGGAAACCCTTTAATGCAGCTTACTTTTGTTCAATAAGTATTCACATAATATTTGATAATCTCTGTGTCATGGGGAGAATCCTTTGTACCTAGTTCATCACATATGATTTTTGCTTTTCTGGATACGAAATGTTTTATTTCTTTACGTGCCGTCCGACTGTCCTATGCGCAGTCGTTTTAAACCTAATCTGCATCAAAGTTATTTTTTCCGTTTTCACACTCTCATAACTTGGATAGAAAGCCGTTCATTTGTCATACGTCACCATTATCCTAAAAGATATAAGTGTGATACGTTAAATACTTCGTTTCATTAAATTCTTCTTCCGGTAGTTTGTTTTGTACTAAGACAAAACAGATCAATCACACATGTGTATTTCGAATTCTAAGTGTTCGAATTTGAAGGATGTACTATTACTTTTGATTGTTGATATCCCGTACTTGATTGTTGTTCATTTCCATCATTCTACGTTAGACAAAAGATTCAAAGAAATACAACAGCATCTTTGGGAGTCACCCTTGCGCCGTTATTGCACTATATCCGATTGTACACTAATGAAATCTAGGACCAAAAATAATGGACAGTTTCTTTTCCCCGACTTCAATTCGACGTTTTGCTCTTGAGGTATAACAGTGTCAGGGTTCGATTACCGTTTGTTCCTGTTCGGGAGAAGCCATATATAACAGTACTGGGTTCGAACCTTATTGGTTCCTGTGAGGGAAAACCATATTATTACAGTATGTGGTCCGTGTCCTACGGTCCCAAGGTGGGCTTATGCGTTTACCATGGTCTGGGATTCGATTCTCCACCGTCAGCATGTCTTCTTTAGCATTTACTAGCGGGTTGGATCGACCATCAAAACTGACCATATAGCCAGAGGACTATACTACTCCGGAGTTCGGCCAGAACGCCTTGGGGAACCGGCACAAAAACAGATTCTAATTGTACTTTTAGCGCTGATGCAATTTAATAATGTACGAATTATTATGTTGCATAGGCGCTGTTTAATTATGCTGAAAAGAAAATTGTGTTATATTATTTCTTGAAATTAACAAGTAAAAATATGAACCATAATTGTTGCTTGAAAGGATACTCTAAATTCCACTATTTGCTTTAATTAACAACACTAAACTTCACGAACATATATTACATTATTTTCAGGCACTTCTATTGGATAGCTAATTATTGTAATGATATTTTAACTTAGGCCCATTTATAATTATGAACGCGGATGACGCGGACGACCCGAATTTATAGATTATGTTATGTCACATTGTTGTACTTCACAATTCACTATCACTGTTCACTAGGGATAGTACTTGAAGGGAAACTATTTTGGTAATTCCATGGGGGTGTCCTGTAGGTTGCAGGTTGCTCTCCTTTCATCTTCCGGGCGATGTGCAGGTTTGTTTTGCTGCTCGTCTACTCCATGTCGCTGAGATAACTTTTAGATTAACGTTCCTAGACGAACATTTTAAAATTATTTATAATCTTCATTATTATGGTGTTAATTCAATGATACGACGTTTAGATTTATGTTATGCACTTGACTGAATAAAACATTATTTTGAATTGCTCGTTCATTCCAGTCGTTCGCACCAGTTTCTCGTGGTAACTTCACTGGATGTATTTGTCAGACTAAAGCACTTTTTCTCTCCGTCTCCTTGCGTTGCTAGGCAACAACCCGCTTTGCTACGCAGTTTGGTGATGTCAGAAGTTAAAAATAACTATGACAACTTATAGGTAGGAATTCTAAGAGACGAAGTTTGTCCATTGTGCTGAATTTTAGCTCCTTATATGGGAAAGCGAGAGGAACTCTACAATCTCCGTCGCAGACGAGACGCACATACATATATGCACATTCGTTCGTTGGCTGAGAGAAAAATTCTTAAGTGTGCTTTTATGCGAGGTTTATTTAAAAAGTTAAAATTTTCTTTATTAATAATCGATCAACTAGACCGTACAGTTACAGAGGTATGTGTGTTTTTACATTTTTCCGACAAATATTCGAGTGATCAAGGGGCCGAAAGGAAGCATTTTTACACCCAAGTTGGTGTATACTTTTTTATTAATTCAGCTTCAAGAATAACCTCTCCACGTGCTCTGTATATATAAGGTCGTCATTTTATGTATTAAACCCAAATTGTTTCAGTAAAGTAAATAGCTAAACTGTGACAACATCTTTACTAGAGAAACACTTTGCTGTAATTAATTTTTTGTCGAACAAAATGAAGCTTATATATCAATAGGTCAATGTAGCTATATTTTAGAAATACAGTAGGCACTGATTATTCCAGCACTGCTCTAAAAGACACAGGAACAATGAAATTTGTAAATAAAGAGCTTAAAGAAACTTGAATTTTTAAGCTGCGCCATATCGATTTAGCTTATCATCTAGAAGTTTCTTTGGGGGGTGGCAATAAATCACTAGCAGCACGAAAAGCTCCTGTATTATCTTACCAAATAAACATACATGTTAATTGCTTTACTGGCTTTCAATGTTGCCAGATCTACTGATTTTGCAGGAGATCTCCTGCTTTTTCTACGTTCTACTGATCTACTGCGAAAGAAAATGAAAAGTGAACAATCTCCTGCTTTTTCCTTACTTCGAGAAGTTAAAGAAATATTATTATTAATAATATTAAAATTTCAATGTTTCCTCACATAAAAAGACGAAATTTCTCTGTTATAATACACAAAGCTCTGTAGAGCATATAGTTATAGAGCTTTACTGTATATAATATGAATCCAAAGAATACAACTGTACGTCATTCTCTATATGCATTATGGTTAGCGTTTTTATGACTTTCTGTAAGATTTACAAGTAAGGGTTGTTTAAATTGGGACTTGGGCTGGAAGAGTGGCTTAGATCGTTTCTCCGCGATCGTCAGCAAGAAATCGTCTTACGTCACGGTCACGTATGACTGCACAATAGAGCTACGTTATCGCTACGTGTATGAAAAGACCCACTTCACTTCATTTTCCCACTTCACTTTGCTCTTTCACTACGTTTTACTTCACACATGTTTGTATCAAATAATATTAATATAAATCGGGACTTTTCACTTTCATTTGCTCAACGTAGTTAATCGGAAATGAATTCTGGATTGCTTGTTTTGACTACTGCCCTCTTAATAACGGCAAATTTTATTGCCCCCCCCCCCCGGATTTACATTCAAACGCCACCACTGTATGTGGGTACTGCTTTCTCCTGTTTTTTATCTTCGAATCTCCTGCTTTTCCAACTGACTGGTCTGGCAACACTGCTGGCTTTATATATATTTTTTGAAAAGTGATTGTACTTTTTACCTGTGGATAAGCCTGCATATGTGCATTATTTTTATTCATATTAGTTTCATATTAGTGAGTTGTGTTTGCATTGGCTGGCAACAATGATTCCAGTGTTTCATTCAATATGAAAAGGGAAAGTAAACGAAAAATCGAATTACCTGTCCCGAATGCTTACGTATTATTTAAATGACTCCATACATGACACAATATTCAGTATGCTCGATTTCGCTGTACGTGATATACAGCAGGGCATACAGTCCGACTAAAAATTTTAATTTTTAAGCTTATTTTATATTAAAAGGTGTTCCCAATAGAGTATGGAGCAAAAATATAATATAGTGAATCAAATATTACGGCAAAAGTTAGTAATCAGCTTAAGACTTATAATGTACTAAAACACAATAGAAGGACACAAATTTAACATACTTTAATTGAAAAAACTTTTCTTGCTTTGATATGAGCAAATTCCTTCATCACATTCGAGTAGTCCAATGTTTCAGCCAATTAATGTTCCATTCATATCATCACTAGACCACCTAAGCGTGTTTCAGATATGGAAGAACGTAGACAGTTTTTAATACCTGTAAGCTTAGAGAAAGTTTCGAAAACTTTCTTTCTCTACTTGCCGCGGTTACTGGTAAGGTAAACAAAATCATAAATGCAGCACTGACATAGGGAGCAAAGTAATATTCCTTAATTAATGTTAGTCTCTATTGGTGAACTTTTAGGCTTAATTATAGCGGTTAATAGTTTCAGTTCGTCTGTCAAATCACTGGGGTTAATATCTTTCGATTCTTCGCGTATTAAAATACAGGCACTTTTCACACAAAAGTTCAGGTGGTATATCGTTCAGATTACTTATATCATAAAGAAAATCGAAATGCTCGCTGTGATGTTTAAGTTGCTCAAACCTTTCTCTTAAATCTAAGGCCGCGCCTCCATTGCATCCGAATGTGACTGCGAAAGCGAATGCGAATGCGAACTGCGAATTCATGTGCCTCTACTACATCCGAAGTTTTGTGAATGCGAATCAAGTTGCAATATTTCTTTCATACTTTCAATCTGAAATATTTTTGCTTGAAAATTCATATCTTAAAGTTTTCAGAGCAATAATAATAATAATAATAATAATAATAATAATAATAATAATAATAATAATAATAATAATAATAATAATAATAATAATAATATCTATTAATTTCCTTTGTGTGCAAAATAGAGTGAATGTCGCTTCTGTTATTATTATGCTTCTGTAGTAACCGCTATTTTCACTTTAAAATAAATTAACTAAATAAAATTAGAGATTGCAAAATCAAGCAACTTTCTAAGAAAATTTTCTCCATGAGTAAAAAACCCGTATTTGCTATTTCAAACATATTAGTCAGTAATTACATGTATTCGTAAAATCATTATTTGAAGAACAAAGAGAAAATATAAATTGAATATAAAATTGAGGTTCGTGTATTACTTAAATCTTCATATTTTAAAGAGAAAACAAAGAAAATTATACACACCTTCCACTCCAAGTTCTTTACTTACATCTGCCCATAATTTGTTCACGACGTGTCGTTTGTGGTAATCTGGATGAGCTTGGATCTACAATGGAACCTTATCAGAAACACAATTTATTAAAACATCAATATCTATTTTCATTTTTATCTCCGCACCTCGCAACGTCGTCTACTTTAGCGCAAAACGAACTTTCTTCTCTCACTTAGCCCTCAATTTCTCTGCAGACGACACTCCATTCGCACGAATTCGGACGAACAATCCCAGCATGTTGGGATCGTTCGCATTCGCATCTTTTCGTCAGTTTTCGCAATTCGCAGGTCGGAACTAGTCGAGGCACTCCAATTTATTTACACGTGCTGGGAAATTCGCATTCGCATTCGCAATCGCATTCGGATGCAATGGAAGCGCGGCCTAACACAATCACGTCTAGAAGTTTGTAATAAAAATCGATCCTTTATCTTGTTTGTGGATCCTCAATAGCTTCATCTTCTGCCTTCTATTGAAACTGTCTCTTCTTTCGACTTCGAGCTTGCACTGTGTTATCTATCCATGGATCATCCATATATAATGCTGATGCCAACTCCATCGCATAAACTAAGTAAAATTGAAACTTTGCATCATTTCTGCTCCTCTGAAAGTTCTCAAACTTGTTTTAAAGAAACCCTACTGCATCAAACACATGAGAATCAATGCTTTGGATACTTTTGTTTACTATGTTTATGTGGAGTGAAAAGTCATAACACATAACGAGTGAGTAAAGAAAGTAAAGCCACGCAGTTGGTTTGCCATACACAGAGGATCATGGGCGATCATTGTATCTATTATATTGTCGTTACTTATTTGAAGTAAGGTATCATAAACCTCTTTTTGATATCTAAGTGGAGTCAGAGCATCAACTCGACTCTCCCATCTTGTGGTGCTGAATGGTTTTAAAGTGAGGCTGCTAATATGCTCCTTTAGTATCAGTAAGTACGCCAGAAATTTTTACTTGGGGGTGTGTTCAAAATAAAAGGGGGGGTGCTCTCAGAATAGTGATATAATTTTTAAACAAACTCAAACAAGAAAACAGTATATTTTGCTACGCAACTATTGCAATACTACTACTACCACTATTAATAATAATAATAATAATAATAATAATAATAATAATAATAATAATAATAATAATAATAGCTAGGTTCAATGAAGTAAGTTCGCGCATTTGAGCATTTATTATTATTATTATGAAACTAAGTAATACAGTGAAACCTCTCATAACGGACATCGGTGGAACACGATTATTTGTCCATAAATGAGAGGTGTCCCTAAATGGAAGGGTTCTGGAATGGAATGGAATAAGAATGGAAGAATAAGAAAGTTTGTCCTCTTCTGGAAATGTCCACTATTGAGAGATGCCCGTTAAGAGTGGATTCACTGTATTAGGAATTAACCTCCACTATTTTACCCAGAAATTACACGTGAAATGATTACATACGAATTATTGTAATTATTTTGCAAAATTCTGCTATTATTTTAATTTATTCACCCCCAGCAAGTTTTAGTGGGTGATATTTTTGCAAAATATTAATTGGGGAAAAAATCCATCGTCCCATGCTGAAATCATATTCGTTTAGTAATTTATACTGCACATAGTTCCAATTTCATTATTTTAATATTCTAACCCTGTTGTTAACGTTAATTGTTGTAATATTATTTGATCTCTTAATATCCGTTTCTGCCCCTTCCTGGCTACGTTATTGGCTCTGAATATCTTTCATAAGAAAATTATTCGTTGATTTAGTTGTTTTCCAGAAATCAAGTTTTTCAATTTATAAATATTTTGTATCTTCCTGTTTTGTCTTCTTTAACATATCCTAATTTTTATAATCCCTGGGCTCATAGTGGTCTGGTCTCTTGTAAATAGTTGAAAAGTGACCAAAAATTGCCAAGAGCACACAAAAAAGTGACCAAAATCTCATTATGCCCCCTTTTTCCTTTGTTAATCTCTCTTTGTTTGTTGTTTTGTTTCTCCTTTACTTCTTTTTTTTGCGCTTCCTCCTTTCTTAGGTTTTCAAGATAAGATTTGTAGTTACGGTAAGCAGACTTAGCAGATGTAAAAAGCTTCTGAGTAAGTGGAACCAATTCTGGCCTATTTCCGAACTTCGCATTAAGAATTCTCAAAAACGTGAAATATTCAAAGTCATCACCTACTCTTAAGAACAACATACAAGAAGCATAACACAAGACGAACATGATGAACCACACAGACACACACACACAACTTTCAACGGAGCGTTAACTATTATGGGAGAAAATCTCAACCTCACCTTGAGAGCTTAAGCATCCATCAACCGTCCACTGTGTTTTAGAAAAAATAAAATCTGAAGTGAGAATAAAGCTGTTTCACATGTGGCAGCAAGTACTGAAGCTTTCAGAAGTAACAAGTTTTTGCCTTTTTCCATGTGTTTTTATATTTTTCTTAGAAAACTGCCAATGCAAAACATAAATCACACGAAAAGGTCAATTTACCTCTCAAAAAAGTAACTTTTAGTGACAATTTTTTTTTAAAAAGGAACTTTTAGTGACTAACTTGAAAAAAAAAGCAAATTTTAGTTAAAAAAAGTGGCTGGCTATGAGCTCTGTTCCACTTAATGAATTTACGTGAATAAAAATATACTTTACAAAAAATTAAGCTAGCACTAAATGCGTTCTTGCATAACACTAGACTCAGTCTAAAATATATATAATTCTTACTTCGATCGATCTCTTCATTTCTGAAAACGTTTTGACTACACCCTTCTAACGTCCGTCCGTTGATACACCACTTGCAGAGCAGGCTCAAAACCAGCCACAGAGCTTTGGGGGGCCATGAATATGTTAGGAGGGGCCAAGTGATTAAAAATTCTCTTACAAAATCTAAATTGTGCATTTTGTATTGAGGTCTGAAGGTGACATGAAAAATTAAGGGAGGGCCAGGCCCTTCTGGTTGCGAACCTGTTGCACAGTAGCACTTACAACTGAATCTGGTATAGGCTTATTACTATATTGTCACATTTTTCCTTATTGAGGAGGAGGTAGGTGAATGACCGCTCAAGACTCTGCCAATTTCAGTCATGTGCATCTATCTATCAATCTCTTTTCTCGGAAACGATCGTGGAGCCCAGGAGGGTAGGTATGAGCGGGTCTGTTTTGTCAATTGTTTCGACCGAAACACCGCCCGAAACAATGAGGTCATGTGATTCTCGAAGCCGTACATGAGAACGAGGTCGCTTCGTATTTTAAAGTAAAATAAATAAATAAGAATATTGCCTTCTATCCTAAACGCTAAACCTTTTTAACTTGATGTAATAAATAACCCATATGATACTGATTGATACAATTGGATTTGGGGGAGTATTCCTTTTCCATCCAGGGGTGTGTGTAATAAAATTTGGAGGGGTGTTAGGGGGTATTGGGGGGGTGTAGATTACTTCCTGTTTAGTATGGCCCAATGTTGAACTGACGCAGAAAAGAAGTCATAAACATTTTTTTAACTATACAAAAAAAAAAAAAAAAATGAAACGGTCGACTGATATGTTGTGGCTGCATCGTTAACGACAAAGTTTAGTAAAGGAACATAGACACTAGGCAATCTTATCCGCCCTAGCTAAAAATCTTATCTACGCTGCTGCAAGGGAAATCTTGAACGAGATACCTGTAGTAGTTTGATAATTGAAAATGAGGGGGAATGCTCTGAATTCCTCAGAGAGTAATTTGCTGAATGTGAGTGAAGTAAGTTTAATTACATTCTCAGGGAACACAATTTTATTTTTCCATGTGGGCCTATTACGAAGCATTTATTTTAATAGTATTCTTTAATTTTTCAAATTTTGCCGCCCACTAGACGTGCCGCCCTGGGCGGTGGCACGGCTCGACCTTCCCTCGCGCCGGCCCTGAGACAAAGCATTCATTCATAGTTTTAAAAAAGCACATTTATTCATAGTTTTTAGAAAAAACACTCATGTTAATTAATATACAAGATTTACATGTTTTTAACAGTGTTTATTCGGGTATGGACTTTTGGGTTTCGGGTAGAACAACGATGAATTTCGAAAAAGTACTTATTCAAGCGTAATAACAATTGAAAATGTATTATTATGCAAAATTTGGTAGGTACCCCTATGGGGTTCGGGGGTATCATGGGGTACCTAATTTATAAATTTTTAAATACAGTGAAACTTGCTTAAACCGGAACTTGAATAAGACGGAAATCTGTCTATAGCGGACATTTTTCAAAGTCCCGGCAGCTCTTATGGGAATTCCGTTACAAATAGTTTCTGTAAAACGGAATCTTCCCTAACGCGGAAACGGAAAGCAAAAATAGTCCCAGGGAACCTTTGAAGCTTGCATAAAACGGAATCTCTTTTTCGCAGTGGAAGGCTGGAGCACGTTACCTTTCATCTCTCTTGTGCGTGTCTTATTTGGAGGTGAAGAGATCAATATGGATCTGGAATGCCACTTAATAGAACAAGTGAACCCTCCTCCATTAGTTCTTGCCTTTAAATAATGCATCACAAAATACCGCCAGAGATTTGACCTCGTTTTCCTATGACGATCTTTTACTGTTCGGAAGCACTGAAGCAGATGATTGACAGGTTATTGTTCATGTACCATTTTTTCTATCTGCATTTGCTTTCAATCCTATACCTGTGAACTTCACCTGATCTTAAAATAATGCTAGAGTCCACAAGTCTTTGTGCTCTCCAAAATCTGAGAATCTTCATTTACAGCTGGTGCTTGTTCACGGTTCACTAAATTTGCCCCAAGCAAATGCATTTCGAGCATAATGACAGAAAGTTGTCATCAAAAACATAACTAGAAGGGGAGTGGAGCGAGAGACAAGTTCATTTCTACCAGGGGCGGATCCAGGACCGACTTCTGGGGGGGCGGTGGGTTGTCATTCTGCTACTTTTAAGGACTCCAAACTTTGGGGAGAGTTTTATTTATATATATAAAATAAAAAAGTTGCCTCTTCTGGGGGGGGCGATCGCCCCGATCGCCCCCCCCCCTGGATCCGCCCCTGATTTCTACAGTGTTCTGAGTTTGTGTTCAGTATTGTTATTTTTTCTTCTGTGGTTAAAACAAGCTGTTTTTCTATAGTGTTTTTATTTTAGCCATACACACAATGGCTAAAAGACACGTGACTCGTACTTTGGGTGATAAAGTACAAATCATTGAATCCAAGAAAAAGGACAAAATTTCGGTGAAAGAAAACATGTGCCGTTTTAGGTGCGGAAAAACACAAATTTATAATACACTTAAAAAAACAAGGTCAAAATTCTGAAGTGCTGGGTGGAAGGGAATGGCAACGCGAAGCGGGCAACGAGAAAATAAACGAACTTGTATGGGAGTGTTTTGTAACTGCCAGATCGAAAAACTTGTAAGTGCCAGTGCTTGATCGACAATTTCTGGTCCTACCTTACAAGCTCAAGCTCTTTCAATTGTCAAATCTTTGGGAAAGTTGATTTTAAAGCATCGTCGGGGTGGTTGAACAGTTTTAAATCTTGGCATAATGTTGTGTGGAGAGAAATTTGTGGTGAGTCAAAAGATGTCGATCCGAAAGCAATTGAAGAGTGGATCCCCAAGGTGCGTAAACTGACACAAAACTATGAACCAAATGACATTTTAATGGTGATGAAACTGGTCTATTCTTTCGGGCACTTCCGAGCAAGTCGTTGGCATTGCGTGGGGGAGAAATATACAGGGGGGAAAATGTCGAAAGAAAGACTCACTGTGTTTTTATGCGCGAACATGACAGGAGAAATGGAAAAGCCTCTTGTGATTGGGAAATTTGCAAAACCTCGTTGCTTTAAAAATGTAAATGTTAAATGTCTGCCAGTTGTGTGGTGAAACAACAACAGTGCTTGGATGACAAGTACCATTATGGAAGAATGGTTAAATTCTTTCAATGCGAAGATGAAGAAAGAAAATCGTCACGTTCTGTTATTCTTGGACAATGCTCCATGCCATCCCCATATAAAATTGTCCAACGTTACTATGGCTTGGTTTCCTGCGAATACTACAAGTGTGTCACAACCTATGAACCAAAGTGTAATTTCCACCTTTAAAAGTCACTACAGGCGATTGGTGCTGGAATCTCTAGTAAGTAACATGTCATCAAGCAATTCTGCAAGCCAGTTAGTGAAATCGGTGTCTGTACTTGATGCTGTAAATTGGACTGCTGTTTCTGCTAAAAGAATTAGAAAGGAAACCATTGCTAAATGTTTTATGAAAGCTGGGTTTACTGAAAATTCTTCTTGGGAAACTTCTGACATACCAGAAATAACGGAGACTGCTGAAGCCGTTAAACTCTTGTGTCAACAAAATGGACAACCGGATGACGGAATAGCTTACATTTCAAGTGATCAAGATGTAGTAACTTATTCTACGATTGAATCGGCTGCGGATCTCTTGCATGGACCTGAAACTGAAGAATTAAAAGACGACGATGTCACCGAAGTCGAAGAAATCAGAGAACCTAAAATTGGTTCTTTAAAAGAAGCTCTTCATTATGTTGAAGACCTCATTGAATTTGCGGTTGACTCAAATTATTCAGACCTTCTAGAGCAATTCTATTCTGCCAGGGAAGTGTTACAAAAAAGTCTTGTCGCAAAGAACAAAAAAACTTACCTTGAAAAAAATGTAGAAAAATGTGAATAAGCATAGGGGAGGATGATGTTGGTAAACTGCAACTAAAAATAGTTTGTGTAACTTTCTAAACTGCATCTTGAGTTTCAGTAGATTTTCTTGCATTTATTTGAAGTGTTCACATCATTTGAAGTGTTTTCGTGCTGTGAGAATATTAAGTATTGTGTGTCCTGAAAACTACAAAAATACAAAATATTGTGTGTGTGTGCAGAGTATGAAAGACTGCATTTTGAAGTTCCAGAGCAAATATAAAGGTAAACTATAAAACCAATTCCATCTGTCTTATTTTTGTAGCTATTTATTTTCAGATTTGTATAAAACGGAAATCTGTCCAAAACGGAAACAAAATTTGGACCCTTCGCTTTCCGCTTTATACAAGTTTCACTGTATATTCTATGTTTCATTGCTGGTTATACCTCACCCCCGGAAACTAAATTAGGCTCAGTAAACCGGAAGTTGTTAAGTTTGGTACCGATGGATTTGTTTTTTCAAGCTGAATCGATTGATATATAGATTGTATATGTTTCGTTGCTGATTAGACCCCACCCCCGGGAAGTAAATTGGGCGCAATAAACCGGAAGTGGTTAACCGAATGTAGTTAAATTCGGTACCGATCGATTTGTTTTTTTAAGCTGAATCGATTGATATATAGATTGTATATGTTTCGTTTCTGATTATAGCCCTCTCCTGGAAACTAAATTAGCCTCAGTAAACCGGAAGTGGTTAACCGGAAGCAGTTAAATTTGGTATCGATCGATTTGTTTTGTCAAGCTGAATCGATTGATATTGAGATTGTATATGTTTCCTTGCTGATTATACCCCGCCCCGGAAACTAAATAAGGCTCAGTAAACCGGAAGTAGTTACATTTGGTATCGATCGATTTATTTTGTCAAGCTGAATCGATTTACATATATATTGTATATGTTTCGTTGCTGGTTATACCTCACCCCCGGAAAGTAAATTAGGCTCAGTAAACCGGAAGTCGCTAACCGGAAGTAGTTAAGTTTGGTACCGATCGATTGGTTTTTTCAAGCTGAATCGATTGATATATAGATTGTATATGTTTCGTTGCTGATTATACCCCACCCCCGGGAAGTAAATTGGGCTCAGTAAACCGGAAGTGGTTAACCGGAAGTAGTTAAATTTGGTATCGATCGATTTGTTTTGTCAAGCTGGATCGATTAATATATAGATTGTATATGTTTCGTTCCTGATTATACCCCACCCCCGGAAACTAAATTATTCCCAACCACTTTTCGCTACACCTCTTGGTTAGTGACGGGCAATGGGAATATTCCCGGGATTTTTCCCTGGCCTATAAATTCCCGGGAAGGAATTTATTTTCATTTCTTTACTTTATCTTCCAAATTATAAGAACAATATGACTAATTACTTTATTTTAATATATTATGATTTAATTCTAGGTTTTAAAGAATTTAGAGGTAAAAAAAAAAAAATAAAATTCTTTGACTGTACTTTATATAACTAATAATATATTTTTGTTCCATTTTCATTTGCACTAAAAAGTAAGGTAATTGTTTGGAATTGGGGGGTCAAAACTAGCAAAAATTAGGATGATTTACGGAAGAAATGAGTTGATAGTGATGTTCAAGTAGTCAAGAAAGTATCGAACACATGTTTTTAGGGCAGTAGGGAATACATACAAAACGGAAAGGTAAGTGGAAGTGATTTATGTGAGAAAAGAAAATAAATTGTTGGTAACGAAGATAGAAAACAACGTGCCATGCGGGGCTCTAACCCACCTTCATTCGCTAACGCTCGCTCTGCAACGCTGTCTAAATTTAATGTTGGTAACGTAATTTAACGTATGAAACCATAAAACAAACGCATCGGAATAGAATATCGCAAAAAAGTAGGTGCAAATCTGGCCCCCAATGCTAAAGAACAGGCAAAATTAGCAAAGTACTAATTTACAAATGATGGAAAGGAACAATTTTGTAAAGTAATTTAGAATTATGTAGAAATAGGTATGAAGTACTATTAATAAACCCTGATCCACCATTAGTAATAGACAACGGTCTGTCTCCTCACTCTGACTCCAATTTCTGAAAAAGTACTCGGACTTCTTTTACACTTGAATTAACGTATGGAATTTCGAGAAATAGGTAGAATGAAAGGTCGTGTATGGCAATGTTACGTGCTAAAATATAAAGATAAGTAAGTATCTTGCAAATTTTGTGAACATAAATATGTATGCACAAATGTTGATAAATTGGTGAGACATGTATCTTCTAGCATTTACCCAATCTAATTAGTTCATAACATTTATAAATTAAATGTGTTTATAATATCAGCAATAGAGTCAAGTTGAGCAAATCACCTTACATATAAATTTACTATATAATTTTTTTCACACATATTTAATTGATAGAACATATTGTAAATAAATATACATTTATGCGTACTTTCTAAATATAATAAAGTGTTAATAAAGTAACATGGTGCCATTCAGTATATACATTTTAAAGAATCCTCTGTGGATAACAGTAATAATATGCTGTGATTTAAAAATTAATTCAACTTTGAAATCATAATTTAGTAATAGAATGCAATTTTCCTTCTGATTGAACATAAATTCCCGGATAAATTCCCATTTTGGGAAGCTTCCCGGGAATATTCCCGAAAAATATCTTCCCGGGAATTTACCCATCACTACTCTTGGTTACCGAAATATGGGGAAATAAACAGTGATACCATAGATGTGTGCGGTTTGCGTACTAGATGGAACAATTTCGAAAAACTAAACACTCATTCCTAATAACAATCTCAAAAGACGTTTAAATCCAAAACAATCACACACAGCTGTGGGGTTTTGGGGGTACCATGGGGTCGCAAACCATCCATTTCTAAACATTAACAAAACACGTCTCAACATACTTTTAAAGAACATTACAAAGATGTGTTTACCGAAAATCCCAAGTCAGTACACCTAACTGTTACCGAAATATAGGGAAATAAAAAACCGGCACCATAGATTAGTGGGGTTCATGTGCTAAAAGCTACAGTTTTGAAAAATTAATTATAATTAATTAATAATTATTCAGGCCTAACAATAATACCAAGAATATTCATAATCCATAAAAAAAAGCACATACTAATGGGGTTTAGGGGTACCATGGGGTTTGTGAACCCCCACATCTACTTCAATTTTCAATTTCTTTCGGCTAGCTTAAACGCCACCCTCAGATGGGTCGAATACCGAAAACTGCATGTTAATATCTAAGAAAGTAACCGCGATTTTAAGAATTGTATGTTTGATGACGTCATAAATATAGATATTCTTATGGATATGGACTTTTGGGTTTCTACTATAAGGAGGAGAAATTTCACAAAACTAATATATGTGCATTAATATACAATATAATAGACATTCTGTAGTAAAATATGGTGGTACCCTTATGGGTTAAGTGAGAACCCCACTATAGTTTTTATAAAAAGATTACTTCATTTACTAATTTCTTTCGGCTACCTTAAACAATGCACGCAGCTATTTCGAATTGTGAAAACTGCATGTCAATATCTAAAGAAGGAACCGAGATTTTAAGAATTGTATTTTTGATGACTTCATAAATATAGAGATTCTTATGGATATGGACTTTTGGGTTTCTACTATAAGGAGTAGAAATTTCACAAAAGTAACGCATTAATATACAATGTGCATTAATATACAATACAATGGACTTCCTGTACTAAAATATGATGGTACCCCTATGGGTTAAGTGAGAACCCCAAAATACAGGAAATTGAAGACTATGTTCCACATTGGGGCCGCGGTGGCTCAGTGGTAGAGCGTTCACCTCCGGTGCTTGGGGTCACGAGTTCGATCCCAGCCCCCGCCAAGTGAACTTTGTGGTGGACAAACACCGTGTGCGTGGGTTTTCTCGGGACTCTCCCGTTTCCTCCCACTTTCTTCATTCCACCATTTCATTCATCACTCATCATCACCGTCTCCTTTAGCCTAACCGGCATAAGCGTGGGACGTAAAACTTAAAGATTTCATTTCATTTCATATATGTTCCACATTATAATGAAATCAGCATGTAGGCAGTAAAAGACTGATGATGAATGCCCACATATCCTACTATAGCTGGAATACCTTAGCACACGGAAAATAAGACAATAGCACTGCGAAATCTGTTTTGGCATATGGTTCATATTGTGGTAAGAGAAGTAAAAGTAACACAATTGTATCCATGTTCCAATACTGCTGAGAAACCGCTTGACACTCGAAAAATGTGAAAGTAACACTGCAAGATCTACTATTCCATATGGGTTACATCTAGTGATGGGTAAATTCCCGGGAAGATATTTTTCGGGAATATTCCTGGGAAGATACCCAAAATGGGAATTTATCCGGGAGTTTATGTACGATGTGAAAGAAAATTGCATTCTATTACTATATTATGATTTCAAAGTTGAATTAATTTTTATATCACAGCATATTATTACTGTTGTCCCCAGAGGATTCTTTAAAATATATATTCTGAACGATATGTTATTTTATTAATATTCTATTATATTTAGAGAGTACGCATAAATGGATATTTATTTACAATAGGGTCCTATGAAAGTAAATATATTTCAAAAATGGTATAGTAAGTCCACATACTTTTAAAGCGCTAAACAGTTTAAATTTAGATGTAAGTGGCTTTTCTAAACTTAACTCTACTACTGATATTATAAACATATTAAATTTTTATATGTTATAAACAATTTTGTCAACATTTGCGCATAAATATGTATGTTCACAATATTTGCAAGATACTTACTTCCAGCACGTAACACTGCCATACACGACCTTTCATTCTGGCTATTTCTCGAAATTCACATGTAATACGTTAATTCACATATAAGAAAAGTCCGAGTACCTCTTTAGAAATTAGAGTCAGAGATAGTGATTGGTAAATTACCGGGAAAATTCCCAAAAATGGGAATTTTCCGGGAATTTATGTATACTCAAAAAGAAAATTGCATTCTATTATTATATTATGATTTCAAAGATAAATTCGTTTTTATATCACAGTATGTTATTACTGTTGTTCACAGAGGAGTCTTTAAAATGTATAGTCTGAATGATGTTATGTTATTTTATTAATATTCTATTATATTTAGAGAGTACACATAAATGGATATTTATTTACAACAGGGTCCTATGAAAGTAAATATATTTTAAAAAATGGTATAGTAAGTCTACATACTTTTAAACCGCTAAACAGTTTAAATTTACATGTAAGTGGCTTTTCTAAACTTGACTCTACTACTGATATTATAAACATATTAAATTTTTAAATGTTATATTGTATTGTATTGTATTGTATTTATTTTCATCCTTTTTCATACAAATTGTTCACAACGTGAACGTATGATTTGGACACGTCATAAGAACACTGAATGTGTATACTTTTGGAAATTTCATGACGGCCTTAGGGTGAGGTCCAGAAACTTGACCTACTACCCTTCTCCGCCCATTACATGGTAGTGAAACAGATATTTTTTCCGAAATCCGATGTTGCCAACAAATTCGAACTCCATGACAGCTCTCAGCTAAAATAGGAGGGGGTGAGTAAAAGCTGATCTCCGTTACTTGAGTAAGGAATGGAATGTTTTAAATGTTTTGGCGAAGAAAAAAGTAGCCTGGAAGCTGCGAGTCTTTCGTGTTGCTTTGTTATTTGACACTTCAACAGAATATCTTTCTTCTTCCGTTAAGAAGGAGCGAACCATATGTGCAGGCCAGTTGGTCAATGTTTGTTTATCTCCCTGTTCTCTATATAGAAAGAATGAAATAAACAAAGAAGGCAAGAAACACATTTTGGACTGTGCATTTTTTAAAAGATAAACATGAATGCATCTATTGAAAAAAAAAACACGAGGAAGATTTTAATCTGTATAAAAGTATCTTCAATTCTAGTCGAATAATAATATCTGAAATGCATGATGAAGAAGTAACTTTCTCATTTACATAATAGATAAGGCAACAAGATATCAAAAATTTACAAACAGTGTATTTCAATTATATTTTACACTTTATTAAATTACATTATTTTTCATTATTTTACTACATAATTACACTATATTTTACATCGATTATTTTTACAGAATTCTTCACTAGAGCATAGGTCGTCTAAATTAATTTTCTTTTACTGAGTTTTCCTCATGACACCGGAAGAACATAGGCATAATATTAAATTTTCTTCTTTCTCTTCGTTATTTGATAGTGTTATGTATAGGCCACGGGGTTTAGATCGAGCTACCCAGGATGACCATGGTTAGTTGTTAGCGGAACAACTATTCTCATCTATTATATTATTATTATTGCTGAGAGATATTTACGTATTTAATAGTGATCTAGGTATAGTTTGAATGAATTTTAACATTATAATGAGAAATGGGGAAGAAATTTGGAAAGGATGCTGACAAATAATAAGTAAAAGGTAGTATCTCACAATTCGTTTGAGAGGAAAACAAAAATCGTGGACAATTCTGTCAAGATTTCTCGTTGCATAATTCTGTAAACTTTCGAATTGTAATGTGAAATTTAGCACCAGGAAATATTTATTGTTTTACTATTATAGTTAATTTAATATGTTTTGTTTCGGATTGATTCCCGATTGAACACAGAATTTTCAGTTTTTAATCTACATCTTTAGCTAATTGAATTAAGAAAGAGGGAACCTTGGCCTAGAACAACAATAAAGAAAGCAATGTGATAACCACACATGACACAACTTGCCTTCGTTGTAACATTAAATTATTATTTTTATTACCGCTAATCATAGAATTATTTATTAACTGGCTGAAGAACCGGCGTTCACGGGAAGAGTAGATTTATGGAGAATATTTGAAATGTTAATCATATTTGAACCCTCTTTTCGCATTTAGAACAGGTATTTAAATGGAAATTAAATTATAAAAGGTTAGGCGACCCAAGTGCTATTTTCAAAAATTGATTTTAAACTGTTTAATAGCTTTTGACATATTCTATATTTGAACCCTTTCCCCCTAGGATACGCCTTTAATGAAAGTGACATGAAAGAAATCCGACTCCAGTCAACTGTTACCTACATTGCACAATCCATTTGAAACAATCTATCCGGTTTTCTCATGATGATGCCAAATAACATCATTTTGAGTGTGGAGGACAAATACCTCTTAGGAAACTCATTATAATGAAAGAGACCTGGAAAGTCCAGTTTGAGCCAAGTGTTAATGTTCCAAAATTCTTTCCAAACGGTTCAGCAGTTTTCTCGTGATGATGAGAAGATATAGTCTCGATTGTCTTCTTTACAAAATTTTCTTTTTACTTTCGAGTGACGATAGGAAATAAGAAAGTATAGCATTCATGAAAAAAAAATCTAGATTTAAACGGATTTGTACGTTGGATGATCCCTACATGTCTCAAAACGGAGTTCTGTTCGTCCCAGTGAAAATATGTTCGGTTGCCTAGAGGCATATCTACGGTTCAGCGTATCGAGACATAATTTTAAACTTAAGGTTTTTACAAGATTCTCTGGCGTCATTTTCGAATTTTCTTAACACCTCTAAAACTACGAGTAGTTTACTGAAAGATGAAAATCAAAATTTGTGATATTCTCAAAAACTACTCTAACGAATTTCTTTTAGTGTTTCACAAATCATTTGGTAGAGCGTTGACCTCCGGTGCTCGGGATCTCTGGTTCGATCCCAGCTCGCGCCGTGTGGACTTTGTGGTGGACAAACACCGTGCTCGTGGGCTTTCTCGGAATTCTCCCGTTTCCTCCCACTTTCTTCATTCCACCATTTCATGTATTTCTCATCTTCACCGTCTCCTTTAGCCTAACCGGCTTATGCGTGGGACGTGAAACTTAAAACGTCAGTAGCATAGCCAGGATGTGTGTTTGGGAGGGGGGGGACAAGTGCTGTTATAGGTACATATAGAGGAATTACAAACAAAAATATATAAACATAAAATATATAAAAAATTACAAACATCAAAGTACCAAAGTACATTGTCGGACCTCTTTGGGGGGGCTTCCCCCCCTTCCCTACGCCACTGGGGAACATGAGATCAGAAATTTATGAATAATGTATTTTAATTATATTTTGCATTTTATTACATTATATTCAATTACTTTATTACATAATTACATTATACGCATATTACATAGATTATTTTTATAAAATTCTACACCAAAGCATAGGTCGTCCTAATTAATTTTCTTGCATTATATGCGATGTGGCCTATACTTAAAAATCTTTTCTTTCTTTCTTTCTTTTTTTTCTTTTTTTTTTAACTAGCATTAACACAAAATAGAGCATGTACCTTTTGTTTGCGAGGGGGAGAAAAGAGCAAAATGAAATCCCAAATCCACGGCAAGGGGAAAAAAGAAAGAGAGGAAAGTGACCTCTTAAACCCACATGTGTAAGTCATAAATCAGAGTATAACAGAGACCAAAACTATGGCAACGTTGGTGGATACACATTTACTTACAATGTCACTAGTAAGAGGATACGAGTGTTCGGACATTGCCGAAACCACCCACGAAGAGCTTTCTTGTTTCTGCTACGAGCTTACATTTCTTCTTTCCTTCTTTCCTCGCATCATTCTATGGCTCACGAGAACTAATTGGATCTCTTCTTCAACAGGAGGTTGACTTAGACTCGATTCGAGATGTACAAGAATGCACCGATAAATGGACTAGTCTGGTTGGAATGGATCCCCCACCTATCGACAAAAGACATGTTCAGTCTGTTTGGGATGAACCTATAGTCAAGCTTCGTTTATCTTCACTCCTATCATCAACTAATAACCCAGATGACAAAGCCAGGCTGTTAGCTGTCTCTTCCTCCAAAAACGGAGCATGGCTTCAAGCCCTACCTTCTCACACACTCGGCCTAAACCTTTCTAATGAGAGCTTTCGTATTGCTACAGCTCTGCGCTTAGGTGCTAATATTTGTGAGCCTCACTTTTGTCCTGCTTGCAACGCATATGTTGATAATAAAGGATTACATGGCCTTTCATGTATAAAAAGTGCGGGAAGACAATCTCGACATCATATTGTAAACGACATTATTTGTAGAGCCCTCGTTTCAGCGGGAGTTCCTTCAATAAAAGAACCAAATGGTTGTTGCCGCTCTGATGGTAAAAGGCTTGATGGCATGACCTTGGTACCGTGGAAAAATGGAAAAGCACTAGTCTGGGATTTCACATGTTCCGATACGTTTGCTCCTTCCAACTTACCCCATTCTTCAATTCAGGCAGGTCTCGTCGCCGCTCACAGAGAATCAGACAAAAGACTAAAATACTCAAACCTATTGGACAAATATTGGTTTGTAACAGTAGCAATAGAAACCAGTGGGTCTTGGGGTCACGAAGGATCTAATTTCATTAATGAAGTTGGTCATTGAATAGCAATCAAAACTGGTGACCCCCGAGCTACTGCATTCCTTTTCCAACGTATCAGCATCGCCATCCAGCGCGGGAATGTGTCATCGATCTTAGGCACATTACCTCCTAATAAAGAACTGGACGAGATTTTTCTTCTATAACACACAATAAGACGGAAGGAGACATATCCGAGGAGGCTGACAACCACTTTGACTATGTTCATGAAGAATGTTTTGAATCCAGTTTGGATAAATATACATTGTTGGAAGTCATGGCTAATACCGGTAAATTTGGGAGTGGTAGCAACATTATCTACAGATTTTACTTTGTTACTCAAAATCGTTAAAGACCCGAATGATATTGTTTATTTGTCCGATGTTTATTTTGGAACAAATATGATAGCTACAGATAATCTATGTATTCTTAGATGTGCTTATAAGGAAGAAATCAAAATTTTAATGTTTATATTTTAAATTTATACAAGTAGTAAAAGAACCATTGTTAAGATGTATACATTTAAATCTACATGCAATATTAAAATAGTGTGAATTTATGTAAAAAAAAAAAAAAGTACAATTTTTCATTATTCTAATTTACATGCAGCGATATAAAACAACATAACAGGTTATAAAACCTTACATTATAGATATGCAAAATATATATAGTTTAAACATTATTTACTACTGGCGAGATATTCTTCTACAGAATAGAAACAGTGCTCGAGTAGGTACGACTTGACTGCTTTATTGAAACCAGATGTTTTGTTTTTTAAATGGAAGGAAGCTTGTTATAAATATTTACTGCCATAGGAAATGTACTATTCTTATGTACTTTTAAACGTGAGGACTCTACATGAAGGTCAGACGCTTGTCTTGTATTACGCATATGAATATCTGAGTTCAACCGGAAGCTGCTTGTATCTATCTGTATATCTTTTCTTACAAATTTTAGAAGTTCATATATATATAAACATGGAAGAGGTAAGATTTCAAGAAATTTAAATAGAGGTTTACAAGAAGTTTGAGGTTTACTTTCGGTCATAAACCTTAATGCTCTCTTTTCTAAAACGAATATGGAATTTAGCAGTGCAGTAGATCCCCAGAATATAATACCATATTTCAATTTAGAATGAAAAAGCATAAAATAAGTTGTGAGCAGAACATGTTGACTGACATTATTTCGTAAAAGCTTTAACATGTAGCAGGTTTGAACCAATTTACTAGATAATTTTTTAATGTGAATTTTCCAATCTAATGTATCTGACACCCAAAGACCAAGAGATTTGATATCCGAGACGTTATTCAACGTTTTGCCGTTAATTGTTACACAAGGGCGTTTTTTTATCTCGTTTTTTGCTACATGAAAGCACATGCACGAAGACTTTGTTGTGTTTAGTATTAGTTTATTTCTATCCATCCAGTCACTGACGGCAGACATGGTGGAATCTACTGCATTACATAACTCAACGTAAGTTTCTCTAGTTACTAATATATTTGTATCGTCAGCATACAGAACAATTTTAGCAGATTCTAAACATTGTGGCAAATCATTTATATATATTAAAAATAGAATAGGGCCTAAGATGGAACCTTGAGGAACTCCAAATTTTAACTCTTTGGTATCTGAATAATATTTGCTTACTCCCTGAGTGTCTCGATTTTGACAGTTACTTTCTACAGTTTGCCTTCTGTTGGATATATACGATTTAAAAAACTCATAAGCATTACCCTAATACCATAATCTTGCAATTTTTCAAGTAAAATTTGATGATCAATTGTATCGAAAGCTTTGCTAAGATCAAGAAATATGCCGGTTGTATATTTCTTAGCGTTTATTGAATTTAAAGCAGAATAGAGAAAGGAGTAAAGAGCAGTTTCAGTAGATTTATTTGATCTAAAGCCATTTTGAGCAGCAGATATTAAGTTAAAATTATTTAGAAAGCTATTAGTCTTATATACATAAGTTTTTCAAAAAGTTTAGAGAAGGTAGACAGACATGATATTGGTCTATAGTTCGAGGTAAGATCTTTCTTTTATATAAGGGCTTAACAACTGCTAGCTTCAATGCCTCAGGAAAAACGCCACTACTAAATGAGTTATTTACTATGAAGCATAAGATATCAGCAATTTCATAAGAGCACTGCTTTAGAATTTTATCAGGAACTTCATCATATCCTGAAGAACTCTTATTTGTCATTTTCAGTGTAGTATTTAAGATTTCCTGACTAGTTACTGGGTGTAAGAACAATGATTTTTCGAAAATAACGTTATGTCTACTAACGTATTGTTTGCTAGATAGTTTATTGTTCACGTTATTAGTGATAAGCTTTTCCAGTTCATTCGTGAAGTAATCGTTGAAAGCATTTGCAATTTCAGTCGGATTTTTAATAATTTTATTTTGACAAGAAACGCTAGTTATCTTAGAGGAGGGTTTTCGTTCCCCAGATTCTTTCCGAATAATTTGCCATGTCGCTTTCATTTTATTGGAAGCTTTCCCAATGTAAGTATCATTCTCTAACATTTTTGCCTGTTTTATGACCTTATGTAAAACTCGTCTGTACATTTTGTGGTATCGTTTAAACACGAGAGTATAAACAATTTTGTCAACATTTGCGCATAAATATGTATGTTCACAATATTTGCAAGACACTTTCTTATCTTTATAATTTTGCATGTAACATTGCCACACCACACACTACCTTTCTTCCTGTCCATTTCTCGAAATTTCGTGCGTTAATTCACATGTAAGAGAAGTCCGAGTACCTCTTCAGAAATTCGAGTCAGAGAGAGGAGACAGACCGATGTCTATTACTAACGGTGGTTCAGGGTTTATTAATAGTACCTCATCTCTATTTCTACGTAAGTTTACTTAATTCTAAATTACTTTACAAAATGGTTCCTTTTCACCATTTGTAAATTAGTACTTTGCTAATTTTGGCTATTTTTTAGCATTTGGGTCCAGTTTTTGCACCTACTTTTTTGCGATATTCTATTCCGATGCGGTTGTTTTATGGTTTCATACGTTAAATTACGTTACCAACATTACATTCAGACAGCATTGCAGAGCGAGCGTTAGCGAGTGAAGGCGGGTTAGAGCCCCGCATGGCACGTTGTTTTATATCTTCGTTACCAACAATTCACTTTCTTTTCTGACATAAATTACTTCCGCTTATCTTTACGGTTTGTACAAATCCCCTACTGCCCTAAAAAATTGTGTTCGATACTTTCATGACTACTTGAACATCACTATCAACTCATTTCTTCCGTAAATCATCCTACTTTTTGCTAGTTTTGGCCCCCCAATATAAGCAATTAGCTTACTTTTTAGTACAAATTCAAATGGAACTTAAAAAATCATATTATTAGTTATATAAAGTACAGTCAAAGAATTTTAAATTTTTAACCTCCAAATTCTTTAAAACCTAGAAGTAAATAATAATATATTAAAATAAAGTAATTAGTCATATGGTTCTTATAATTTGGAAGATAAAGTAAACAGTTGGAAATAAATTCCTTCCCGGGGATTTATAGGCCAGGGAAAAATCCAGGGAATATTCCCATTTTTAAATTCCTTCCCACCGGGAATATTCCCACTCCCCATCACTATAGTACTCGCACCGAGTCGTGAAGCTTGACCTAGATCTACCGATTTCACCACCCAATAGAAGGCGAGGGTGTGTTCCAGTCGTCAACCCCCACCCATCAAATTTTGTCAGTGTCTTCTCTCGCGTTACACGGAAAACATCTCCCGAGAGTACAGTGTTGTCGGATTGGCGTCAAGTTCCGTTTTGGTAATTCTTTTTTGTTGCGTTATATTTTCGTTGTTACTATTTGTGCTATTCTTACTATTTTAGAATAGTTGTTACAGTTGTTATTGTTATGTAGTGTTATTATTGGCAATTTTTAAATGCCTTTTTTATATACACGTTTACTATTTCTTCAAAGTTTGGCAACATTGTTGGTGAATTTCAGCTGTTCGACGTTTCCCGAAGTGTGCGCTCGGGAAGCGGCTCCACGAATTGTACCGAAGTTTTCTGATGTGTTAAAGCTCAAGCAAAATATTTCTATGATTGGTTTAGAGCCCAAGCTTCACGACTCGGCGCGAGTATTATAGTTACATCACGGTACGAAAAGTAGAAGTTTCCATGCCCTACTACAGCTTGGATTTCGTCACAGTTAAAAAATAGGAAACAAATACTGCTAAACTCCTACCGCACACTGTGTGTATTACGGTACAATGAATATGAAAACAATTGTTGTATGTGCCACTCAGACATCCTAAATAATAAAAAAAAACAACAGTAAAAAACGGGTTAAAGCTCCGAGTATTTTCTACACAACTTTTAGTATGAAAAACAAATGTAAAATAATGGCCATATCATCAGGTTGTATAAGGGAGCTCCAAATGAAATGGAATAAAGATGAAGAATATCGAAAATTCTATTTCATCCTCATTACTTAAAAAAGAAAGACTACAGAATATTGAATCCCAACTAAAATTTTAATCATATTTTGCTGTTGTCCTACCTGATCAATGAAAACTCAAAAGCTAGACACAACACAGAATCGAACACGGGCCGTGAGTCGTGTGCGGATCCAATGAGGCAGGTAGTATTGCTAGTTTTATTTTCTTCTTTTCACTAAGTTTCATGATATGTATCTATAGTATCTTGCAGGGTTGTAAACTTTCACTTTTGAAATGAGCTCAGCTCAGCTCAAACTCAGCTTGTAAAAAGTGAGTTAATTCACGTTCACACTCAAGCTTCTTAGAAGCGAGCTCAACTCACATTGTTTTTTTTTTTTTTGTTTTTTTGTTTTTTTTTTTAAGTTACGCTCAAGTTCATGCTCAACATAATGTAAATACACTCTGATGATTTAATAACTAAAAATATTTACAATGATACGCAGTGGCGTATTTACGATTTTGTGTCTGGGGTCTTTGCTAACCTGGAAATGAGAAAATTCTGCAAGATATTTAATTTACTTTAACATAGTAAATAAAATTTGCGAGGCTTCAGCCCGAAATCCTCAAACGTAATCTAAAATGTCATAAATCTGGGACTACTACGGTTTCTTATTGCATTGAAAAATTCAAGAAGTAACTGATTTTTAAAAATACCGAGATGATCTTCTTAATAAGATGATTCTCTCCTCAAAATTTGTAGGTCACCACAATATCTTCATACATAACTATCAAGTTATAATTTTGGACAAACATTAAAAAAATATATGATAAATTCCGCCAACTAAACTAATACTGTCACTTGAAATAGATGCACTTCCAGACTGCAGTCGCCTCGAGCTATTTCTAGTCCTAAAATCCGTAACCTACATAATTTGTATAATTAAAAATAAGTATTTAAAGTCTCTTCTCAGAGATCGGATAACAGAAAACTACAAATGGACAATTACATTATTTTGTGAAAATCAAACTATGTGGCGTTGAGCGCGGTTTTACGATCAAACTCACCTATATTTCGAGTTAAACTGAACTCACGCTCACATCTTTCAAAAGGAGTTAGCTCATGATAAAACTTACGATAAACGAGCACGCTCATGTGAGCTAGCTCAGATGAGCGCGCTCATTTACATCCCTGGTATCTTGGGTGAATTGCAAAGAGAAAAACAATGCATGAATCAATTTTGTTAGGGACTGGGCTTTTAAAATCCTGGATTACAAAGCCTTCGTAAACTTTACGACGCGCCATATGCAGAAACGCTAGAACTAGAAATACACATCACACCAAAATATTGTTTTATATTTTCCACTCTGGAGATAAACAAACAAATTACATATGTTTGTAATATACGCATATAACTGAATCCTACATAATTTTTAAATTTCGAAAATATACAACAATTAAGTATATATATATATATATATATATATATATATATATATATATATATATATATATATATATATATATATATATATATATATCGCGTTGTAAAAATTACGAAAGCTTTATAAGATTGTTTAAGGAACATTGGGAGCTCTATTTCTCTCTTTGATCTTCATGTGCAGTTTTCGCCCCTTGTACACCAATCCATGTATTCTTAAAATTCCCTTAAAGTAAAACTGAAAACATAAGAACTTCGGGAAAACATTCGACTGTTGCATTCATTTAACCCACTTGTTTAACCCAAACAACTCCCATTAACTCGTATATTCAGAAAGGGTTCGTATATTTCTTAGTTATCTGGAAATTTCATTCTTCACTACAAAATAGCCAAAATTCAACACTTATCAGCGTCTCCATAATGGTGACGTCATCAAAAATATACAATTCATACAATTTAAGTTACTTTCTTAGATATTGATATGCAGGTTTCAATACTCGACAAACTGAGTGCACTGTTTAAGGTACCCGAAAGAAATAAATAAATGAAGTAATCTTTTTACAAAATTATACTGGGGTTCTCACTTAACCCATAGGGGTACCACCATATTTTACTACAGAACGTCTATTAGATTGTATAATATAATAGTTCTGTGAAATTTCTACTCCTTGTAGTAGAAACCCAAAAGTCTATATCCATAAGAATCTCTATATTTATGACGTCATCAAAAATACAATTCTTAAAATCTCGGTTCCTTCTTTAGATATTGACATGCAGTTTTCAGTATTCGACACAGCCGAGTGCATTGTTTAAGGTAGCCGAATGAAATTAGTAAATGAAGTAATCTTTTTATAGAAACTATAGTGGGGTTCTCACTTAACCTATAGGGGTACCACCATATTTTACTACAGTACGTCTATTAGATTGTATATTAATACATATATAATAGTTCTGTGAAATTTCTACTCCTTATAGTAGAAACCCAAAAGTCCATATCCACAGGGAGTAATCTACACCCCCCCAACACCCCTCCAAATTTCTTTACACCCACCCCTGGATGGAAAAAGAATGCTCCCTCAAATCCAATTGTATCAATCAGTATCACATATTTATTACATCAAGGAAAGAAGGCAATATTCTTATTTATTTTATTTCACTTCAAAATAGTAGGAGAAAGTCGGATAGTATCGGACAGCGTATAGTATCGGACAGTGTATAGTTCACTATTTTCGGAACAGGATGGCGACACTCTTTAGCCACGTATTAGTAGTTCTTTGTGAGGGAAGCGTGACGCCAACATTGTGAGATAGTACGTTGAAAGGTGTATATGTGGTGCGACGATTTGTAGTTTTTGTGCGGTTTGTGGTTGCACGTACTTAATTTTGTCGGCTAATTACAGAAACAAAGATAAGTGAAATATGAATTTAAGTAGTTGTACATTTTTGTTGTAGTTTTGTATCCTAATTGGCATTATATCATTGCCTACATTGCAAGACAAATTATTTCAGGACTCTTTATTATCATGCATGTTGGTCGGGTGGTATCGGACAGGGTGTTGGCGGGCAATATCGGACAGCAATATTCGAAGTTTCAATGCGAAATCTTATAGTTCTCTCATGTTTTTCAGGTAAAAATGGACAAAAAAAAGAGGTAAATGGTCAGAGGAAAACATGAAAACAGCAATTGAAAAAGTGATAAGTGGTGGGATGAGTACAAGAGAAGCAAGTAAACAGTCTTCCGCCCCGAAAAGCACTTTATGTGACAGAGTAAGATTTCTTTCCTTGGGAAAAGAAATTCAAGTAAAACCGCCAATGGGTAAATTTCAAAACACTTTTACGGATGAACAAGATAAGTTACTGCATAATCTTGTAAAAGATCTGGACAGCCAGTTGATGCCTCTAACAAGAAAGAATTTTTAAAACTAGCATTTCAGTTTGTTGAACACTTGAAACAGAAATAAAGGGCTAGCCGGGAAAGATTTTTATTATTCTTTCATGAAGAGACATCCCGATTTAAGTTTGAGGTGCGCAGATTCCACAAGTTTGCAGCGGGCTATAGGATTCAACAAGGAGCACGTTGGTATATATTTTTTTCTTGACAAACTCTCTGAACTTATGAATAAATATTCTTTTAAACCATCGAGAATTTTTAATGCTGATGAAACTGGCGTGTCAGTAGTTCATGAAAATCAGTTAAAAGTTGTGTCTATAAAAGGGAAAAAGCAGGTAGGGAAATTAACATCTGAACAAAGAGGCAAAAACGTAACAATTCTTCTGTGCATAAACGCGTCAGGTGATCAATTTATCCCTCCATTATTTGTGTTCCCAAGAGTAAGAATGGACAAAGAACTTACGAAAGATGCTCCCGAAGGAAGCCTTATTTGATGCTCAACCAAGCAGTTGGATCAGCAAGGAAGTCTCTGAAATTCGACGGTGAAACAAAGACTGATTGCATAATTTATGGGGAAAACTTTGATGAGAACTGGATATAGTGTAATTCGTGCAAAGGTTGGGCACATGAAAACTGTGAAACTCTTGAGAGAGATGCATTTAATTATAAATGTGATATTTGCAATACAACATAACAATCTGCAGTTTGTAAGGTATGTACGAAGACATGTAAGGAATGTAAGAAGGCAATAACAGATCTGTCCGATATAACCCGCCAGTTTTTTATATCTTGAAAAATTAGACTTTTACATTTTTTTCAGTTTCTCTAAATTTTGTAGTAAAAGTGAAATTTGGTTTATATAGTGTTATAAAGCTATGTATGAGGATTGCACATATGAGGTTTTTATTTCATTTCTGATTATCATAAAGTTGTTACATCACTTGTTCCTTAAGTGTCCGATACTACCCGACCTTCCCCTACGAAGCGACCTCGTTCTCATGTGCGGCTTCGAGAACCACATGACCTCATCGTTTCGGACGGTGTTTCGATTGAAACAATTGACAAAACAGACCGCTGATACCTACCCTTCTGAGCTCCGCGGTCGTTTCCGAGAAAAGATTTTGATAGACAGATGCAGATGACTGAAATTGGCAACGTCTTGAGGGGTCATTCACCTACCTCCTCCTCAATATGGAAAAAGTGACAATATAGTGATAAGCCTATACCAGATTCAGTTGGTAAGTGCTACTGTGCAACAACTCGCAACCAGAGGGGGGCTAGGGAGGGCCTGGCCCTCCCTAAATTTTTCATGTCCCCTCCAGACCTCAATACAAAATGCACAATTTAGATATTTGTAAGAGATTTTTTAATGACTTGGCCCCTCCTAACATATTCATGGCCCACCAAAGCTGTGTGGCCGGTTTCGAGACTGCTCTGCAAGTGGTGTATCAACGGACGGACGTTAGAAGGATGTAGTCAAAACGTGTTTTGAAATGAAGAGATCGGTTGAATTAAGAATTATATATATTTTAGACTGAGTCTAATGTTACGCAGGAACGCATTTGGCGCTAGCTTAATGTTTTGTAAAGTGTATTTTTATTCACGTAAATTCATTGAGTGGAACAGGGCTCATAGTGAGTCATTTTTTTTAAACTAAAATTTACTTTTTTTTTCAAGTTGGTCACTAAAAGTTACTTTTTTTCAAAATTTTTCACTAAAAGTTACTTTTTTGAGAGGTAAAGTTACTTTTTCATGTGTTTTATGTTTTGCATTGGCAGTTTTCTAAGAAAAAATATAAAAACAAATGAAAAAAGGCAGAAACTTGTTACTCATTACTCTTCTGAAAGCTTCAGTACTTGCTGCCACATGTGAAACAGTCAGCTTTATTCTCACTTTAGCTTTTATTCTTTCTAAAGCACAGTGGACGGTTGGTGGATGCTTAAGCTCTCAAGGTGGGGTTGCGAACCCTTCTGTGTCTATTCTTTCTTCCATCATAATAATCATTTAATTTTCTCGCGTAATAGTTGACGCTCCGTTGAATGTTATGTATGTGTGTTTGTGTGGTTCATCATGTTCGTCTTGTGTCATGCTTCTTGTGTGTTCTTCTTAAGAGTAGGTGATGAATTTGAATATTTCACGTTTTTGAGAACTCTTAATGCGAAGTTAAATATAATGTCTGGGATGAAGAAATTCGGAAATAGGCCAGAACTGGTTCCACTTACTCAGAAGCTTTTTACATCTGCTAAGTCTGCTTACCGTAACTACAAAGCATACTTTGAAAACCTAAGAAAGGAGGAAGCTCAAAAAGAAGAAGTAAAGAAGAAAAGATGAAACAAAACAACAAACAAAGAGAGAGGTGATGGAAAAATTGACAAAGGAAAAAGGGTTATGATGAGATTTTGGTCACTTTTTCGTGTGCTTTTGGCCATTTTTGGTCACTTTTCAACTATTTACAAGAGATAAGACCACTATGAGCCCTGGGATTATTAAAATTAGGGTATATTAAAGAAGACAAAACAGAAAGATACAAAATATTTGTAAACTGAAAAAACTGATTTCTGGAAAACAACTAAATCAATGAATAATTTTCTTATGAAAGATATTCAGAGCGAATAACGTAGCCAGGAAAGGGCAGGAACAGAGATTAAGAGATCAAATAATATTACAACAATTAACGTTAACAACAGGGTTAGAATATTAAAATAATGAAATTGGAACTATGTACAGTATTTATTACTAAACGAATGTGATTTCAGCATGGGACGAGGGAATTTTTTCCCAATTAATATTTTGGAAAAAATCACCCACAAAACTTGCTGGGGTTGAATAAATTGAAATAACCGCAAATAATTTGAAAAGCAGAATTTTGAAAAATAATTACAATAATTCGTATGTAATCAATTCACATGTAATTATTGGGTAAAATAGTGGAGGATAATTCCCAGGGTGCGAATTACCGGGAGGGATGAGGGGGATTTTCCCCCTCAATCATATTTTGTTCCCTCCAAAGAAGTCAGCTGAAGTATCCCCACCGGGGATGCTCGCTTTCCTCCCTAAACTATGCTCAGTATAACTCCAAATTTCTTCGGAATGATCGATGTAAACTATTCAGTTTTGGTCATTTCTACCTACCACCTAATCAACCACTATTTTCAACTTTGTTTAGTTGAACTATTTTATTATGACTGCGGTTGTTACTTGTAACTGTACCTTCGTACCCTTCAGTTCGTCATCGTTCGTGAATTTGAAAATACTAATTGCGTATAACAAAGCTACATATGGATTTATAAATGCTCTTAGCGGTTGGCCAAGAAGAAGTAAACAAATAACTTCTTCCACCATATTGGCGAAGTTCGGACATGCCATATTCATCCCCTACATATGTATCATCACCTTATTTTAATTTTTGTTATAACATGTTATTGCATTTCCCAGTGTACTCTTTGTTAGCACACGGACTTCATTCCTTAGTAGTTTGTGTGTATGCAACTCAAAACTTGCATTTTATTTGTGATAATTGGCATAGTAATCACTGACTTTTACAGTTTACGGATATGAACTATTGAAACTGTACTCAAAATCTGAGATATAGGTATTCTCTCGTAAGTATATGTTAACGTATACGCTGGGGATAAGCTCTTAGTGACCAGACATGTTAGTGAAACTGACTTCTAGATGAATAAGCACATAATTAAAGATTTGTTTCAGCATTTGTTAATACGACTTGTTCTCCGTGTCATTGTCCGTGTCTGTATAAGCATTTCAACTGGAGCGGTTTTTTATTTATTTATTTATTTTTTTTAAAAAAAAGTAAATCCTTCATTTTTCCATCTTTCTTTTCGCTGTACAGTTTGCTGTCCACGCTAATAATGTTGTCTGAAAAACTTCAATGTAATGTTTTATTTTATTTGAATAACGTAGCCCATAGTAAATCAACTCATTTCTAACTTAACAGTAAAGTAATTGTAATGTTGACTTCCTGAGCTCTATCACGCAATCTATATTTGGAGGAAAAAAGTCGTGAAGAGCGCAGCTTTAGCAGGGAGTAGAAGCACAAGCTCGAAATTTGAATTGAGAGATTTTAAATATTTGGCATTCGATTTGACCTTGGTGTCAGAAATCGGCACCAGCAACAATCCATTTATTGTTTGATAGGCTAATATTTGGATTTTCTTTATTAAAAAAGTATGTCTGGTTTAACTGATAATTTTATTGATTTTCATAAACTGGATTTTTTTTCTATCTATATGTAATTATGCAAAGTGGAAGATTTCAATATGAGTGGAAACCTTAACATATGCTTGTGATCATTGCTATCGCTTGGGCCGAATTATTAACTAAATAAACCTTACAGAGCTACGGGGACAAGAGTGAGTACAACGTTTAAACACGTTCAGAAAGGTTTGATGGTGTATGTCAGACAATATATATGTGCATAGTTATTGTCGGTAGATTTATTAAATTAATACATCTCCTATTTATTACAGATATCACACACACACACACACACACACACATATATATATATATATATATATATATATATATATATATATATATATATATATATATATATATATATATATATATATATATATATATTATATATATATATATTATATATATATATATATATATATATATATATTGAAATTTGAACCTTCAGACTTTATGTCTTGTTGGCCTAATTTTATCCCCCCCAATATAGACTATCTAATACGCACACTGATAATTCCTACAGTGAAACCTCTCTTAACCCTTAGGAGATCTTGGCTTTTTGGGCTATTTTTGAGACTTTCAGTCAAGCAGCTACTGCATCGTCACTATTTATCCTAGGATCATGGTTCATACCTCATTCGCTTCAGAATAGAGCTGGCTTTGCATGCTCATACCATATACCAGAAGCGGGGAAAAAAATGTTAAAGTGAAAATTTAGGAGGGAAAATTTTTCTCGAACTTTGGCCCCCCCTGGAACCCCCTGTGTGATCGTAGCCATCTAAAAAAAATCTGATAAATAGTACTTGGTATACTGAATGTGTGTGCCAAATTTCAAGTTTCTATCTTGAATAGTAAGGGCGGGAGAATTTTTATATAAATACCCGCAATGCCCCAAATCACCATAAAACACTATGATCTCAGGGGAAAAAAATCCTGAGACATCCCTAACTACCCTAGGGTCATGTGTCGCCCATATTATCTTCTGAATAGAACTGCCTTTCAGGCGGTACCATTCACATGTCTCCATCATGTATCTAAGGCGGGAAATTCCTGAAAAAAGGGATTTTTTGGGCAAAATTTCCCTTTTTTCAACTTTTGCCCCTCTGGACCCCCCTGTTTTTACGCAGAAATCGGAAAAAACTTCTGGTAAATACTACTCGGTGGACTGAATGTTTGTGCAAAATTTCAATCTTATACGTGAAAAAATAGGCCCGCCAGAAAAAATTTCCCTACCATGCCCCACTCTGACCCTATACAGAAGTATATTTGGATAAAAATTCACTGAGACGACCCTAATTACCCTAGAATAATAATTCGACCGTCGTTCTCTTCAGAATGGTACGGCCTTTCAGACGGTATGACTCACGTGGTCCTATCATGTATGTGAGGCGGGAAAATGACGACAAACGGGATTTTTGGGGTAAAAATATCCCTTTTTTACCCCTTTGCCCCTCTGGTTCCCCCCTGTTTTAGCACTGACATCAGAAAAAACTTCTGGTAAATACTACTCGGTGGACTGAATGTTTGTGCAAAATTTCAATCTTCTACGTGAAAAAATAGGCCCGCCAGAAAAAATTTCCCTACCATGCCCCACTTTTACCCTATACAGAAGTATATTTGGATAAAAATTCACTGAGACGACCCTAATTACCCTAGAATAATAATTCGACCGTCGTTCTCTTCAGAATGGAACGGCCTTTCAGACGGTATGACTCACGTGGTCCTATCATGTATGTGAGGCGGGAAAATGACGACAAACGAGATTTTTGGGGTAAAAATATCCCTTTTTTTACCTCTTTGCCCCTCTGGTTCCCACCCTGTTTTAGCACTGACATCGGAACAAAAAATCTGGTAAATACTACTCGGTAGACTGAATGTTTGTGCAAAATTTCAATCTTCTACGTTCAAAAATAAGCCCGCCAAAAAATAATGAACATAGGCTTAAAAAGGGAAAAAATACATTTTAAGATTATGACGTCATCACCTCCTATGTCTGGACGCAGGACGGTCTGAAACCATACGTAATGTCTTCTACAATGGCTCTGGACTTGAGAAACAAAAAAAAAAAAAACCGGACGAAAAAGCTCAAATAGAAGAATAATAACGCAATGTACCGTGAAAAACGCGTATGGTACAAAATGTACCATAAGATCCCCAAAGGGTTAACGGGCATCTTTCAGTAATGGACATCTTCATAAGAGGACAAACTTTCGTATTTTTCCATTCCATAAATATGTGTGGTGTGGTGTTTTGAGAGAGAACCCTTCCTTTTAGGGACACTTCTCATTTACGGATAAATAATCGGTTCCACCGATGTCCGTTTTGAGAGGTTTCACTGTATTACTTAGTTTAATAATAATAATAATAATAAATGTTCAAATGTGTGAACTTACTTTATTGAACCTACCACTGCGAAGAGCTGATGTTATTATTATTATTATTATTATTATTATTATTATTATTATTAGTAGTAGTAGTAGTAGTAGTAGTAGTAGTAGTAGTAGTAGTAGTAGTAGTAGTTGTTGTTGTTGTTGTTGTTGTTGTTGTTGTTGTATTGGTATTGCAATAGTTACGTAACAAAATAGACTGTTTTCTTGTTTGAGTTTGTTTAAAAATTATATCACTATTCTGAGAGCCCCCCCTTTTATTTTGAACACCCCCAAGTAAAAATTTCTGGCGTACTTACTGCATATCCATAAGAATCTCTATATTTATGACATCATCAAAAATACAATTCTTTAAATCTCGGTTCCTTCTTTAGATATTGACACCCAGTTTTCAGTATTCGACACAGCTGAGTACATTGTTTAAGGTAGCCGAAAGAAATTTGTAAATGAAGAAATCTTTTTATAGAAACTATGGTGGGGTTCTCACTTAACCCATAGGGGTACCACCATATTTTAGTACAGAACGTCTATTATATTGTATATTAATACACATATATTAGTTTTGTGAAATTTCTCCTCCTTATAGTAGAAACCCAAAAGTCCATATCCATAAGAATCTATATTTATGACGTCATCAAAAATACAATTCTTAAAATCTCGGTTCCTTCTTTAGATGTTGACATGCAGTTTTCAGTATTCGACACAGCTGAGTACATTGTTTAAGGTAGCCGAAAGAAATTAGTAAATGAAGTAATCTTTTTATAAAAACTATACTGGGGTTCTGTTTTAACCCATAGGGGTACCACCATATTTTACTACAGAATGTCTATTATATTGTATATTAATACACATATATAAGTTTTTTGGAATTTCTCCTCCTTATAGTAGAAACCCAAAGGTCCATGCCCACAAGAATATCTATATTTATGACGTCATCAAACATACAATTCTTAAAATCGCGGTTACTTTCTTAGATATTAACATGTAGTTTTCGGTATTCGACCCATCTGAGGGTGGTGTTTAAGCTAGCCGAAAGAAATTGAAAACTGAAATAGATGTGGGGGTTTCACAAACCCCATGGTACCCCTAAACCCCATTAGTATGTGCTTTTTTTTATGGATTATGAATATTCTTGGTATTATTGTTAGGCCTGAATAATTAATTTTTCAGAACTGTAGCTTTTAGCACGTGAACCCCACTAATCTATGGTGCCGGTTTTTTATTTCCCTATATTTTGGTAACAGTTAGGTGTACTGACTTGGAATTTTCGGTAGACACATCTTTGTAATGTTCTTTAAAAGTATGTTAAGACTGGTTTTGTTAATGTTTAGAAATGGATGGTTTGCGACCCCATGGTACCTCCAAAACCCCACAGCTGTGTGTGATTGTTTTGGATTTAAACGTCTTTTGAGATTGTTATTAGGAATGAGTGTTTAGTTTTTCGAAATTGTTCCATCTAGTACGCAAACCGCACACATCTATGGTATCACTGTTTATTTCCCCATGTTTCGGTAACCAAGAGGTGTAGCGAAATGTGGTTTTCGATTATCTAGTATTTGTAACGTTCTTTGAAAGATTTCGTAGACATATGTTTCAAAATATTTAAAAATTTATAAATTAGGTACCCCATGATACCCCCGAACCCCATTGGGGTACCTACCAAATTTTGCATAATAGTACATTTGCAATTGTTATTACGCCTGAATAAGTACTTTTCGAAATTAATCGTTGTTCTACCCGAAACCCAAAAGTCCATACCCGACCCAGTGTTTTAGAGTGCTACTCAGTTTATGTGATTGAAGACAATGTGTGTGATTGTTCAGCAAGCAACCATGTAGACAAATAATTATAATATTGCAGAAAGAAGTTAAGGTAAGTAATTCATTGTACTAATATTTAAGTATTATATCATTATATTAACATATGAACAAAGCATGTCATATGTATCACATTAACGCATGTACTTTTCAATAAGAATTGAAGCAAGTAACATCTAAAATATTCGTTAAGTCTTATTTCTCTTTTCTCCATGATATCTGGGTGAATCAGTAAAATGTGTTTAATTATACAGTTTGTTAGCTGTGGATGTGATATGTGTAATTCATAAGTACAGTACATAAGTAAAATATATTGTCAGCGGTTTGAGTAGTTAAAAAAAAGGACTGAAACAATGGCAGAAATGCAGTTGGGTCAATTAATTAAGAAACGTGCTTCGGTCAAAGGTCAGGCAACAAAACCAAGCATACAAGAAGCGAGAACGAGGCTAGTTGCACCTGAAGGGGTTTTTGTTGTTTGATGAAATACAGTCAGAAATAGAGCTCTTGGATGAGACGGGTGAACAAGAAACACACAGAATTACATTCGAGGAACTGTATTATGATTCAAAGGTTAAGTTACAAGGATTTATTGATAGTTTTGAACAAAAAGCGCATTCAGGGACAGCAAATAACAAAGCTGCAAATTCTAGTAGAGTTCAGTACAGTTGTCTAAAATTTCTTTGCCCACATTTTGCTGTAAATACGAGGAGTGGTCGCCCTTTAAGGACATTTTCATTTCCCTTATTCACAATAACGAATCATTAAGTACAATTTGTAAATTTCAATATGCTTAAGGGAGATGCGTTTACATTAATAGCAAATCTGCCAACAGTAGAAGTAAATTACGAAATCGCATGGAAGCTTCTTGTTGAACGCTACGAGAACAAACGGTTGATAGCTTCGACATATGTACGAGGGTTGCTTAATATCAAGCCAGTAATGAAAGAAAACGCTAAAGACATTAGACAATTTATAAATACTGCACGTAGTAATTTTCAAGCCCTTGAAGCATTGAATTTGGACAAACCTTTGCATGACGTGCTACTAACACAACATTTAGTAGAAAAACTTAATTCGGCAAGCAAAAGGGAATGGGGAGCAGTGATGCTAGGTCCTCAAGTTAAAATTTCCCTCAGGAATACCCAAAAATTTCCTTTTTAAGATAAAAATTTCCCTCATTTTAGTTCACCATAATATACGCAATATTTTAAAGAGAGCATTATTGCGTATCTATGGATTCTTATACTGTGCTTATATCTCCACAACATACTTTTGTACTTCTGATCTGTTATTACTTCAATGTTATCTTGTATAATGACATTCCCAAGCCAGACTGGCGAAGGCTTGTGGGAAAATAAAGTGTGTGGGATTCTGGAAAGAATGCCACCTTCTTACCTCATACTGCCGCAGTGCTTAGTAACGTAACATTTGTTGAAAAGCTAAATTTCCCTATATTTTATCTCATGTTCGTAAAATCTCCCTTTTTCTCTCCATAAAAAATTTCTTTGCAAGATTTCCCTACGCCGCGGGAAATTTCCCTCAAACTAGCATCACTGATGGGGAGCTGAGGAAAGTAGTGGCAGCTTTCCATCGTTATTGGAATTATTTTCATTTTTAGAAGGTTGTTGTCAAATGTTAGAAAACATTCGTCCTACTCAATCTGAAAGTACTTATGACAACAAAAGTGTAGATTCCAAAGCAAAAAGAAAGAATAACAGTCAAGTGAATTCGTTTGTTACTGTGCTTTCAAATGCATGTAATATTTGCCGTAGCAAAGAAACGCATGCTATTTTTCGCTGCACAGAATTTCTGAGTGCTAACATTAATCAATGAAAGGTCTCGTGAAACAAAATAAATTATGTCTTAATTGCTTAGGTAATAAACAGTAAAGGCATGCAAATCAAGTACTTGTAAGAAATGTAATTTTAAGCATAATACACTGTTGCATGAAGATACTACTAACATGAAGAAGGCTACTTGCATGAAGAAGGCTACTAACAAAACAAGTTCAAGCAAAACAAATAACAATACCGTACTACTAACGTACCTAAAGTTAAGGAACACAATCAGGTTAAGGTTCAACCACAGGACTCTTATTGCTCATTTAAAATTAATTATGATCAGCAAATGTTACTAGCAACAGTGTTAGTTAACGTAACAGACACTGAAGGTCGTTTTCAACAATGGAGAGTGTTATTTGCAGCGTTTCAATCGAATTTTGTAAGCGAAGCTTTAGTTCATAGATTAGGTCTTTAAAAAAAACAACGAAAAATCGTGTTCCCATTAGAGGTATCAATTCTGTAACCTCCGAAGCTCAGCACAGTGTTGAAGTTCATATTTATTCACAAACATGTAATTTTAATGCAGTGGTCAATTGTTTAGTATTGCCAAACATTACGGATTGCATACCTTCTAAGGATATTGATTACAGTAATTGGAACTTGCCAAAGGATATTTGCTTAGCCGATGGAAATTTTCAGCGCAACGTCGTCAGTGGACATGCTTATGGGTGCAGGGTTATTCTACAGTCTCCTTGAGCCAGACCAGATGACTAGAAAAGGACATTATCCAGTTTTGCAGGAAACGAAGCTAGGATACGTTGTCGTCGGAAAAACTGTAATTCCATGTTTAGCTCAGATGGAGACAGACTTGGATACACAATTGAGAAAATTCTGGGAACTCGAAGATCTTCAGACTAAAATTTACACGCCGGAAGAAGAAAATTGTGAGAAGCATTTTTTACGAAATACAACCAGAAATGGAGACGGAAGATTTATTGTCAAATTACCAAAGAAGGAAGAGAATGCAGTTTTAGGAGAGTCTTACAACATGGCACTACAAAGATTTAAACAGCTGGAAAGATTGCTACAAAATCCCGAGTTTCATATACAATATGCCGGTTTTATGGATGAGTATTTAAGTCTGGGTCACATTGGAAAAATGACAGAAGACGTGAACAGCAGCAGCAGTTGTTATCTTCCACATCATTCTGTATTCAAGATGGACAGTACAACAACTAAATTAAGAGTGGTTTTTGATGCAAGTGCAAAAACGTTTAATGTCAAATCATTGAATGACATTCTTCAAGTTGGGCCAATTGTTCAAGATGACTTGTACTGCATTATTTTATGGTTTCGGTTGTATCCTGTTGCATTTACAGCAGACTTAGAGAAAATGTACTGCCAAATATTAATTCATGATGAGGACAAGTGTTTACAACGCATCCTTTGGAAAAAAAAAACTCAGTAGAAAAATCGATCCAGTCGTATGAGTAACAAACAGTCACGTACGGGACTTCGTCAGCATCCTTCTTGGCAACAAGATGTCTGAAGCAAATAGCGGAGGAAAATTTCAAGGAATTTCCAGAAGCAGCAGAAGTAATAAAACACAATTTCTACATTGATGATGTGTTAAAATCAGTACCAAACGTGTCAAAGGCCTTAGAACTACAGAAGGATCTTATTAATATTTTAAGCAGAGCAGGTTTCAAGCTTTGTAAATGGAGTTCTAACATAGAAGAAGTACTTCGAGGAGTTCCCGAAGACTTCAGGGAAAAACAACAGTCAATCATACTTGGTCAGCAAGACGGTGTTAAAACTTTAGTAATAGCATGGATTCCATTAACAGACAAACTTATAATTTCGAACAAAATTTGTAAAACTGGAACTGCAGTAGAAAGTAATGTTGCAATGACAAAAAGACAAGTCGTCAGCATAGTGTCATCTATCTTCAATCCATTAGGTCTAATCGCTGCAATTGTCATCAAATACAATAATTTCTTACAGAAGTTGTGGAAAACAAGAATGGTTTGGAATGACCCATTAGACACAGTTATACAAGTTGAGTGAAATCAATTAATGTCTTGGTTACCTGCGATGGCGAAGATACAAATTACAAGAAACGTAATGTCTTCGGAGTACGTTAAAGAAATTCAATTACTTGGTTTTTGCGATGCAAGTGAAAAAATTTTGGAGCAGTAGTGTATATCAGGGCTAAAGATGATCAAGAAAACATTGAAGTCAATTTACTTTGTTCAAAGTCGAAGGTTGCACCACTGAAGAAGCAAACCTTGCCTAGATTGGAATTATGTGGAGCACTGTTACTTTCAGAGCTAATAGATAAAACACTATCCATATTGAATATAAAAGTCAGTGGTATACACCTGTGGAAAGACTCGACAATAGTTTTGTAATGGATCAAATCACCTCCCAATCGTTGAAAAACAATTGTATTTAACAGGATGACTCAAATTCAGAGAATCACATCAATCAATCAATGGCACCACGTGCCTGGTAAAGAAAATGCCGCAGACATAGTTAGTCGAGAAGCGGATCCCAACACTCTTATTCAGTCTCGACATGGCATGGTCCAGAGTTTCTTCACACAGCAGAGTGGCCATGTCAAGAACAAAATGAGCCAGCTAATATTCCAGAAGAGAAGAAGGCCATGATAAGTTTGGTGGCAGTTCATGAAACAAGCTTTATGAAAAGGTGTTCATCGTTAAACAAAATGTTGAGAATAGTAGCATATTGTTTGCATTCAAACATAATTGTCTTTCCAAGACATCAAAAAGAAAAACCGAGAGTCTTGACGCTTCGGAACTTCGTTTAGCGTTACATAGATGTATCAAGATAATACAACATACTACCTATCATCAAAAAATATTGAACTTGCAGCAACAAATGGAAGTTTCAACAAAGAGCCCAATCAAGGATCTTTTTCCATTTGTGGACACGGAAGGAATGCTAAGAGGAGAAGGAAAATTGGAACATTCAAACTTGGAGTACGACAACAAGCATCAATTCATCCTACCTGCAGGACATCATTTCACCCACCTGATAGTCAAAGAAGAACATAAAAGGTTGCTTCATGCAGAACCACAGCTTCTTATTGCATCTTTGCGTACCAGATATTGGATTCCAAAAGCTAAAAAGATGGTCAAGGCAATTGTACACAATTGTTTGGTTTGTTTCAAGTGGAAATGAACAAGTTCATCTCAGTTAATGGGACACTTACCCAAGGAGAGAGTAAATGAGGCAAGGCAATTTGTGCATGTGGGAGTGGATTATGCAGGATTCTTTGATGTCAAACCCATGATTCGCAGCAAAATTCAAATGAAAGTCTATGCAGCGTTGTTCATCTGTTTAGCCACTAGAGCAGTTCACATAGAAATATTTTCAGACTTAACTTCTCAAGCCTTCATCGCAGCATTGAAAAGATTTGTTGCTAGGCGAGGAAAATGCTTATCTATCTGTAGCAACAATGGTTCAAACTTTGTTGGCGCCAATCGAGAATTGCAACAATTTTTTAAATCCAAGACTAACAGAAAGGACATCCTGGAATACTCAGCTCAAGAAGGTTTAGAATGGAAATTCATTCCTGCCAGATCTCCTCACATAGGGTCGTGGGAAAGTTCAATAAAATCCATGAAGTACCACCTACGGCGTGTAGCAAAAACAGCAAGTCTGACATACGAAGAGTTAAACACGTTACTTTTTCAAATTAAAGCCATTCTAAATTCAAGACCATTGATAGCCATTTCCAACGATCCTACAGATCCAATGTATCTCAGTCCAGGACATTTTTTGATGGGAACTACACTTCTCAGCCTTCCGAAACCAAATTTACTGGACACACCTATCAACAGACTAAGCAGGTGGCAACAAATTCAACAAATAAAACAGCATATTTGGAAACGTTGGTCAAGGGATTACCTCAACCAGTTACTTTCAACCTCAAGTGTGGAAGTTAGGTGTGATTAGAAAGGTTCATCCGGGCAGTAATAATTTAGTGCGAGTGGCAACTGTGAAGTGTAAAAGTGGCATTTTTCGGCACAGTGTTGCTAAAGTAATTCCTTTGGCCCTAGAATATTAATTGATTGTGTCCAATCAAGGAGGGGAATGATGGATAAGCCTGCATATGTGCATTATTTTCATTCATATTAGTTTCATTTTTTGTATAAAGTTTAGTGGTTTTAGTGAATTTTTTGTGATTGTTTTAGTGACTTTTGGTGAGTTTTAGTGAGTTGTGTTTGCATTGGCTGGCAACAGTGCCTTCAGTGTTATATTCAAGTGGTGTCTTTCAGTGTTGCCAATTTGGGGAAAAAGTCGCTAAATCTAGGGGTTTCGACTTCCAGGATAGTGACAAAACATAATATTTCCGATTAGCGACTTTTTTGGTGATATTTAAATGATGATTTGGCGACTTATTTACAAATCTAGCGATTCTTGCGATGTGAACAAATCAAGCACTATTAGTTGAAAGCAGTTTTTATATGTTTGTTTTCCCTTTATTTAATTTAATTAGTGCAAGATTCAATAGGTTTGGCTAATATATAGCCCATATAGCGTGTGATATCTCCAGAATCTCGCTTTGTTTTCTGATAGACTACGTCTTATCATCTAACGGAAAACAATTTTAACCTTCCATGCGATTTAGCTAGCAGAGCTTCCATTGAAAAGCAGAAATAATGCAGTATTACTTCTAAAAACTCGAGTAAACGGTGAATGGCTGTGTTTTTTCTCTAAAGATTTAAATTTCATGTTTTTTCCTAGCAAACTTTCGTGAACGCGGAATTGAACCTACGGGCTCTATATGGCATGGAGTTTATTTTCAGTTTAACGCCCCGTTCAGCAGCGAGGCTATATGATACGTGGAGCTACTAACATGGAATCCGAACCATGTGAGTTTCCGCCGGGAATCGAAGCTGGGTTTCACGCCCCAAAGGCAAGTACGCTAACCGCTTTACATATATATGAGAGAAAGACAGAATAAAACGAATAATTTTTTAGAGACTTTTTATCCCAAATTGGGGATCATTTTATCTCCCACTTAGCGACTTTTAGTGTCAACTTTTTGGCAACACTGGTGTTTTTGCATTTGTACAGTGTGTTGTCAAGTTTAATTAGACAAAGCATTCATTCATAGTTTTAAAAAAGCATATTTATTCATAGTTTTTAGAAAAATACTCCATGTTCTTAACAGTGTTTTACAGTGCTACTCAGTTTATGTGTAATCGAAGACAATGTGTGTGATCGTTCAGCAAGCAACCATGTGGACAAATAATTATAATATTGCAGAAACAAGTTAAGATAAGTAATTCATTGTACCAATATTTAAGTATTATATCATTATATTAACATATGAACAAAGCATGTCATATTTATCATATTAACGCATGTACTTTTCAATAAGAATTGAAGCAAGTAACATCTAAAATATTCGTTAAGTCTTATTTCTCGTTCCTCCATGATATCTAGGTGAATCAGTAAAATGGGTTTAATCATACAGTTCGTTAGCTGTGGATGTGATATGTGTAATTCATAAGTACAGTACATAAACATATCGCCCCTTTATACTGTTGAGGCATGTCATTGATTTTATTCAGAAAGATATTATTTTTGGTAAAGGAAGTATATTTAATAAATTGAATGTTAAGAAATTAAATGTTATCACGTAACGTAAACACGTGTGTGTGTTTATGTGTTGACATCAATGTTGTGTGTATGTAATGAATGTTATACGGCTAGACGCTTGGTCGTCAGTTCGTAAGATATTGTAATTTGTATTTGTAATGTTTTTGAATTGTCATCAGATTGTCACATTGTAACATTGACACACTTTGACTGTGATATAATCGTTGAGTTCGCAGAAATTTGTAAGTCTGAGAATTTGATCACGATGTAATTCGGGTGAAACCAACGTTTTACCAATAGCTGAGATATACAGAAAGTCGACGACAATGAATTCCAGGATGTCTGGAATCTTCGTATAAAACCTTATAGTTTTTAGAGATTGGGATCAGTCTCAGAGGATCAGTCTCAAGAGATCAGTCTCAGAGGACCAGTCTTAGAGCATTTGTCTCAGAGTTCAGTCTAAGAGATCATCGTACATCGAGTATTCACATAGTTACTCATGTCACAGTAGTTACTTCTCTGTGATTCGAAGTCCAGTATTAGATCAGGAGATCTAATAGTTCAGCAGACCATTATAGTGGATAATGGTACACAATAGTCGACCATTCTAGACTATTGGCAGCAATATAGAGATCGTCCAGAACATCGACAGCAGTTCCAGTCATCAGTTGTATAAAGGTACGTGTATCTCAGCTATGTTCGAGTTCATCGTGGTTAACTTCCTAGCTGCTTAAAGATATGTGATCTTGCGTTTATATTCAGTCGACGATCAATCACAATAATACACAAGCTTTAATGAAAATACAAAGTTTTAATTCAAAATCAATTAATGTGGTTTCTTTCCGTCATCCTGTACCTACTCATTCTAGATGGTGAGTAGCAGCGATCTTCGACCGTCATTTAACATTTCATCCCCATGCTATATAGGCACGACGGTGGGAAGGTTGTTATGGTGGAGATGCTTTTGGTTCGAGACCCGGGATGTGTATTTTAGAGTAGTTCGCACCAGTTTTATGGTGGAGATATTTTGGTTCGATTCCCGAACAGTGCTAAAAGTAGGTCGCACCAATCTTATGGTGAAAATAGTTATGACTCGAATCCCGAAACGGAATAATTTTAGTGTTAAGAATATATTTTAATAGGTTATGGTTAAGTTCGGTTTATATTTAAGTAATTTAGTATGTTAAGAGTTTGTATTATAATCGTTCACCACTTAAAGATGAGATATGGTTCGGATCTCGAATGACTAAGGCAATTGACTCAAGTAGAATAAGTAATACGTTAACCCTCACCACCCACCCTCACTTCGTAATTAAAGTTGAATTAAGTATTTAGTTAAATGAATGAAAGAACTGTGTTAACTAGAGCACAGAAAGCGAGTAAGGGAATAAATATTGATGTGAATTTATTTGGTGTGAGGACACCGGAAAAACGAAATACTTCTTGTAGTCACGATAAGGTCGCGAGTCCTAAAATTGTTTTGAGTAAAGAACCAGTTTTTAATTTCCCAAGTAGTCCGGTGACGAAATCTGTATCGGAAGACTTTCCTTCAATCATAGCTTTAGATCCGAAGTTAATAAATAGTGAAAATAAGAATTTTACGATGGCGTCGAACATTACGTTTTATGCAGATATTAATAAATTGCCTAAATTCGATCTCAAGAACGATAATGACATCGTGTCGTTTTTCGAAGAATTCGACGATGCTTGTCAAATGGCAGGCATCGCCGAAAGCAAACGAAAGGAATTACTGCCCAATATTTTCAAAGGAGTAGGGAGGCAATGGATTAAATTGTTCCTGAAACGGAGAAACACGGCAGAAATACAGTATAAAGAGTTGCAGTCTGAAATAGTAGACGAGTTTACGAAATCTAATGTAACAATAGATATTGAAGATAAAATTAAGGAGCGGTTACAGCATGAAGACGAAGCTGTAATTAATTACGTTTATGACATGCTCGTTCTTTGTGAACGACTAGATTCAAAAATGAATGATATTAAGAAGATAGGTATTATAGTTGGAGGTCTACATCCATACTATATGGAAAAGGTAGGAACGCGAGAATACTCTAGCTTAGACAAATTCGTGGAGGATTTGCAGAAGATAGAAAAGAATAAGTGTAAAATAGCAGAGCGTGTGAAAAAGGAATCCGGCAAAGTTACAATCAAAGATCTTGTAAAGAAAATTAGAGAGCAGGTAGAAATGACGAGAGTGGATCTGATTCAGATCACGTGGTTGTAAGAAAACATAAAGAAGAAAGTAAGATCAAACAAGAACCTCCGAGTATTACACAAATCGCGGAATTGGAAAAGAAAATAGACAAATTACAGTTAGCATTGTCGGCAAAAACACAAGACGAGGAGAAACAAGAGAATAACGCGAGGAAACAAGGGAAAAATCAGTATTTTAGGAATAATAAGCAGAATAGAGGTAATTATCGAAATAATTACCGTGGAAATGGAAATAAAAATAAGAATTGGCACAGTAATAGTAGCAGGAGTCAAAACAACAATAGAGGTAATAACGGTTATTACAATAAGCGTGGTAATCGAGGAAATTTTTGGAGAAACAATAGAGGACGTGGTCAGCAAGGAAACTGGCAAGGACATTGTCAGAATTCGTGTTGTCACCAGTCTTATAATTTCGAAAACCCGAATCAGCAGAGATTTGTGCAAGTGGTACCAGCACAAGTAAATGGTACTACTTACTATCAAACACCAGGCTCGAGTAATTTAAACGGAACACATCTGTAAATGAGAGAGGCGCATTTACAGGCAATCGAAATGTCCGAATAAGAGAAATAATTGCCTCAGTTAATTTAGACAACAACATGGTATATTTACCATTAGAAATCGATGGTAGACAGATCAAACCGTTACTCGATAGTGGGTCGCAAATTTCAATCATTAATGAGAAATTAGTGCCACCGAGTGCAAAAATAATCCCACAGCAAACTAAGATCAAAGGAATCACGCAAAACACGCTAGTAATTAACAAATTAGCCATAATTAAGTTCAAAATTTTAAATCAAACGTTTCATCAGGCTTTTAGAATAATAAAGGACTTCCCATATCAAATGTTGATTGGGAATGATTTTTTGCAAACACAAAATTGTAGAATTGATTATGGAACTAGTAAAATTATTGTTCAAAGATTTGGGAAACCAATTAAACATTGTAGAAACGATCAGGAAACCAGAACAGTTTCCGATAATGTTGCAATTAGTATAAAATCAAGTTTAAAGCCAAAATGGGTTCTTGGTCATAGGGTGAAGTTGTTACCAAGAACTAGGACAATTGTTGAGGTGAACCTAGTAAATTCTTGGGCGAACAATGAATTTCTATTAGAGCCAGATAAATTGTTAGAGTCTCAATATAACATATTTGTACCTAGAGTAATTTTGTCGAATGAAAATAAGTGTTTAGAAGTAATCAATCCGTCAAATAAGACGATAAGGTTGACGAAAAATTTAAAAATTGGAGATGCAGAAGCATGCATGAATGAATCGGAATTAAGACAAGAAGGATTATTAGAGGATGAAATTGAAGAGGTGTTAGAAGCGAGAAAAAACTACGATAAATCACGGTTAAAATTTGGCAATAATACTAAACCAGAAATCAAAAAGAAATTAGAGAAATTGTGCTACGATTACGCAGATGTTTTTGCGTGGCGAGAAAACGAATTAGGAAGAGTCAAGGGAGTAGAACATAAGATAGAGTTGGAAACGGAAGTTCCGTTTCGACGTCAACAGTATCCAATACCGATAGCTATGAAAGATAAAGTTAAAGAACAGATAAACATTTTACTCGAACAAAATATCATCGAGGAAAGTAGTAGCTCGTATAACTCACCTATGTTATTCGTAAAGAAGCCAAACGGATCGATTAGGGCCTGTTTGGACTGTAGACTGCTGAATCGGCACGTAAGGTTCCATTCCGTGGCGTTGCCGCCTATCCATCAAATTCTTACATGTATGGGTGGTCACAAATTCTTTAGTGTGTTGGACATTAAGAGTGCCTATCATACGGTATCAATTTCTAAGGATTCTAGGAAGTATACAGCATTCAATATTCCAGGCGTAGGAGCGTATCAATACTCGAAATTACCGATGGGTTACATTCAATCGCCCGCTATATATACAAAAATCATGGCAATGACATTAGCTAACGTTCATCCGGAGGCGGTGTCATTTTACATGGATGATATATTTTTATATGTAAACAATCAGGAGAAAATGGTATCTGTGTTACACTCAGTTTTTCAAAGGTTAAGGAAATATGGTTTAAAGTTATCAGTAGAGAAATGTCACTTCATGGAAGAGAAGGTAAAGGCTTTAGGTCACATTGTGAGCGAAGCTGGTTACGAAATCAGTCCTAAAGTGATTCAAGCAATAAAAGCTTGTAAGCCACCTACAAGCGCGAAAGAGTTGAAATCATTCCTTGGTTTGACTAATTATGTGAGGAAGTTTTGTAAAAACTACGCGGAAATGACATCTAATTTCCAACAATTATTAAGAAAAAACCATAAATTTGTGTGGACGGAAGAACACCAACTTAGTTTTGAAAAACTAAAGGAAGCGTTGATGAGTGCACCTTTATTGGCACCTTTCCGTGAAAATCTGGGAACTAGAGTGTATACGGATGCATCTACAAAATCAATAGGGGCTGTACTTATGCAGAAACAATTGAATGGAGAGTGGACACCTATAGCGTATTATAGCAGAGTATTGAGACCAAACGAAACACGAAGACATATAGTGGAACTAGAAATTTTGGCCGTAGTGAGTGCTTTTAAAGCATTTAACTATTATTTGTACAATAAAGAATTTGAGCTATACACTGATTGCAGGTGTATAAAATACCTTCAAACAACGCCAAAATTATCGCCGAAACTGTTACGGTACAGTTTAGAGATGGCACAGTATCAGTACACGCCAGTACATTGTCCAGGAGAGAAAAATCCTAGCGATGTATTATCAAGAAACACGAACATCCAACCAACTGATGAGGACATCGATTTATATGCGTTACCAGTCAAGACAGAAGACCTTGAAGTCAACATCACGTTCGACGAAGATGTGGATGTAGCTGAGTTGCAACGGAAAGACCCTTTCTTCGGTTCAATAATGAAGGCTATAGAACATCCGGAAGAAGCAGATGAAAAATCAGAAAAGCAGGCACGCTGGTATGAAATTAAGGACGGAAAACTTTTCAGAACTCAAAAGATGGCTAATGGGAAGAAATTCCTATTATGCATTCCTTTTTCTTTGAGGGAACAAGTTTTCAAAAACTTGCATTGTTCGATATACGAAGGAGGACATTATTCCTACACGAAGTGTTATAATCGAGCATTGAAATCCATCTATTTCCCAAACATGAAAAGATTTTTCCAAGAGAAGGTCAGCCAGTGCATCAGTTGCCAAATTCAGAAACGTAAAGCTGGTAGGACACCACTGCATCCGCAAACATACCCGAGTTATATGCCATTCCAGCATGTAACTATGGATGAGATTGGGCCGTTTAAAAGATCGAAAAATCACAGGAATAAATACGTTATTGTATTTGTTGACAGCGCTACTCGATACGTAATTGCAAGAGCAGTTCCTGCTATAACTTCTGAAATTATAGCAGAAGCAATTTTTGAAGAATTAATTACAAAACATGGGATTCCTGAAATTCTTGCGATGGACCGGCATAGCACACACCGGAGCCGAGTGATGGAAGAGATGGCTGAACGGTTTGGTATGCGGTTGAATTTTGCCAATACAGATGCCCATTATAATATTGGAACATCAGAGAGAGCCATCGGGTCAATTCAACAAATTATGAAGCACTATATAGACCGTGAGTTTACAAACTGGGACGAGATCTTACCTTCAATTGTGTTTACCATGAATACACAGATTCATGACGGGACAAAACACTCGCCTTACTATTTGCTTACAGGGCGTGAACCCAGAACGTTCTTGGAACAGGATCTGGACATACCTTGTGAGTATGTAGAAAACGAAGAGCGAATACGAAATGTAAAGGAAGCAAGGAAGATCGCGTATCAGAATTTGCAGAAGCGGTTCAAATCCCAAAAGAAACAAATTGAGAACAAGTTTTCTCAACCAAACTTCGACGTGGGACAAAAAGTTTGGATTCGTGAAATGCCAAGAGCAGGCATTCCAGCTTGTTTTGGAAAACGATATAACATTCGAGGAGTAATAGTGCAAAAGTTGAATAATAACTCATATAAGGTGAGATACGAGACTAAGAAAGGACAAGAGAAAACGGATTCAGTTGACATAAGACGTTTGAAACCATTTGTAAGTGCAAAGGAGGAAGATTCGGATAGACCAGAGGAAGAGTCGGATTTAGACAGTGATGTCTAATAGAAAAAAAAACAACGCGTGGGAAAAACCAAAAACTTTTCAAAAGGACTACATCACGAAAAAAAAATTTTTGCAACTACGAAAACACGAATAAGTTTTTAGTAAACAAGTTTAATATTTTTTTTGTTAGGTATCTGTAAACAACATGTTTTTGTCAGTGAAACAGCGAGTTGGACCGCTGTTTATCAACAAAAGTCCGTGTCCCGAAATCAAAGTAAATGTTGATTTCCATCAGAAAATCCCTTAACTGTTAAAAGTATATTGTTTACAGAGCGTAAAGTGACTAGCAAATTAGAGAAATTTTTTTTAAATTAGAGAGATATCTAGTAAATATATTTAAATTGGTAAAATAATCCAAGGTACACATACAAAGTAAACTAAATAAATGAAAACATAAGTATTAAATAAATAAGAGATATAGAAATAATTAAAATAAATAAGTAAATTCAGAATAGTAATTCTAAGTTTTAATTGTTACAGTTATCATCATGTTCAAGATTGTCGTTTGTCTAGTACTATTGATTAGTATTGGGGTAGCTGAAGAAGAACATCAACAAATAACATTGTCAGATATTGGACTAGCATTGACACAGAATGCTTATGCTGTTCATGCGACGAACATGGTGTTTACGACCGTTAAAATGCATTTAAATTTTCAAGAATCAGTGCCAGTACACGACAAATGTACTGACGCATACGAGATTTTAAATGATTATGCAGTAAAAGAGAGAGAGTTTAGACAGAATATAGTAAATTTATTACCCTGCCATTTTGTATATCAAATGGTAGAACGAGATGTAATAATAATCACAGGAATAAAAGATTTATATTTTCGTGGTTACTGGGATTGTCGTCCATTGGTTTATCGACGTATAATTTAATCCACAATAAACTCAGTCTATTGATAAGTTAAGTAAACATGAGAATGTATTAACTAATGAAATTAAAAATCTAAAACAAATCATTTAATAATGAGATAACAGTAGTCCACGGGATAGTCGTAAAAGTACAACATGTGTTGCAAGATTTTAAAAATAAAATTCAGGAGCTATACTGTTATTTGCATCAATCCCAACGCAAGATAATGGCAAACTTGTTTGTTCATCTTGTACAGGAGAGAGTAAATAAAATAGTAAATAGCATTTTAAATAATGAGTTAACATATCATATATTATCTAATGCTGATGTTAAAAAGTTAATTAATTTTCATGATGTTTTGAAAAATACTATTTATAGGTCAGACATTGGAATGTTTTACCAAATGTCTAGCGTATATCTAGTAAAATACCATTACGAAGAAAATAATGTTGATTTAATAATAAAGACTCCGATAATATATGATACTAGTATTTCAATAATGTATGACGTTACATCAATGGGCTACTTAATAAATAATACAAGAATATTTTATCAATTACCGGAAACAGTCTATTTGGCTGAAGGTAAATTTCACTCATTGGATAAAAGTAAATGCGAATTTAAAAGTTTTCTATATTTTTGTGAGAGTATAACTATGGATAGTGAATCGAAATGTTTAAATAATATCATTTTAAATAATTCTCTAGAAGGATGCCAGCAGAATTCGGAAAAATTTTTGGGGAATGTGATATTCAGATATACACACGCTGGTGTGATGTATTCTTCTATTGAAGAAGTGTACATGACAAAAGTGGGTGTACATCAAGAAGTTACTTCAACAAAACTTGATCAAACCAAAGCTAAATCAAATTTCATAAACTATGATAAATTTGATAACATAATAATTGGAGAGCTGGTCATTCCATCTAAACGGATAATTCAGATTCAGAATAAACATATTAAACTGATCGGTAATTGGACTGAGAGACAAATAAATTTCACTTTGCATACGCAAGAGCTAAATAGTTTAACTGAAAAATTGTTAAAATTGAAAGTCGATACTTCGATCCCAGAACTACATCTAAAAACAGACTATATCATGTATGTAATTTTTGGAGTAATAATATCATTAATTTTGACAACAATATTGTTATTAGTACTGTATTGTAAACTTTATAGAGCAATACGGAAGTATAAAATTCAAAATCAGGAATAATAATAATAATAATAATAATAATAATAATAATATAATCATCAAAAAGTAATAATAAAGTAAGCGTAGTATGTAAATCAATATCGTATGTGCCTTGGGTTATGAAAAAAAAGTTTTTACATTTATGGATATGAAGAAGAATGGAGTTTATTTTTTAAAAAAATCTAAGTTGCAATAAAACCTGAAAAGGAATATCGGATTAACATTTAAGACAATTGGTAATATGTAGACATACTTACCTACAGCATGAAGTAGTTGTGAGTTGAAAAGCCTTTGGTTAAGTCATCCTAGATAAAACTAGGATTGGTCTAGTTGAGTCGGTGAAACGATTACATCGTTGAATAAAAAATGGTTACGTAGTACTAATACGGCAAAACTCTTTGTTTTGGTAGAATAGAAGCAATAGAAAATAAGCATAGATAATAGATCATCATAGACAAGCATAGATAAAAGTATGTAAATAGATAATAGCTAAGTTAAATAACATCAGAATATTAGTGAAATCAGTAGCTTCAAGCTATAGAAAACAAAAGCGAAAAGAAGAAAAATAGAAAAGTTGTCTATTAGTAAAAGCTAGATAAATAGACAAATCATAGATAAAGTAGATGCTAGTGTTATAAACTAGTTCAAGTAAGCTAAGAAGTCGTTAAAAGTACGAAAAAGTGGAAAAAGTCGTTAAAAAGAAGTAAATAGTTTCAATAGAAAAGTAGGAAAATCATAGATAAGAGATGAGAAATAGTTGGAAATAGAACACAATCATAATGCATCATATCAATAATCATTATTAACTTGTATGAAAACACATTATTTTTGTCAAAATTCATTTTCTAAATTCACGTTTTTTTTAATGAGAGAAGAATTATTGATTTATTATTATTATCAAATGATCAATTGGCGTATAGATTATTTGTATAATAATAAGTTATTGTATTCAGTTTATGAATATCTTTGATATTCATGAGGATACAATACTCTGTTTGGTAGTTTTCTGTTTTCTAAAACATACTACTTGCGGAAGTTCCGACGGAAGCCTGTTGCTTGCAGCTCGCGCGGACGAGAGAGGATTCGTTGCTAGGGGGCGTGACTTACGAGAAGATGGCCGCCGTCTTAGCAACGAAACCACTCCCACTGTGGATGAGTGTCTTTCATTTACATTGTTTTTGATGCTTTATGAATGATTTCTAAGTACAGAGAGTGTTGGAATGTTAAAATAAGATAGTTTGAACATCAATAAAGATAATTGCGCCTACAAACAACGTTAAAACTAGTAATAAAGTGTATTTAAGAGCTGAAATATGCACGAAAATGTAGGATTTTACGACTTTAAAAAAAAGACAATAACTGCGTCAAACGAGTGAAAATGTAACAAGGATAGCATTTTTGTATCCGAATAGGTTACATAACGATTAGAACACTAGTCATTATTTAGAATATGCATCGATTATGCATTTTATGGAGAATAATGAACGATTAATGAACATTAATATTAGGCCTATGCTGAAAGTATGAATATATTGTTCAGAAGAGAGTCATAGACCGCGATATAGTTATATTAGTTTTTAAGAAAAATAAAAACGCGATTTCATACTTAGTTATCTATATTTACAGGTATTATGGAAAAGAAGTTTACCGTACTTGCTATTGCTTTAACATCGTTAACAGCCTTAGTACTAGCAACGTCTATAATTATCATTTATTTAATTATTAAATTACGTAGATTTAGTAGAAAGAAAAAACAGGAAGGAAGAGTAGAGAATAAAAAGGTATATGACGATATTAGTAACGTAGAAAACTGCGGATTATTTCCAATCTATGCAGAAATAAGTAAAAACCACACTAAAAAGCACACTATTAGCACAAAACAAAATGCAGATCACTATCTCAAGCAAAAAGAGGAACCACAAGGTAACTTGAACATTGTTGGTATGCACTGCACCAAAACCAAAGAGGGATGTATCACAAAGCACGAATTATCCGGTTTTGAAGCGGAAAAAACGGATAAACATTTTGTCACAAACTTGAAACACGAAAAACTGTACATTCGTCCATGCGACGTAGTGGTCCTGTGAACATTTTGCCGAATTTTTCACGAAAAGTGCGGAGCACGTATTCAAAGTTAACTTTCACCATCGAAGCAACGCGGCAAACAGGATAAGACGTGGAGGATTTTCAAGATCAGTGTCACAAAACGTTGCTGACACAACATTTTCGGAAGGAAGTGCATCAAGAGTTGCTAACTTTACAGATAGCAAACTTACCATAAGTGAAGTGAATAATATTTTTAAATTTTATTTTTGTGTTCTAGAATCAGGCAACGACAAGAGACGTTGTTGATTAGTGTATTAGTGGTTTATAACAACATATCTAGTGTATAATGAAGTGCATTATATTTTTGGAAAGCATCAGTGAGATGGTCACTGATACTAGTGGAAACTATGCGGAGACAATAAACACTGAGTTGAACTTTGCGACTGAATTCAGTGGAAACTTTTCAAGAACGAGAACGAGAAAATATATGTATGTGCAGTTCTGAGCACAGGAAATGCAACACAACTTCAAGTAGTTATATATGTAACTCAATAGATGGCAGGAGCTCATACTTTGATGAGGACTCTTGACAAGTATATTTTTTAAAAAGAAAACAATGATTGTAAATAAATAATGTTTTTATGATTTCTTTTAAATGTGAAAAATGAATATAAAGATATATACAGGGTGATGGTTGAATATATGTAATTATTTTACGATCAATTTCAGGGAAGAAATTGAGTCGAGAACGGAGTTCTCTCATTTTGAAGGAGGGGCATGTTGAGGCATGTCATTGATTTTATTCAGAAAGATATTATTTTTGGTAAAGGAAGTATATTTAATAAATTGAATGTTAAGAAATTAAATGTTATCACGTAACGTAAACACGTGTGTGTGTTTATGTGTTGACATCAATGTTGTGTGTATGTAATGAATGTTATACGGCTAGACGCTTGGTCGTCAGTTCGTAAGATATTGTAATTTGTATTTGTAATGTTTTTGAATTGTCATCAGATTGTCACATTGTAACATTGACACACTTTGACTGTGATATAATCGTTGAGTTCGCAGAAATTTGTAAGTCTGAGAATTTGATCACGATGTAATTCGGGTGAAACCAACGTTTTACCAATAGCTGAGATATACAGAAAGTCGACGACAATGAATTCCAGGATGTCTGGAATCTTCGTATAAAACCTTATAGTTTTTAGAGATTGGGATCAGTCTCAGAGGATCAGTCTCAAGAGATCAGTCTCAGAGGACCAGTCTTAGAGCATTTGTCTCAGAGTTCAGTCTAAGAGATCATCGTACATCGAGTATTCACATAGTTACTCATGTCACAGTAGTTACTTCTCTGTGATTCGAAGTCCAGTATTAGATCAGGAGATCTAATAGTTCAGCAGACCATTATAGTGGATAATGGTACACAATAGTCGACCATTCTAGACTATTGGCAGCAATATAGAGATCGTCCAGAACATCGACAGCAGTTCCAGTCATCAGTTGTATAAAGGTACGTGTATCTCAGCTATGTTCGAGTTCATCGTGGTTAACTTCCTAGCTGCTTAAAGATATGTGATCTTGCGTTTATATTCAGTCGACGATCAATCACAATAATACACAAGCTTTAATGAAAATACAAAGTTTTAATTCAAAATCAATTAATGTGGTTTCTTTCCGTCATCCTGTACCTACTCATTCTAGATGGTGAGTAGCAGCGATCTTCGACCGTCATTTAACATTTCATCCCCATGCTATATAGGCACGACGGTGGAAGGTTGTTAATACATAAGCATAATCAACCTGTTCTCTGCCAATAGCAAATGTATGAATGCTTAATACAAAACTGGTATACAGAAGAATTCTAAAAGTATTTATCATGTGATATTTTGCAGGCCGCCTTTTATAAGGGCGCACTGTGGTCTTTACAGGGTCTTTTGCTAACAGCCACTATATGAATATACCAGGGTGCGAAATCCCGGGGGGGACGGGAGGGATTTCCCCCCACCAAAATTTTTATACTTGCGTTTCCCCCCCACCAAAATATGTAAGGGGGGACACTTTAATATGAAAACATAAGTAGGTCTATAATGAAAATTTTCAAACAAACAATAAATTTGAATGCATGCCTGTTTTTCAAAAACGTAGTTTAGTTGTAAAGGTATCAGGTGTTTAACTTTGTCGGCTGTTTCGTTGTGACGAGTTGGAGACCTTTATTCTCTAGCGTAGCAGTTGCATGCAAAATTGGTAAAATTTCTTAAACAGTTGACGAATCTACAAACAGGTTTGCGGATAAGCACTTGCTGTTATATGTAACATAATTATGTGGACGAAGAAAATAACTATTGTTGTTGTTTTTATAAATTAGTGCCTGTAGAAAATGCCGATGCAAAATTCGTTGAAGAGAAAATTATTCAAGCGTTTTCCGAAGATGGCATATTTTTAATCTTAAAGAAAAGCTTGTTAGATTTGGTTCGGACGGGGATGTAGTGTTTACTGGAAGAAACAAGGTGTTGCTGCCCAAATTAGAAGAAATGTCGACCAGTGTCTAATTAGCGTACACTACATGGCACATCGAATGGATCTTGTATCTGAAAGAGTTTTTGATGTTGTGAATGCTGTTAGACGAACTTCATACAGCTGCAAAACTTAAAAGTATCGCGACAGTCACAGATGCCGCAGGACTGCTAAAAATCAAAAGATTGTTTCACATACGTTGGATTTCAAATGAGGAGCATAGTAGGCTTTGGGCTGTATGTAACCTTCGTGTGAGGTCTTTCTTCAATAATTAGCCGACAATTAGCTTTTGTAAGCGTACCAGATGCTTCTTTTCAAGCTGTCTCGTAATTTCATCATTGTGTCAATTAAGGAAGTAAGAAAAGTGTCAATTTAATGTGACATATGGATGTTGCACAATACTTGAACCGTAGGAGGTGAGAAAGACATGTTAAATAAGTTAGTTTCATGTATTTAGAAACATGGGAAACTCTGGATAAAGAACAAATGTTAAAATATATTGACTGTCTAAGATGTAAGGCGTAGGAGGGAGGGAGCCCTTTGACGGAGTACTGAACGTAACATAGACACCTGCTTGTATGTGTGTGTTCCAGGGTTTTTGGAGGTGGAGGGCGAACTGTACTTTTCTCTGGACATTGCTTAATGGGGGGGACTGTGACTTCTACTGCATGGAAACTGAAAAATATGTGAAAAAAGAAAGAAATAAGAATCATTATTCTAACGACAGAAAATTTAAGAATGAGATAGGTACGTGTCATTTTTTAAAAGTTAATGTATTGCCCCATATTGAGGAAACCGCATATAAGATGGAGGGGTGAAGTGTGTTTTTGTTTTGTGAGCAAAGGATCACTTTAAACCGGCGTTTGACTTCTTACGCATTTTGTTAAGACCTTGCCACATACGTAAAGGGGGAAAAAAAGAGTGAGCGTTCCTACCTGAGTTTCAAAGAGGAAAAAAAAGAGTGAATGAATGTGTACGCAAGACAACTTTCCCTTTTGTGCTTTTGGAAGAAGTTTTGAAGGAAGATTTCTGTAGGTATTTTTTTTTTGCATAAATGATTTTATCCTTTTAAAAAACTAGAGTAATGAATTAATTATTTATGAATATTAATGAGATGATAATGAATATTAATGAGATGCTAAAGAAAAGGATTACAAAGAATGGATTTTACTGTTTTTCGTATATTTAGAGGCATTTTGCGGATATATGTAATATACGGCACTGCGTATTGTACGTAAATGTATGAGATAATGTGGAAGGAAATGCGCGCAACTCTAAGAAACATATTTTATGTAATGATATTGTATTTTCAGTAGTTGATATGGGATTTTAGCATAGAATATCATCTTTTGAATACTGTATGGGTCTAAGGGTGTACGAAGCTTAGACGAATGACAAATTGCATGTATATATGATTACTTTGTAACTGGGTACATCTATGTGTAGCTGATATGTGATTTTAACATAGAATATCATCTTTTGGATACTATATGGGTCTAAGGGTGTACGAAGCTTAGACGAATGACAAATTGCATGTATATATGATTACTTTGTAAGTGGGTACATCTATGTGTAGTTGATATGTGATTTTAACATAGAATATCATCTTTTGGATATTGTATGGGTCTAAGGGTGTACGAAGCTTAGATGAATGACAAATTGCATGTGTATATGATTAGTTTGTAAGCGGGTACATGTATGTGTAGTTGATATGTGATTTTAACATAGAATATCATCTTTTGGATACTATATGGGTCTAAGGGTGTACGAAGTTTAGACGAATGACAAATTGCATGTATATGTGATTAGTTTGTAAGGGGCTACATGTATGTGTAGCTGATAGGGGATTTTAGCATAGAATATTGTGTTTTTGGATACTGTATGGGTCTAATGTTGTACGAAGCTTAGACGAATAAGAAATTGCATGTATATATGATTAGTTTGTAAGTGGGTTTATGTATGTATGTATGTATATTGGTTTTTGATATCGGACAGGAATATATGTATCATATTGTAGACATATTATCTATCGTTTGCATGTAAGTGTTTTAAGCATGTGTTGTTGGTTGCGTAGCTTTAGGGGCTATACTATGGGGGATGCAAACACCTGAAGTGTTTCTATTGTAGGGTTATATATATTGTAGAGCTGTATATGTTGTTGTGGTGATACGCTATGTGAATGCAAACACATGAATTGATTCCTTATGTATATAGATTACCTTGAATACCATGTTAGAATGTATATATTGTGATTTTACGTATTTAACCTCTCGTAATATTCATTGGATTGTTTGTTACTCAAACTGTGAGGCTGAACACATCATGTTACCTCAAAATGTGAGCATACCACAGATGTTGTACGGATATTTGAAGCACAAAGGATATCACTATGTTATAACCCATTTACATATAGATATCTTTTCAGTATAGTATTCTAATGTCTTATATTGATACCTTTACTTACTTCTAAGATGCTTGTTCACCTTATAGAAGACATTATGACAACAATATGGTTTTCAACTTAGAGTCATTTATTGTAGGAGCATAAAATACGTATAAATAACCTTATATGAAACATACGTATTCTTTCTTTATCTTATATAGAATACAGATACTTCGTATGATATGAATATTTGTTTGGAGAAATAAAACATATTATTATAAATTGTAACGCTTTATTGTATTTATATAGTCTACAATATTGTATTTTCCAATATTGGCATATTGATATACATATATAGATATATTTAAATAAGATATTTACATTATATATACGTACAAGTACCAACAGATAGCAAAACTTATGGACATATTTGATGATATTATGACCATGTTATGACATTATAGTACCTTTAGACAGTTTACTATTTACATATATACAGAATACCAATCATTTCACCCACTTAATACTTTGATAACCATATGGCAATGTTCTATAGTCAGTAATACTGTTATGATTTAATCGTCGTCTTTTATTTTGAACTTTCTGATGTGTTTTAGTTTCAGACTTGGATACGATGACAAACCCAGGCTTACGAACAATTCTTCCTGGATTGTGTAACTGTTTTTTGTCAGCTTTATCTTGAACTAGTTGATAAAAATGATCAAAGTTAATTTCTTGTCGTGTACGATGATTTAAAGTAATTCCTCTAATTTTAAATACATAATCTACCTTCCCTGTTTGAACTTCTTTCATTCTATAGGCATAATTTTTTGGCCCTAAGCCTATAAATGCATCAATTTCCCAGCCATCAGGAACTTCATTAGTTAACTGACCTAAATAGGAACCCAAAGAAAGTGGAGGCTTTTCATTACGTGGTTGCACAAACATAATACTATCAGTGTCGCAGTACAATACACGCTCAGGATCAATAGCTGTCAATAATTCATAAAGTTTTAGACGTGCCCAAGAGGTGATAAAGGCTGCAAGGACAACATTGGAAAATTTCCATGGCTTGTTTTTGTTTTCAATGTTTTTATATGATACAATGAGATGCCGCTCTCCAATAGGCAATACAGTTTGTACCTCATATTGGGGTGCCCATAGATAACTTAAAAATTTTTCTGGAGTATCTACAATTACAGATTGAGATAAATCTGTTCTTTGTCCCCATTTTCCATACAAGGAATTGAGAAATATTTTGGAAATATATCTTAGACCAGGATTTGATTGAATGTTATTTTCCGTTAACTGAATGCATTCATGTTCATAATAGTCTGTAATATATTTTTCTTGATCTTGTTTAGTTTTGCACCAGCTAGGAAATCCTGAAGACTCCTGCTTCATTTTTAAGAAGGAATTGACATAATCTTTAAACAGATTATTTTCTGATCCAGATAATTTGAATTCCCAAATTTCAATAATTTGTAGAATTTTGTATCCGAGATCTAAAGCCACATGAAGTTCAGGAGTACAGTATGTACCAGTAAGGACACGCTCGGCATCATTATGGATGCAAATGTTGTCACTTTGTTCCATACACGTACGACATAACCCAAACAAAAGGCGATCATTACATGTATATGGTAAAATTGGAAAATATAAGTCTTTGGGAGGCAAGATACTACATTTCACTAATCCATGAATACTTTGCACTTGTGGAAAGTCAGGCCCCTTGTATATTATAGGTTTTCCTATAGGCAATGGCTTACGTGCCATTACCCACGGATAAAGACTGGTAATATCATAATATGCCACAAACTCTTCGCTGGTACATTCGTACAAGGCATTAAAACATTCTGTACGCCCACCATGAAAACTATCTTTAGGTACCAGATGATCAACAAGATCATGACACTGTGTTTGAATAAACTGTTGTAATTTCTTATCGTTTTTTACCATGTGGTCCCATTCACATTCCCACATTTCAATGACATTAAGATTTAATTTTTTAAGAAATGCTATTTTTGTGGTGGTGTTTTCATACCGATCTTGTACTGATGTACCTTGCTTAGAGGATGAATCTAGGGATACGTGTCGTAGTGTAGGATAACAGTTTAAACATCCGTGATAGTAACATCCATGAAATTCGTAAACTGTATTTGTTTTAGTTTCAAATCCATCAACCTTATACCTTCCAAATCGTTTTTCCAAACCATTTCCAGAATGAAGAATTTTATTACCAGTAGTACGTTCTAAGTATCGTAACCAATACATTGCCTTCAGACTTTGACGATCACGATGGTCAAACCCATAAGGTGGAATAATTGGAATAATTTCTTTGGGTAAATATAAGGTACGATATGTTAGTATTGCCAAACTAGCAATAGTTGGTGCAGCGATAAAACATTGGATACCATTTGTTTTGTCTTCAATTAAGTTTGAAAATTTAATGACAGCCTCTGCTAAAATTTTAACATCATTCCGACAATATTCAATCATTTCCTTTTGGAGATTATACTCCTCATTACTTGCAACACGTTCTTTGTGCCATATGATAAGTTGCTCTCGATCTTCAGTGCTCCTTGAATCAGCATCAAAATATTTTAGATCAGGAATTTGGCCTATATAATTTTGGTTTTCTAGTGTATTAAACAAGTACGGAAAATCTCCCTTTCGTAAATTTGCAGAAAGCCCTAACGTCTTAGGTAATTTAGATAATTTAACTCCCATATACAAATATGTGTCACGAAAGTAAATCTTTTGTCCTAAACGCATTTCAATAATTTTTTGCCCTGACATTATTACTTCAGGTGTAAAATGATGGTTTATGATCAAAGTTTTAGCACAGAATTGCATATCATAATTACTGCCATTATGGGAAAGCACAATGATTTTTTTAAACATTGGTCGAGTTATTAATACATGATTAACAAATTCTTCAATGTTGTGAAAATCAAACGAACGGAATCCATTTTTATCACCGCATACAAAGCATGTATCATCAAGCTTCATGTCCTTACACTTGTAACAAGCATGAATACAATTTACAAAATTTACGTGATGTTCTTGTTCTCCTTGTTCATTTTTAGGAAGTAACATTGTTTCTACATCAAAGATAATGTACAAAAAGGTATCTACATGCTGCATCATAGCCGTTTGAACAAAACAAATATGATCATCGCTTACATATGAGTAACATGTTTTACAATAACGTTCACCACATTCATGTTCAGACTTGCGTGAACGCATGTCAATCATAGTACCACAATGGACACAAATTTTCTTTGTTTCGCATAAACTCTTTCCGGAAACATTTATTGTTTTATGATTAGCAAAACATTCTTCTGAAGAAAACAGTCTATGACAATTAATGCATTCGCGTTTAATATTATTATCATTATTACAAACATTGTGATACTTTTCACACATTGGGCATTTGAAGTTACACTTATGATTTTCTGTACGATGATAACCTTCCAAACAATACTGACAATAATTTTTCTTGTTTAATAGTGTTGTAATACTAGTAATTAATTCATAGTGTCCCTCCGTATACAAAATTAAAATTTTCTTTGATGCATATATTCCAGGATAAATTACATTGTAGTTTCGAGTTAAACGATTTTTTTCGTAAACAACAATTTGATAATGAGGTGCTAACTTATTTTGAAACTTTTTTACATCATCAATAGTACATCCATCATGGATTTCAATGTCAACTTTAGCACTGACACACAAATCCTTTGCTTGTTTCATCAATCGTTCAGAATGATTTTTCAATTCATATACGTAATTATAACGATGATCAGCCCTACCCATTCCAAGAATAATACTCTTGGGAAGACAATACACATTCTTTTGTACAGGAATAGTACATTGATGCATATGTGTTACAAGATCAACATATTTTGATGAACCCATAGTTCGTCCCCTACCTTTACGTGAATCAACAATATGAATTTTGAAATTTACTTTATCACCTAATAAATAATTTTCATTACTATTTAAAACATTTTCAATTTTACGAAATAAAATGTCGGAGCTTAAATTTGACTTTTGACGCCACGAAATGTATATTGGTTTATTAATTGTGGAAGCAGAACTTTCTATTGTTATACCAACATACACATCATCATCGGCATCATTTAAAACATGATCCTTTACAAATTCAAATAACAACTGAATATATTTTTCAGGATCATCTATTCCACTAGTGTGCATACGTTCAATTGTAACTTCCTTTCCCGTAAGTCCAAAATAAGTATAATGTTTGGTTCTATTATTAACAATACGAAAATATTCATTTGTTTTACCACTCCCATACATGGTAGGTTGTGATACATTATTAGTATTAGGACTTGGAAAGTTTATAAAATTTTCCATGAAAACGCTAAAATCATTTGTAGTTAAACTATTAGCTTTTCCTTCAGACACAAGTTCCATAAACTTCTCACGAGCTAAATTCTTTATATTATCTTGACGAAAGAAGCCTACATGATATAAATCAATAATATCTTTTGCAGACTTACATTTTTTCAAAACAACATGAGAATCACAACCAAAATGCATAAACAACGCCTGCAATAACTTGGAATAAGCTTCATTGCTTACCCTTGCACCCGTAGCATGACATTGTGTTATCACTTCCCATGTAAATAAAACTTCGTTTGGATTTTCATATCCACGTGCTTCTTGTGCCGACAACATGGTACAGATGACAGATTGTCCTTCCATTGTGTGATTGACACACTAAATATGTAATTGCAATATGAATTTTTTGTCTTATACAGTAAATATTTTACACAATAATGTACACAGAACTTTGATATTTCTTTTCACAGTTTTTTAAATGATAAGGTTTCGTAAGTAGACTTTTATGATATGATTCACAATGTGTTGACCAAAGATACACTTTTTAAGAATTTTACACTTACCAGTAAGTATAATAATAAAACTTTCCTGAACTTGTTTTAGTTCACAACAGATTTAGTTGTAAGTTTACCGACAGCACACTTAAAAGCTTGTCGGGAATTGCACTAACACTGGCCGTTAACTACAATCATAAAAGTTCCCGTAACTTTTTTCAGTTTAGTATCGATGCACTACCACTTGTCACTCACTAAGTATATTTTAGTTCACCGAAGATATACTTTTAAGTTTATCGGTTAATCCTTTAGCACTTTCCGATAATTGTAATTTACAAATTGCCGTAATGAGATTGTTTTACATTAATTACAGCACGCAGAGTACAAACAGGAAGTGTGTTTACTTTTTATTGATTGTTTATTATTAACACTAGTAAATGGAAATTTCAAGAACTCCACACGAAGATTCCCGAAGATTGCCGAAGGTTCCCGAAGTTTCCCGAAGTTTTCCGAACATTGCCGAACCTAACCGAAGATGAACATGAGAGTTTATTCACAATTCCTGTACATGTTGGTTAATGTACCACACGAATGGTTTCGAAAATTGCCGAACTTAACCGAAGATGGACATAAGAATGTATGAACAATTCCTGTACACGTTTAGTAAATGTAACTTGCAAAAGTCTTGTAACTTTAAAAATCAGCAAAGATATATTTCAAAGTTTATTATTAGATGTAACTTTGTAACAAAATCGGTATTTTAAAATAAATGATTTAACAACAGAGAGTATACCAATGATTGGCTTTACTTTAAGAGTAGTAATTCTATAGTGCGCGGCGCGGCTTGCTGCGCGGGATTTATAGTTTAAAATTTAATCTCGTACCCAAACGCACTTAGTTTTTTGTAATCTCGTACCCAAACGCAGTTAGCTTTGTAATCTCGTACACAGGTGCTTTAACATATTTTAAATTAGTAACAGTAATATTACATAATGTAATATAATTTGTAAATGCACTATTAAAGTTTGCAACACTTTAAATAATTATAGCTACTTGTTTTGTATGCTTTTCCACTGTGTTATTGGCCTAAAAAAATTCCTTTGTTAGTAGTGCTAAGAATTTGTTTTGTTTGCATTGCTACAGGTGTTTAAACTGGTTTAAACCGGTTTAAACTAGTTTATTGTTTTTGTTATACAATTATTCAGTTCTGCATGAACTTCGTTGTTAAATTTGATTGTGAAAATATAAAAATTCCTGTGCAAGCTCATTATTTAATTAACCTTTCATAATAAATTAACCGAACACTACGTGTCAGCATACGAAAGATAATTTGAAAATATTAAAAGTTGTGTCAACCTACAAATAATTCCAATAGAAACACAAAGTAACATAGGTACAAATATTTTATTCGTTCGCTTCATTAGCAGCTCAGAGGAATTACATTCCGAAAATATTAAAATTAACAAAACATAAATATAAGAAAGTTATTTTAGCATGACACAAGATGATTAAACTTAAAATTTATTACATAAAGCTCTTTGATTGTTAAATGGAGAAGTAAAATTTAAGTCAGTGTTGCAATTGAATACAGAAACTATCAGTAAAAGTACAAGTTTTCAAAGTAAAGTGTAGAAACAAAACTTAAAACACAATGTTGCAATCTAAATTGGAAAGAAAATTAAAAATACAACTTACAAACAAAATGTAGAAACCGAAAATAAAATTGCAGAAGCAAAATTAATACTACAAGTTTAAAAAATTGAAACTGACATGAAAATACAGAAACAAAATTAAAACAACGCTACAATCTAAATTTAAAGTACAAGTTCCCAAAAGTAAAGTGCAGAAACAAAACTTAAAACACAATGTTGCAATCCAAATTGTAAAAGAAAAAAATTAAAAGTACAAGTTTAAAAAAAATGAAACATGCAAACTAAAAAATAAAAAATACAGAAACAAAACTTAAAACACAATGTTGCAATCCAAATTGCAAAAGAAAATTAAAAGTATAACTTTAAAACACGATGTTACATTACAAATTCCGAAACAAAATAAAAATTACAACTGAAGAAATAAAAAATGTAAACTGAAAAACTAAAAATGCAGGAATAAAAAATTTTAAAGTACACAATGTTGCAATCTAAATTGCAAAATGAAAATAACAAGGAGGAAACAAATTTTAAAAAATGCAAAACTGAAAACAAAAAAAAATACAAAATAAGATTAAAACAATGTTGCAATCGAAAATACAGAAAGAAAATAAAAATACAAACATAAAACTTATACGAAACATTATGTAGTAGTATAGCACGTAGATCTCACCAACTTTGTCCACAAATCTCACCAAAGCTGGTGCAAACTCATGTTATTAAAATAATGACGTGCTATACTACTACATAATGTTTCGTATAAGTTTTATGTTTGTATTTTTATTTTCTTTCTGTATTTTCGATTGCAACATTGTTTTAATCTTATTTTGTATTTTTTTTGTTTTCAGTTTTGCATTTTTTAAAATTTGTTTCCTCCTTGTTATTTTCATTTTGCAATTTAGATTGCAACATTGTGTACTTTAAAATTTTTTATTCCTGCATTTTTAGTTTTTCAGTTTACATTTTTTATTTCTTCAGTTGTAATTTTTATTTTGTTTCGGAATTTGTAATGTAACATCGTGTTTTAAAGTTATACTTTTAATTTTCTTTTGCAATTTGGATTGCAACATTGTGTTTTAAGTTTTGTTTCTGTATTTTTTATTTTTTAGTTTGCATGTTTCATTTTTTTTAAACTTGTACTTTTAATTTTTTTCTTTTACAATTTGGATTGCAACATTGTGTTTTAAGTTTTGTTTCTGCACTTTACTTTTGGGAACTTGTACTTTAAATTTAGATTGTAGCGTTGTTTTAATTTTGTTTCTGTATTTTCATGTCAGTTTCAATTTTTTAAACTTGTAGTATTAATTTTGCTTCTGCAATTTTATTTTCGGTTTCTACATTTTGTTTGTAAGTTGTATTTTTAATTTTCTTTCCAATTTAGATTGCAACATTGTGTTTTAAGTTTTGTTTCTACACTTTACTTTGAAAACTTGTACTTTTACTGATAGTTTCTGTATTCAATTGCAACACTGACTTAAATTTTACTTCTCCATTTAACAATCAAAGAGCTTTATGTAATAAATTTTAAGTTTAATCATCTTGTGTCATGCTAAAATAACTTTCTTATATTTATGTTTTGTTAATTTTAATATTTTCGGAATGTAATTCCTCAGAGCTGCTAATGAAGCGAACGAATAAAATATTTGTACCTATGTTACTTTGTGTTTCTATTGGAATTATTTGTAGGTTGACACAACTTTTAATATTTTCAAATTATCTTTCGTATGCTGACACGTAGTGTTCGGTTAATTTATTATGAAAGGTTAATTAAATAATGAGCTTGCACAGGAATTTTTATATTTTCACAATCAAATTTAACAACGAAGTTCATGCAGAACTGAATAATTGTATAACAAAAACAATAAACTAGTTTAAACCGGTTTAAACCAGTTTAAACACCTGTAGCAATGCAAACAAAACAAATTCTTAGCACTACTAACAAAGGAATTTTTTAGGCCAATAACACAGTGGAAAAGCATACAAAACAAGTAGCTATAATTATTTAAAGTGTTGCAAACTTTAATAGTGCATTTACAAATTATATTACATTATGTAATATTACTGTTACTAATTTAAAATATGTTAAAGCACCTGTGTACGAGATTACAAAGCTAACTGCGTTTGGGTACGAGATTACAAAAAACTAAGTGCGTTTGGGTACGAGATTAAATTTTAAACTATAAATCCCGCGCAGCAAGCCGCGCCGCGCACTATAGAATTACTACTCTTAAAGTAAAGCCAATCATTGGTATACTCTCTGTTGTTAAATCATTTATTTTAAAATACCGATTTTGTTACAAAGTTACATCTAATAATAAACTTTGAAATATATCTTTGCTGATTTTTAAAGTTACAAGACTTTTGCAAGTTACATTTACTAAACGTGTACAGGAATTGTTCATACATTCTTATGTCCTTCTTCGGTTAAGTTCGGCAATTTTCGAAACCATTCGTGTGGTACATTAACCAACATGTACAGGAATTGTGAATAAACTCTCATGTTCATCTTCGGTTAGGTTCGGCAATGTTCGGAAAACTTCGGGAAACTTCGGGAACCTTCGGCAATCTTCGGGAATCTTCGTGTGGAGTTCTTGAAATTTCCATTTACTAGTGTTAATAATAAACAATCAATAAAAAGTAAACACACTTCCTGTTTGTACTCTGCGTGCTGTAATTAATGTAAAACAATCTCATTACGGCAATTTGTAAATTACAATTATCGGAAAGTGCTAAAGGATTAACCGATAAACTTAAAAGTATATCTTCGGTGAACTAAAATATACTTAGTGAGTGACAAGTGGTAGTGCATCGATACTAAACTGAAAAAAGTTACGGGAACTTTTATGATTGTAGTTAACGGCCAGTGTTAGTGCAATTCCCGACAAGCTTTTAAGTGTGCTGTCGGTAAACTTACAACTAAATCTGTTGTGAACTAAAACAAGTTCAGGAAAGTTTTATTATTATACTTACTGGTAAGTGTAAAATTCTTAAAAAGTGTATCTTTGGTCAACACATTGTGAATCATATCATAAAAGTCTACTTACGAAACCTTATCATTTAAAAAACTGTGAAAAGAAATATCAAAGTTCTGTGTACATTATTGTGTAAAATATTTACTGTATAAGACAAAAAATTCATATTGCAATTACATATTTAGTGTGTCAATCACACAATGGAAGGACAATCTGTCATCTGTACCATGTTGTCGGCACAAGAAGCACGTGGATATGAAAATCCAAACGAAGTTTTATTTACATGGGAAGTGATAACACAATGTCATGCTACGGGTGCAAGGGTAAGCAATGAAGCTTATTCCAAGTTATTGCAGGCGTTGTTTATGCATTTTGGTTGTGATTCTCATGTTGTTTTGAAAAAATGTAAGTCTGCAAAAGATATTATTGATTTATATCATGTAGGCTTCTTTCGTCAAGATAATATAAAGAATTTAGCTCGTGAGAAGTTTATGGAACTTGTGTCTGAAGGAAAAGCTAATAGTTTAACTACAAATGATTTTAGCGTTTTCATGGAAAATTTTATAAACTTTCCAAGTCCTAATACTAATAATGTATCACAACCTACCATGTATGGGAGTGGTAAAACAAATGAATATTTTCGTATTGTTAATAATAGAACCAAACATTATACTTATTTTGGACTTACGGGAAAGGAAGTTACAATTGAACGTATGCACACTAGTGGAATAGATGATCCTGAAAAATATATTCAGTTGTTATTTGAATTTGTAAAGGATCATGTTTTAAATGATGCCGATGATGATATGTATGTTGGTATAACAATAGAAAGTTCTGCTTCCACAATTAATAAACCAATATACATTTCGTGGCGTCAAAAGTCAAATTTAAGCTCCGACATTTTATTTCGTAAAATTGAAAATGTTTTAAATAGTAATGAAAATTATTTATTAGGTGATAAAGTAAATTTCAAAATTCATATTGTTGATTCACGTAAAGGTAGGGGACGAACTATGGGTTCATCAAAATATGTTGATCTTGTAACACATATGCATCAATGTACTATTCCTGTACAAAAGAATGTGTATTGTCTTCCCAAGAGTATTATTCTTGGAATGGGTAGGGCTGATCATCGTTATAATTACGTATATGAATTGAAAAATCATTCTGAACGATTGATGAAACAAGCAAAGGATTTGTGTGTCAGTGCTAAAGTTGACATTGAAATCCATGATGGATGTACTATTGATGATGTAAAAAAGTTTCAAAATAAGTTAGCACCTCATTATCAAATTGTTGTTTACGAAAAAAATCGTTTAACTCGAAACTACAATGTAATTTATCCTGGAATATATGCATCAAAGAAAATTTTAATTTTGTATACGGAGGGACACTATGAATTAATTACTAGTATTACAACACTATTAAACAAGAAAAATTATTGTCAGTATTGTTTGAAAGGTTATCATCGTACAGAAAATCATAAGTGTAACTTCAAATGCCCAATGTGTGAAAAGTATCACAATGTTTGTAATAATGATAATAATATTAAACGCGAATGCATTAATTGTCATAGACTGTTTTCTTCAGAAGAATGTTTTGCTAATCATAAAACAATAAATGTTTCCGGAAAGAGTTTATGCGAAACAAAGAAAATTTGTGTCCATTGTGGTACTATGATTGACATGCGTTCACGCAAGTCTGAACATGAATGTGGTGAACGTTATTGTAAAACATGTTACTCATATGTAAGCGATGATCATATTTGTTTTGTTCAAACGGCTATGATGCAGCATGTAGATACCTTTTTGTACATTATCTTTGATGTAGAAACAATGTTACTTCCTAAAAATGAACAAGGAGAACAAGAACATCACGTAAATTTTGTAAATTGTATTCATGCTTGTTACAAGTGTAAGGACATGAAGCTTGATGATACATGCTTTGTATGCGGTGATAAAAATGGATTCCGTTCGTTTGATTTTCACAACATTGAAGAATTTGTTAATCATGTATTAATAACTCGACCAATGTTTAAAAAAATCATTGTGCTTTCCCATAATGGCAGTAATTATGATATGCAATTCTGTGCTAAAACTTTGATCATAAACCATCATTTTACACCTGAAGTAATAATGTCAGGGCAAAAAATTATTGAAATGCGTTTAGGACAAAAGATTTACTTTCGTGACACATATTTGTATATGGGAGTTAAATTATCTAAATTACCTAAGACGTTAGGGCTTTCTGCAAATTTACGAAAGGGAGATTTTCCGTACTTGTTTAATACACTAGAAAACCAAAATTATATAGGCCAAATTCCTGATCTAAAATATTTTGATGCTGATTCAAGGAGCACTGAAGATCGAGAGCAACTTATCATATGGCACAAAGAACGTGTTGCAAGTAATGAGGAGTATAATCTCCAAAAGGAAATGATTGAATATTGTCGGAATGATGTTAAAATTTTAGCAGAGGCTGTCATTAAATTTTCAAACTTAATTGAAGACAAAACAAATGGTATCCAATGTTTTATCGCTGCACCAACTATTGCTAGTTTGGCAATACTAACATATCGTACCTTATATTTACCCAAAGAAATTATTCCAATTATTCCACCTTATGGGTTTGACCATCGTGATCGTCAAAGTCTGAAGGCAATGTATTGGTTACGATACTTAGAACGTACTACTGGTAATAAAATTCTTCATTCTGGAAATGGTTTGGAAAAACGATTTGGAAGGTATAAGGTTGATGGATTTGAAACTAAAACAAATACAGTTTACGAATTTCATGGATGTTACTATCACGGATGTTTAAACTGTTATCCTACACTACGACACGTATCCCTAGATTCATCCTCTAAGCAAGGTACATCAGTACAAGATCGGTATGAAAACACCACCACAAAAATAGCATTTCTTAAAAAATTAAATCTTAATGTCATTGAAATGTGGGAATGTGAATGGGACCACATGGTAAAAAACGATAAGAAATTACAACAGTTTATTCAAACACAGTGTCATGATCTTGTTGATCATCTGGTACCTAAAGATAGTTTTCATGGTGGGCGTACAGAATGTTTTAATGCCTTGTACGAATGTACCAGCGAAGAGTTTGTGGCATATTATGATATTACCAGTCTTTATCCGTGGGTAATGGCACGTAAGCCATTGCCTATAGGAAAACCTATAATATACAAGGGGCCTGACTTTCCACAAGTGCAAAGTATTCATGGATTAGTGAAATGTAGTATCTTGCCTCCCAAAGACTTATATTTTCCAATTTTACCATATACATGTAATGATCGCCTTTTGTTTGGGTTATGTCGTACGTGTATGGAACAAAGTGACAACATTTGCATCCATAATGATGCCGAGCGTGTCCTTACTGGTACATACTGTACTCCTGAACTTCATGTGGCTTTAGATCTCGGATACAAAATTCTACAAATTATTGAAATTTGGGAATTCAAATTATCTGGATCAGAAAATAATCTGTTTAAAGATTATGTCAATTCCTTCTTAAAAATGAAGCAGGAGTCTTCAGGATTTCCTAGCTGGTGCAAAACTAAACAAGATCAAGAAAAATATATTACAGACTATTATGAACATGAATGCATTCAGTTAACGGAAAATAACATTCAATCAAATCCTGGTCTAAGATATATTTCCAAAATATTTCTCAATTCCTTGTATGGAAAATGGGGACAAAGAACAGATTTATCTCAATCTGTAATTGTAGATACTCCAGAAAAATTTTTAAGTTATCTATGGGCACCCCAATATGAGGTACAAACTGTATTGCCTATTGGAGAGCGGCATCTCATTGTATCATATAAAAACATTGAAAACAAAAACAAGCCATGGAAATTTTCCAATGTTGTCCTTGCAGCCTTTATCACCTCTTGGGCACGTCTAAAACTTTATGAATTATTGACAGCTATTGATCCTGAGCGTGTATTGTACTGCGACACTGATAGTATTATGTTTGTGCAACCACGTAATGAAAAGCCTCCACTTTCTTTGGGTTCCTATTTAGGTCAGTTAACTAATGAAGTTCCTGATGGCTGGGAAATTGATGCATTTATAGGCTTAGGGCCAAAAAATTATGCCTATAGAATGAAAGAAGTTCAAACAGGGAAGGTAGATTATGTATTTAAAATTAGAGGAATTACTTTAAATCATCGTACACGACAAGAAATTAACTTTGATCATTTTTATCAACTAGTTCAAGATAAAGCTGACAAAAAACAGTTACACAATCCAGGAAGAATTGTTCGTAAGCCTGGGTTTGTCATCGTATCCAAGTCTGAAACTAAAACACATCAGAAAGTTCAAAATAAAAGACGACGATTAAATCATAACAGTATTACTGACTATAGAACATTGCCATATGGTTATCAAAGTATTAAGTGGGTGAAATGATTGGTATTCTGTATATATGTAAATAGTAAACTGTCTAAAGGTACTATAATGTCATAGCATGGTCATAATATCATCAAATATGTCCATAAGTTTTGCTATCTGTTGGTACTTGTACGTATATATAATGTAAATATCTTATTTAAATATATCTATATATGTATATCAATATGCCAATATTGGAAAATACAATATTGTAGACTATATAAATACAATAAAGCGTTACAATTTATAATAATATGTTTTATTTCTCCAAACAAATATTCATATCATACGAAGTATCTGTATTCTATATAAGATAAAGAAAGAATACGTATGTTTCATATAAGGTTATTTATACGTATTTTATGCTCCTACAATAAATGACTCTAAGTTGAAAACCATATTGTTGTCATAATGTCTTCTATAAGGTGAACAAGCATCTTAGAAGTAAGTAAAGGTATCAATATAAGACATTAGAATACTATACTGAAAAGATATCTATATGTAAATGGGTTATAACATAGTGATATCCTTTGTGCTTCAAATATCCGTACAACATCTGTGGTATGCTCACATTTTGAGGTAACATGATGTGTTCAGCCTCACAGTTTGAGTAACAAACAATCCAATGAATATTACGAGAGGTTAAATACGTAAAATCACAATATATACATTCTAACATGGTATTCAAGGTAATCTATATACATAAGGAATCAATTCATGTGTTTGCATTCACATAGCGTATCACCACAACAACATATACAGCTCTACAATATATATAACCCTACAATAGAAACACTTCAGGTGTTTGCATCCCCCATAGTATAGCCCCTAAAGCTACGCAACCAACAACACATGCTTAAAACACTTACATGCAAACGATAGATAATATGTCTACAATATGATACATATATTCCTGTCCGATATCAAAAACCAATATACATACATACATACATAAACCCACTTACAAACTAATCATATATACATGCAATTTCTTATTCGTCTAAGCTTCGTACAACATTAGACCCATACAGTATCCAAAAACACAATATTCTATGCTAAAATCCCCTATCAGCTACACATACATGTAGCCCCTTACAAACTAATCACATATACATGCAATTTGTCATTCGTCTAAACTTCGTACACCCTTAGACCCATATAGTATCCAAAAGATGATATTCTATGTTAAAATCACATATCAACTACACATACATGTACCCGCTTACAAACTAATCATATACACATGCAATTTGTCATTCATCTAAGCTTCGTACACCCTTAGACCCATACAATATCCAAAAGATGATATTCTATGTTAAAATCACATATCAACTACACATAGATGTACCCACTTACAAAGTAATCATATATACATGCAATTTGTCATTCGTCTAAGCTTCGTACACCCTTAGACCCATATAGTATCCAAAAGATGATATTCTATGTTAAAATCACATATCAGCTACACATAGATGTACCCAGTTACAAAGTAATCATATATACATGCAATTTGTCATTCGTCTAAGCTTCGTACACCCTTAGACCCATACAGTATTCAAAAGATGATATTCTATGCTAAAATCCCATATCAACTACTGAAAATACAATATCATTACATAAAATATGTTTCTTAGAGTTGCGCGCATTTCCTTCCACATTATCTCATACATTTACGTACAATACGCAGTGCCGTATATTACATATATCCGCAAAATGCCTCTAAATATACGAAAAACAGTAAAATCCATTCTTTGTAATCCTTTTCTTTAGCATCTCATTAATATTCATTATCATCTCATTAATATTCATAAATAATTAATTCATTACTCTAGTTTTTTAAAAGGATAAAATCATTTATGCAAAAAAAAATACCTACAGAAATCTTCCTTCAAAACTTCTTCCAAAAGCACAAAAGGGAAAGTTGTCTTGCGTACACATTCATTCACTCTTTTTTTTCCTCTTTGAAACTCAGGTAGGAACGCTCACTCTTTTTTTCCCCCTTTACGTATGTGGCAAGGTCTTAACAAAATGCGTAAGAAGTCAAACGCCGGTTTAAAGTGATCCTTTGCTCACAAAACAAAAACACACTTCACCCCTCCATCTTATATGCGGTTTCCTCAATATGGGGCAATACATTAACTTTTAAAAAATGACACGTACCTATCTCATTCTTAAATTTTCTGTCGTTAGAATAATGATTCTTATTTCTTTCTTTTTTCACATATTTTTCAGTTTCCATGCAGTAGAAGTCACAGTCCCCCCCATTAAGCAATGTCCAGAGAAAAGTACAGTTCGCCCTCCACCTCCAAAAACCCTGGAACACACACATACAAGCAGGTGTCTATGTTACGTTCAGTACTCCGTCAAAGGGCTCCCTCCCTCCTACGCCTTACATCTTAGACAGTCAATATATTTTAACATTTGTTCTTTATCCAGAGTTTCCCATGTTTCTAAATACATGAAACTAACTTATTTAACATGTCTTTCTCACCTCCTACGGTTCAAGTATTGTGCAACATCCATATGTCACATTAAATTGACACTTTTCTTACTTCCTTAATTGACACAATGATGAAATTACGAGACAGCTTGAAAAGAAGCATCTGGTACGCTTACAAAAGCTAATTGTCGGCTAATTATTGAAGAAAGACCTCACACGAAGGTTACATACAGCCCAAAGCCTACTGAGCATGTATTATTTGCAATCTTTACATATTTTTCTTGTATAATGCAATTCCTACTTTTGGAGTATGAAAATACTGACCATTTCAACAGAGACAGTTTTAAACTGAGTGGTTTTTACCCAAAAAAATCTATTGCTCGGTTTTCTTCTGGATATTGCGTCCATTCTGCCTAATATTAGTAAAATGATGCAAAAGGAACCAGTTTCGTACAATGAAATAGAGCAAGAATTGAATCTATAATCCAAGCTCTGAGAGAAATGCGTATGAAAGATGATGTCTACCAAAGTCTTTGTATTAGTGTACTGCAGACAAGCGTCTGATACAAGGAGTGATGATAGTGAGTTTGATCAAATAAGGGGGCAGGTAATCCAGGGTTTAGTAGACGATGTGGAAACAAGGTTTCCTTCTAATGATGTCCTAAAGTGTTTTTCAGTGTTTGAAAATAAAGATCGTAATAACATGAGTGGTTTATACGGTAACGTAGACGTATATAAAGAAGCTAAATTGTTTGGATTAAATCCTGATACTGCAGTGTTAGAATGGCTTGGTTTGATTTAGTTTAACGTCCCACGATTATGCCTGCTAGGCTAAAGGAGACGTGGACCTACTAATTATAATGGAATCCGACCACTTTGGTCGTTCAACTGTACACCACCGGGAATCGAACCAGGGACTACGTTAACCGAAGTCAAACGTGCTAGCCACTAGACCAAACGGGGGTTCTACAGTGTCAGAATGGAGAGAGTACAAGTCAAGTTCTAAGTCGGTAAATGATTTTCAAGTTCTTAAAGACTTAACGCGGAATGTTCTATGCCATTATCAACTGCTGCCTGTGAACGTGGATTCAGTGTTGCTCATATTAAAAGTTTCGAAAGAAACCGTATGTTGGCGAGTACCTTTCAATCTTTATTAACAATTAAACTCAGTGGATCTCCTTTAAAATTATGGGATGCTGTTACTGCTGCTCATACGTGGGTTTCTTCTGGCCGTCACATGTTCAACTCTTGTTACACACGGAAAGAAAGTGAAGTTTAATCTTATTTTTTTTCTCTAAGGTAAGATACGTTATTGCAAACTATATTTTAGGTCTATAAATATAGTAATACAATCATTCATTACTCGTATTATTGTGGCTCTCTCCGCTGGCCTACTGGTTAGCATTCGCGCACCATCTTCGGTGCACGGGGTCCCGGGTTCGATTCCCGGTGGAAGCGCCATACAAAAAATTGAACAATTACCGTGGTTCGGATTCCACCTTAAACTATAAGTCTACATCTCATAGCTTTGCTGCTGAAAAGGGACACTAAATTTAAATAAGCAAATCAATTGTATTGTTGTATTTGTGCTTTCATTTTCTAAGGTTTATCGTCCTACGAATATTCAGTAAAACTAAGGAAGACGGTCATGATGAGATAGATAATAATGGTGGATTAAGATAGTGGAAAGAGGCAAGAGGACCCCGAGAAAACCCACACACAATTGTTTGTATACCACAAGCAGAATTTGGCGCGAGCTAGGATCCAGCCAGGGATTCTACGCACCTGAGGTGACCGCTCAACCACTTAGGCAGCACAGCTTTTTGTTGTCTATCAAGTATTTGTATTGAAATCATACCTGTTATTTATAATAATATATTCTTGCATTTATAATACAATATAAATACATAGTATTATTTAGACTTACATAAGTGACCGGATATCTGAGCGACCAAACTGAAATACTAAATACTTAGCGAAGAAACGGGAATTTCATAAATAATAAAAACTATGCTCTGACTCTACTGCTCATGGGGGTCTATGGCCAGGTGAAGCGCTTCAAGTTAGTAGTTCTAATGCTTGGTTAGGACATCGGTTCTCAGGGGCTATTATTTCTGACTTATAGATCTCTACCGCATTTTCGTGAATGCAGTCTTCAATATGATGGTAAACACAAGGGTACTGTGCTCCCACGGAACTCTAACCCTGGACCATACGCACCGAAGTGTATATTAAATGCAGTAGATATGTTATCAATTTTGGTTAAATGAATAAATAACATTAAAGTATTTTTAAATAATAATGTCGACTAGTTTGAACATTTATTATTATTATTATTATTATTATTATTATTATTATTATTATTATTATTATTATTATTATTATTATTATTATTATTATTATTACTGCTGCTACTACTACTACTACTACTACTACTAATAATAATAATAATAATAATAATAATAATAATAATCCATTAAAATTTCAACTTTTTGGAGGCTCCACGATGCATTAGGGTGGATCGCTGAACTTCTTCCCCCCCACCATTTTCAAATGATTTCGCACCCTGGAATATACTATACAGAAGAGCAACTTAAACCATTTGTCTATAATGTGATATTTCGCAGGACGCTCTGTACTCTTCACGGGTTCTTTATCAACGGTAACAGTATGTATTTATTGTACAGAACTGTGTTATACAGCAGAGTAAATAAAACCGTTTATCTTTGATGTGGTTTCACAAGGGCGCCTTACATGAAGGGCGCACTGTATTAAATCACGGGTTTTTTACCAATAACAATTGTAACAATTTATTATTACGAGTATTAAAAAAATGTATCTTTATTTATAACGTGATGTTTCAGAGGGCGCACCGGCACGGTATCCCAATGGGCCAGTACGGGCCTGTCGCTTACTCTGAGAGAACACAGACAAAGAATATTGGAGAATAAAATCCCTAGGTGAATATTCGGTCCCAAGAACCACATGAATGGGAAATGGCGGAAATTTCATAACGAGGAACTACATAACTTATATTGTTTACCAAACATTGTTACGGTTATGAAATCTAGGTAGCTCAAGTGGGCAGGTCATGTAGCCAGAATGGAAGAAAGTAGGAGTGGTTGGAAAGTTCTAACTGGAAATCTAATTGGAGAAAGACCAAGGAAGATCCTAGGCGAAGATGGGAGGACAATATTAAGACGGATCTCGCAGAAATTGGAGTATAAAGTAGAAAATGGATCCTGTTGCCTAAGCAGAGAAGTCAATGGAGAGCTTTCGTGAACACAGCATTCAACCTCCAGCCTCTATAGTCCAGGTAGTTAGTTAGCAGGCCTTTTTGCTTAAGAACAAAACAGAAACATGAAAAAGCAATTACATGAACAGAAAATATTAAGAATTTCCATGTTTTTATTTTGGTCATGTAGTTACATCTACGTGAAGTTAGCCCTTGCTTTCAAATTTCGATTCGATACTAAAATCTTTTGTTATTGATTGTGTTAAAGAAAAACTCGTTTGTTTCGAAAAAATAAAGATATATTTACAAAATAAAGTTGAGGGGGAAGGACAACTGGAAAGTACTGATCCTGTACTTTCAAATATCGATTCGAAATCGAAGCCATTCATTTGTGTTTCGTTTGATATTGATTGTTTTGAAGGAAAAAAAAATGTTTCAAAAAAAAAAAAACGTAAGGGTTACCAAATACAGTTAAGGGAGTATCTTCACACTGGCCCCTCCTACTTTCAAATTTTGATTCGAAAACGAAGTCAAGAGTTTGCTTTTCGTTTTGTTATTGATTGTTTTAAAGTGAAAATCGTTTGTTTCGAAAAACGTAATGAGATATTTGTCCAATAATCGAGGGAGTTCCAAGGCATCTTTACACTGGCCTCCCCAACACTTTCAAATTTTGCTTTAAAAGTAAAGCCAATCATTTGTTTTCTATTTCGTATTAGTTGATTTGAAGAAAAAATAGCTTGTTTCGAAAATAGTAAGAAGACTAGAATTTGGGTAGCTGGGGGCTCCACCCCGGCCCCCGCGTTTGCTTGGCTACGGCCTCGCATCTCTTAGGTATCAGCCTTTGCATCAACAGTGAATTTTGTGCATTTGCTCTTTAATCACATTTCCTGAATTTGGCACAACTGGGGGCTTCGCCCCATGATTCTCACGTTTACTCGGCCTACCACCTCGCACCTCTTAAATCCACAATTCTACAAAATTTTAAGTGTTTTTCCTATTTCAACTATCTAAAAGATAAGATTTTGTGTCCTAAGAAAAAGCCTATTTAAATAACATGGGGATTTCTTCATCTTCCTTTTAGACCCCTTAAAAACTAAAAATATTAACTTTTGGCAATTTTCCTTTGGGTTAGTCCCGGAAGGCTACACTGTTGCCAAATTTCATCATTCTAATTCTGCCGGAAGTGCCTAAACATTTTGTGCCGGAAGATGTCCCATATAAATAACATGGGAAAGATGTTTCAGTTCCCCATAAAACCACTCTACAGTTGGAAAGTTTCATTTTTAGGGATATACTTAGTTAACGATAACGAAAACGTATAAGCATACCGAATTTCAAGTTTTTATTTCAATTCCAAGTACCTAAAATATGAAATTATAGGTCGTAAAAAAGGCCCATTTAAATAACATGGGGAAATTCTTCATCCCCTCTTTAGACCCCCTAAAAATTAAAAATGTTCACTTTTGGCAATTTTCCTGTCGGTTAGTTCCGGAAAGCTACAACCATAACAAATTTAATCTTTGTAGCCCTAAAGGAAGTGCTCAATAATTTATGTCAGCTCATGTAGTTATAGATATCATGGAGGAACGAGAAATAAGACTTAATAAGAAATAAGAATATTTTAGATGTTACTTGCTTCAATTCTTATTCAAAAGTACATGCGTTGATATGATAAATATGACATGCTTTGTTCATATGTTAATATAATGATATAATACTTAAATATTAGTAGAATGTATTACTTATCTTAACTTGCAGTTAATTTTTAATCTTTAATGCCACAGAAAAAAATGGTTGTCATAGACAATTATGGTCAGAAGATACATTACACTAATTCTTTTGTTTGAAATATAAAATCTAGAAACTAGGCTATTCATAATTGAGAAGAGCGAATAAGTACATCTTCCTCATTATTGGAAGTAGCATGAGAAATATCATGCAGCTAACAAAACTTAAATAGTTTACAAAATTTTCAGTCCAAAATGTTCATAATTTCTGGTTCATTTCAAATAAAAAATTTCTTCCATTTTAGAAGAAGGGAAGGAACTTAAAATACTAACTGCATTACCTCGCTGAATTGCTAGACTAATGCGTTGAAATAAAAATTGTGCACTTCTTGGATCTCCTGTCTTCAGATTTAATTTCAATCCGATTTTCTTTAGGCATTCCCTAGCTTCCTTGCTAAAAGCTCCCATGGTTTCCGTAGCAAAGTCAATAAACATATGATCTTCTTTTAATTTGGAATATTTCGTGTGTTTCCGCTTACAGGCAGTCTCAGCAGCATTTCCGGCCTCTTTACATGATGAAGCTAAATGGGAAGGTGCAAATGTGTCTACACAGGTGACGTCCCATACCAGTCGTTGCCCCATTTTCCAAGGGATTAATGTCACTCCATCTGGTCGTTTCCCATCATCTCTGGACATTCCAGATGGTTTTAAAATATTTGGAACATCAATGCTGGCAAGGGCTCGTCTTATTATATTATTCAGCTCTCCATGACGAGAAATTCGACCTCCACTCCTAGAGCAGCTTAGTGCATGTAAGCCTTTATCATCAACCTGTTCTTGACATGTACATTTGAAACTGTGACAGATATTTAAGCCGAGACGTAGAGCGACACAAATTTGAAACGTGTTGTTGTCTAAGAGAGTTCCAACATTTCTTTACGGTGTAGCCTATAGCCATGCACCAGATTCTTTCCTTTGTAAGGATTTAAAACGGGCAATATCAAATGCATTTTCAGGAACCAATTCTTTATCAATTATTGTTGTTAATATAATTTTATCCCAATGCTGTTGTAATTCCAATACAGCGGAGTCTCATTATTGTAGATACCATTCCATATCTCCAACCCCTCCGCCAGGTGATGAATTTCCACTTTGTCAACTGGAATGTATAATATGTTGGAGACAAGTGGCTTCACTCCAAAACATGAGGACAGGAAAGCTGGAAGGCTTAGATCTGAGACTTTTCTTACACTTAAACCTCCTAAGCGAATTGGTTGATTTTCATTCAAAGAATAATTGATGATTGACTGTAATGCATATTTCATACAATTATCAAGCTCAAGTACCTTGGAAGGCATGGACCATGTGGGAGTGGTGCGTAAAAAATAGATCAGTTTCGGTATTCCCAGGCAATTCTTAAGTAGAAAAAAGGCGATATGTGCTGGTAAAGTCTTCAGACGCTGAGTTACTATTTTTAATCTATTTAAATTCTCATCAAAAGTTTCCTCATATCCATCCTCAAGGAGGGGTGATCCTAAGAGAGATAATTCATTTTTAAGTACCGTCCGTATCCCAGGTAACAATTCTTGAAACTGGGATTCAACTTCTTTGCTTGGGTTCCCAGACATGAAAAAAAGTTCGCATTTAGACGGATTAAATTCCAGACCAAGTTTTTTAGATTCTTCTATTAGAATCTTCATGTCTTTGTAAACTGACTGTGGAGAACCACCTAAACTACCGTCATCTAAGTAGAAGGTATTTAGTTCAGACGATAAAGCGCGAACTATTGGGTGGATGGCCAAACTAAAGAGCATTGGACCAGCTGGATCACCTTGTTGACAGCCAACTTGTGATGGAATCGTTCGTTCACCAAAAAATAAGATTGATGGTTGAGCATAACTTTACCAAAAGAATGAATATAATTGAGGCAATACTTGTTTCACTTGCTGTAGCATAATATCTCTTTCCACGGAATTGAAGGCATTTGTGAAATCGATCTTGAGAATTACGTTATTAGAATTCTTATGTGCTTGTATGTAACTGCGGGTGGCATGTATAATAGCTTCATTTCCTTTTCTCGTCGCAAATCCGAGTTGGTGAGGTTGCAAATAAGAGGCGCATTTGGCATACACAGAGGAAACTGCTGTCTTAGATGCTAAACGTCTAATTGTACACCCAACAGCTATGGGTCTAAGTCTTCCATCCTTCTTTCGAAGTGCACATAAATTTGCACCAAAAAAGTATCTACATATTTCAAGATTGACATTTCCACTGAGTATGAGATTTATTAAGTTTGTGATTTGTTCCAGCAGATATGATGCCGTATCATCTGCCGATTTGGAAATAAGATCTTTTAAATGTTGAGGTGACAAACCATCAATCCCTGATGCAGAACCACTAGGGAAACTATAAATAGCTTTTGACACCATTCCACTATCCACTATGATTTTAGGGTCAAGGTCGTTCGGAGGATCGGGTAAATTTAGATCCCTGGAAGGAGCTGGGTGTTTGCTTTTGAGATCGAGAAATGTTTCCTCGTTTATTGGAGCCAAAATATCATCAGAACTTAACAACCTTAGGGCCCCTCTGGTATTAAAGTCAGAAATTTTTGCTTCTATTCTTTTCGCTAAGTTTGGAGTGTTTTTTTTTTTTTTTTTTCCCTAGACGAGATGAACAATCTGTTGACACAGTTTCGTTTAAATTGTGTTTAATAATCTGTGTAATGGATTTCGTACTGCGTTCCTTAGGGATTTTTAGATGGGCAAACGAAAAGGTTAACAAATTTTTCTACGAGAGGAAATCATTTTTATTTACACATGCTTCTATTACAGATGCTAATTTCTTTGCGACTGCATTTCGAGCCCCTCTTGGAATTCTCTTTATTAGCCATATGGTTGACTTTAATTTTGCAAGTTCTTTAGTAAAATCTTGCGTAGTAACTTGAGATTCTGATATCACATGTTTTCTCGCCTTGTGTATATTCAAGCCCTTCCTGGTTGGAAACCTTTTTAGACACTGAGGGCAAGAAATTTCATCATTTTCCGTTGAACTTATCTTAACTTGTTTCTGTAATATATATATATTCTGTAATATATATATAGTATAGTAAGAAGATATTTACAAAATAAAGTTGAGATGTGGCCAAATTTAGCCACGTCCCTATACTTACAAATTTCGATTGAAAACCAAAATCAATTGTTTGATGTGCGATTGGTGATTATTTTGAAGAAAAAGCAGTTTTCGAATAATATAAAAAGTGTTTACAAAAGAAATAGGTGATGAAACTTCACACTGGTAACATCGTAATATTTCGAATCAAAGCAAAAGCTAATTATATGTTATTGGTTATTTTGATGAGATTTTTTTTTTTTTTTTAAATAGAAAGAGAGACTCTTATCTATTGTTGATTGCTTTGAACATAAAAATCCCCCTTTTTCAAAACACAAAACGATAACTTTGAAGATATATCTGTTGGTAAACTTCACACTGGCCTTTACACTACTTTTACTACTTTTAGATTTCGATTCAAAACTCAACCAAATTGTTTATTTTTCCTTTCTTATTGAGTGGCTTCGATTGATATATAGAATATATATATTTCGTTGCTTATTATACCCCACACCCGGAAACTAAATTAGGCTGAGTAAACCAGAAGTAGTTATCGATCGATTGAAAATTAGTATTGATCTATTTGTTTTGCCACCCTGAATCAATTGATATATAGATTTATATGTTTCTTTGCTGAGTATATCCCACTCTGGAAACTAAATTAGACTCAGTAAACCGGAAGTGGTTATCCGGAAGTAGTTAAAATTTGTATCGATCGATTCGATCGTTAAGCTGAATCGATTGATACATAGATTATATATATTTCGTTGATGATTATAACCCACCCCCGGAAACTAAATTACGCTCAGTAAACCGAAAGTGATTGACCGGAAGTAGTTAAAATTAGCACCTATCATTTGTTTTGTCAAGCTGAATGAATTGATATGTATATGTTTCGTTGCTGATTGTACCTCACCCTCGGAAACTAAAGTAGGCTCAGTAAACTGGAAGTAGTTAAAATTGGTGTCGACCAATTTGTTTTGCCAACCTGAATCGATTGATATATAGATTGTATATATTTCGCTCATGATTATACCCCACCCTCGGAAACAAAATTAGGCTCAGTAAACCGGAAGTGGTTAACCGGAAGTAGTTAAAATTGATGTCGATCGATTTGTTTTGTCAAGCTGAATCGATTGATGTATAGAATGTATATGTTTCGTTGCTGATTATACCCCACCACAGAAATTAAATTAGGCTCAGTAAACCGGAAGTAGTTAACCGCAAGTAGTTAAAATTGCTTTCGATCGATTTGGGTTGTCAAGCTGAACAGACTGATATATAGATTGTATATGTTTCGTTGCTGATTATACCCACCCCGGAAACTAAATTAGACTCAGTAAACCGGAAGTGGTTAACCGGAAGTAGTTAAAATTGGTATCGATCAATTTGTTTTGTCAAGCTGAATCAATTGATATATAGATTGTATATATTTCGTTGCTGATTATACCGCACCCGCGGAAACAATTAGTCTCAGTAAAGCGGACGTACTTAAAATTGATGTTGATCGATTTGTGCTGTCAAGCTGAATCCATTGATATATAGATTGTATATGTTTGGTTGCTGATTATTCCCCACCACATGAAAAAGAAATTAGTTTCACGAAACGGTAAGTAGTTATCCGGAATTAGTTTTCATTGGTATCGGTCGATTTGTTTTGTCAAGCTGAATGGTTTGATGTAGAGATTGTATATGTTTCGTGTCTGGTTATTACCAACCCCCAGAGAATAAGTTAGAGTCAGTAAACCGGAAGTAGTTACCCGGAAGTAGTTAAACTTGATGTCGATCGATTTGCTTTATCAAGCTGAATCGATTGATATATAGATTGTATATGTTTTGTGTCTGATTATACCCCACCTCCGAAATCAAAATTAGGCTCTGTAAACCGCAAGCGGTTAACCGGAAAGTAGTTAAAATTGATGTCGATCGATTTGTGTTGTCGAGCTGAATCGATTGATATGAAGATTGTATATGTTTGGTTGCTTTTTACTCCCAACCCCATGAAACTAAATTAAGTTTAGTAAACCGGTAATAGTTACCCGGAAGTAGTTAAAATTGGTGTCGATCGATTCGATTTGTCAAGCTGAATCGATTGATGTATAGAATGTATATGTTCGGTTCCTGATTATATCCCACCACAGGAAACTAAATTAGGTTCAATAAACCGGAAGTAGTTATCCGGAATGAGTTAAAATTAGTATGAATCGATTGCTTTGGTAAAACTGATTCGATTGGTATATAGATTGTATATGTTTCGTTGCTGATTATACCCCATACCTCGAAACTAATAATAATTCTGAGTAAACCGTAAGTGCTTACATGCAAATAGTTAAAATTTGTATCAATCGAATTGTCTTGTCAAACTGAATCGATTGATATATAGATTGTATATGTTTCGTGTCTGATTATACCCGATCCCTGGAAACTAAATTGGGCCCAGTAAACGGAAAGTGGTTAACCTGAAGTAGTTGAAATTGGTATCGATCGATTTGTTTTGTCAAGCTGCATCGATTGATATATTGATTGTATATGTTTCGTTGCTGATTAACCCAACCCCCAGAAAAATTTAGGCTCAGTAAACCGGAAGTGGTTAACCGGAAGTAGTTAAAATTGATGTCGATCGATTTGTTTTGTCAAGCTGAATCGATTGATGTATAGAATGTATATGTTTCGTTGCTGATTATACCCCACCACAGAAATTAAATTAGGCTCAGTAAACCGGAAGTAGTTAACCGCAAGTAGTTAAAATTGCTTTCGATCGATTTGGGTTGTCAAGCTGAACAGACTGATATATAGATTGTATATGTTTCGTTGCTGATTATACCCCAGCCCGGAAACTAAATTAGACTCAGTAAACGGGAAGTGGTTAACCGGAAGTAGTTAAAATTGGTATCGATCAATTTGTTTTGTCAAGCTGAATCAATTGATATATAGATTGTATATGTTTCGTTGCTGATTAACCCAACCCCCAGAAAATTTTAGGCTCAGTAAACCGGAAGTGGTTAACCGGAAATAGATAAAATTAATATCGATCTATTTCTGTTGTCGAGCTGAATCGATTGATGTAGAGAATGTATATGTTTCGTGTCTGGTTATTACCAACCCTCAGAGAATAAGTTAGGCTCAGTAAACCAGAAGTAGTTATTCGGAAATAGTTAAAATTGATATCGATCGATTTGTTTTTTAAAGCTGAATCTATTGATGTATAGAATGGTTTTCTATATGTTTGGTTGCTGATTATATCCCACCCCATGATTATATCCCACCTAAATTAGGTTCAGTAAACCGGAAGTAGTTATCCGGAAGTAGTTAAAATTAGTATCGATCGATTGCTTTTGTAAAACTGAATCGATTGATATATAGATTGTATATGTTTCGTTGCTGATTATACCCCATACCTCGAAACTAATAATAATTCTGAGTAAACCGGAAGTGCTTACCTGCATATAGTTCAAATTGGTATCAATCGATTTGTCTTGTCAAGCTGAATCGATTGATATATAGATTGTATGTTTCGTGTCTGATTATACCCGATCCCTGGAAACTAAATTGGGCCCAGTAAACGGGAAGTGGTTAACCTGAAGTAGTTGAAATTGGTATCGATCGATTTGTTTTGTCAAGCTGAATCAATTCATATATAGCTTGCATATGTTTCGTTGCTGATTGTACACCATCCCTGGAAACTAAATTAGCTTTAGTAAACCGGAAGTGGTTAACCTCAAGTAGTTAAAATTGATGTCGATCGATTTGTGTTGTCAAGCTTAATCGATTGATATATAGATTGTTTGTTTCGTTCATGATTATACCCCACCCCCGGAAACAAATTTAGGCTCGTAAACCGGAAGTGGTTAACCGGAAGTGGTTAACCGGAAGTAGTTAAAATTGGTATCGATCGATTTGTTTTGTCAAGCTGAATGAATTGATATATAGATTGTATCCGCTTTATGCAGAGTCGTTTTGACGTATGATTAGCCGCATACTAAAGGCCAGACTACTGCAGGAAACATATGTTACTGGAAATCTTTAGTATGGCACTAATCACGCATCAAAACGACTCTGCATAAGGCCCTATATGTTTCGTTGCTGATTATACCGCACCCGCGGAAACATAATTAGTCTCAGTAAACCGGAAGTACTTAAAATTGATGTTGATCGATTTGTGCTGCCAAGCTGAATCCATTGATATATAGATTGTATATGTTTAATTGCTGATTATTCTCCACCACATGAAAATAAATTAGTTTCCCTAAACGGTAAGTAGTTATCCGGAAGTAGTTTTAATTGGTATCGGTCGATTTGTTTTGTCAAGCTGAATCGATTGATGTAGAGTATGTATATGTTTCGTGTCTGGTTATTAACTACCCCCAGAGAATAAGTTAGGCTCAGTAAACCGGAAGTAGCTAAAATTGGTATCAATCGGTTTGTTTTGTAGAGCTGAATCGATCGAATCGATTTAGCTGAATTGTTTGTATATGTTTCGTTGCTGATTATACCCCATCCCTGGAATCTAAATTGGGCCCAGTAAACCGTAATTGGTTACCCTGAAGTAGTTGAAATTGGTATCGATCGACTTGTTTTGTCAAGCTGAACCATTGATGTATAGAATGTATATGTTCCGTTGCTGATTATATCCCACCCCAGGAAACTAAATTAGGTTCAGTAAACGGAAAGTAGTTATCCGGATGTAGTTAAAATTGCTATCGATCGATTTGTTTTGTCGAGCTGAATCCATTGGTATATAATTTTGTGTATTTTTCGTTGCTGATTATACCCCATCCCTGGAAACTAAATTAAACTGAGTTAACCGAAGTGCTTACCTGGATGTAGTTAAAATTGGTACCAATCGATTTGTTTTGTCAAGCTGAATCGATTGATTTATAGATTGTATATGTTTCCTGTCTGATTATACCGCACTCCCGGAAACAAAATTAGGCTCAGTAAACGACAAGTGGTTAACCGGAAGTAGTTGAAATTGATGTCGATCGATTTGTTTTGTCAAGCTGAATCGAATGATATATAGATTATATATGTTTCGTTGCTGATTACACCCCACCCCCGGAAACTAAATTAGGTTCAGTAAGCCTGAAGTGGTTAACCTCAAGTAGTTAAAATTGGTATCGATCGATTTGTTTTGTCAAACTGAATCGATTGATACAAAGATTGTATGTGTTTCGTTGCTGATTATACCCCACCCCCGGAAACTGAATTATTCCCCACTTACCTTGAAATCTGATTATTAGGGTTTCTAAACCCCATTCTTTCATTATATGTTGATAATTCCTGCTTTCAACAGCAGATTCCATCCAATGACGACGCCAGCTTTTTAGTTCTTAGGGAAGCAAAGGAGGGGCAGATACATTTTCGGGGGGCGGCTATTTGCCATACCAAAAATGACATATTTATTACGTGGCTTAGTATAAACGTGGCGATTTCTCAACAAATTATCCTTTACATCCAGGATGATTAAAAGCAATGTCTCTTCCCGAAATCATGGATGCAATTTGTGACATTATTCTTGAAAATTGCAGCATTTCAGCCAGTGGTGGATATAGCCCGGGGCCGGAGGGCCTAGGCCACCCCAGTTTTTGAGTGACAAAAATAAGTTAAGCTATTATTTGTATAGTTTTTAAAGTGTATAGTAAACTCATGATATACTTATTATAGCCTGAGGTCTGGCTGCACCCCGCTTTCTCAGTTTTTACCTTCTCAGCAAAACTTGTGTCAGAGATTCTGGGCATTTCTTTGGAACTCGTCGGTAGCATAATTCAGAATGGCTTGGGTATGCTCAAGTTCTCGACATAATGGGTTCTCAAAAGATCTGTAAGGAGAATAAAAGAGTGACGGCATTAAGAGAAGTCTTCTTCCAATTTGACCGTAATGCTGATCAATTTCGCTCACGAATAGTGACCATAGTTGAAATATGGTTGTACCACTATGATCCTGAATCGAAACAATAGTCAATGGAGTAGTAGCACTCATTTCTCTATCGCCCCAAGAAGTTCAAGACACAGAAGTAGGCTGAGATACTATTTGCAACATTCTTCTGGGATAAGTATGGAGGGGTACTCATAGACTACCTTCGCAACGGTGAGATATTTAATCGAGAATCTCTACATTACTTACAAAACTGAAAGAAAAATTCAAAGTTCAACGCCGCGGAAAATGAAAAGAAAGGAATTTTGTTCCTTTAGGAGAATACACCTGTCCATCAATTCCCTGCGAACACAACTGACATTGCATAATCTAGGATTTCAATGTCTAAATCATCATTCTTATAACGTAGATTTAGCTCCGTCTAACTATTACGTGTGCTTATTTCCCAAAATTAAATAACACTTGAAAGGACGCCATTTTAGATCTGAGAGGGGTAGTGCTACGAACAGTGGTCCGAGGAAATCTTCAAATTTTTTAACTTTTCTGCAAACACTGGAGCACTGTACAAGGTAGTATATTGACTCTCGGGGGAAGTGTAGAAAAAGTAAAACTTTACCATTCTACGTGCAGGGGTGCCCATAAAGGGAGGCTATGACGCAAACTGCGTCATTGAAATATTTGGGGGGTTAAAAATCTATATAAGTATGTTTGAGGGGATGTAAAAAGTAATCGAAAAGTTTTTTTTTTTTCATAGAACACCTACGGATAGACAATTGAGTGGGGTGCGTCATGGACATGAGGGGGGGTGGGCACCACTGCTACGTGCACTCCTTCTGGGTTGGGCTACGAATTTTTCAGCAGTTCCTAGTCAATATGGTAGAAGTCACGTCAGTACTTTGAAACAAAATAAGTAAGGGAGCACTAGTATAAACCAATTACTAACTTAAGATCAGCACTCTGACAATACGTTTTATTGGGAATCAATTTAATTCCATAAATTTATTATTATCATCTGCAGGAAGGGAAAACACAACTCTTTTTATCCCCTTCAAAAAATTAAGTCCTGGTCAGGGCCTAAAATTCAACGAAATCACAGCTCCACACTGGTAAAAATTTTATATAGTATAGAAAAACTAGTTTACTCAGCATTTGTTTAGACATATAATCAGTGTTCTTTCCAGTACATCATGTTTACCTGCGACCAAAAAAAAAAAAAAAATATTATTATTATTATTATTATTATTATTATTATTATTATTATTATTATTATTATTATTATTATTAATAAGGAAAATTTTGGCATCCAGAGCAAACAAAATTAAAGGCACGTTAGGATACATATTTAATTGTATTGTACAGTGCGTCCCACAAGCTTTCGAACCCGAAAAAAAAAACGTTATAATTTCCGAACAAATATACATAGGAAAATGAAATTCAGAATACACGTACCTTGTTTCATGCTGAATACATGGCCGTCACAGCAGGTGCTGAAAGTGTCCTCCCTGGACATCAAGACATGTTTGTACACGGCGTTCCATATTGTGAAAAAGTTCATGTAGAGTCTCCGGTGTGATCTCATGATTCGCATTCTCAATGTTGTTTCGCAACTCTTGCAGTGATCATGGGTTGTTTCTGTAGACAACCTTAGAGAAAACCCCATAAGAAGAAATCAGGTGGTGCAAATCCGGGGATCTTGGCGGCCACAATCCTTTGGAGATTATCCTGTCACCAAAAAGGACTCAATTTCTGCCATGGCCACGTTGGAAGTATGGCATGTTGCTCTGTCTTGTTTGAAATAACCGCGACGCAGTTCTTGATCGTCCAGCTGATTCACAAATTCACTGAAGATGTGTAAGTAAACTTGTGTGTTTACTGTATCTTCAAAGAAGATGGGTCCAATGATATGCTGTCGGGAAATTGCACACCAAACTCCCACCTTCAAGGGATGAAGTGGAATCTCGTGGTACACATGCAGATTTTCGGCGCCCACACCCGAGTATTCTGCAAGTTCACATAATCGGAGAGATGGAACCAAGCTTCATGTGTGAACCAAGTATCGTCTAGGATTCCTGGATTGTCACCCAACAAAGCTTGCAACCAATGACGATACATCACGCGCTTTTCCCAATCTGTAGTCTTCAACTCCTGGACGACTGTAACGCGATATGGAAACAGCTTGGCTCTTTCGGCGGCTCTTTGCACAGTTGACTTTGACATCCCTACCTCTTGTGATAATCGATGCAGGCTCTTCTTAGGGGACTGCAAAAGACGTTGCCGCACATTCTGTACTGTCTCCTCAGACATCCGTGGACGCGCGCCTCCATGTCCCGTAAGCAACGTTCCTGTTGTTTCAAACTTGTTCACCAAATGATGTATTGATGATTTCGATGGTCCTTTACGACATCCAAATTCACGGCAAAATTCACGTTGAACGGTCTGATACGAACACGCGTTCCTGTACGGTGTACAGAACCATCCTCGTGATGCAGCGACTTGAGTCACACTAACGCACTCGCACGACGCCAAGAAGCACTTCCCCTGGCGCCACCTATCGTCTTTGGTTTGACGTGTGCGCTTCTGTTCAACCCTTTCTCGTGTTTAGCATGAAACAAGGTACGTGTATTGTGAATTTCATTTTCTTATGTACATTTGTTCGGAAATTATAACGTTTTTTTCGGGTTCGAAAGCTAGGGGTACGCACTGTATTAAACTATAAAATACAGGAAACAAACCGGTAAGAAAAATAGTCACACATAAGTCACTTTTAAATAGTAACACATAGTGTTGTAAATAGAAAAAAAACCGTTCGTATTTTTTCAGAAATGTACGTTTTTTTTAGAAAAAAAAATTCCCTCGCGTTTTTTTTTCTAAATTTCGTTTTTCTTCAAATAGTCATTTGTAATGTATCTTACGTCATTTAAGTCTGAAGTATTTTTATGTAGGTGTAATTACCATAAAATGCAACATAAATTAAACACTAGATACTGATACGGTACAAATATTTTACAATTTATATGAGTAGCGTCCCTACTAATAATCCGGGTTTCTGTACTGTTTCACCAATATCAACGAAGAAATAAAAGTATAAATGAACATTCGTGAAGGTTTTTTTCGTGAAAGTAGGTCTTTAATAAGTACGAAAATATCACGAACAGTATAAAATGCAAATAACTTGTCTAAAGGTAAAAACTAATACTGATTTGTCTACTAATAGTTTTCTGAATATCATATATAAATAATTTGTCGACTAGATATATGATATGCATTGCCGGCTCTATCATATGTGCAACACGCGCATTTGCACGGGGCTGCAATATCTTTCATAAGTATTTTATTTAAAATAAATATTTCTTGGAAACAGACTTCATGATCATGGTAGCTAAATTTACTAAGCTGACCTTCTATTTGAATACTACATTCAAAAATTATGTTTAGGTCGCATTAGTTTAAGTCACATGATCAGTGCTAAAGCAAATGGTAAAATAAATCTCAGAATAAATTGCTTGATTGTTGTCAAATACAAGAACTCAATTCTCGAATGCCTGTCCCCTTTGGTTAGTTATCAGAGTTCTGATATGAAAACTTCTCTTGTCTTTGTCGAAAATAAGATCGTTATCATTAAAGTTGGAAACACTTTAAAAAAATAACAGATGTAGAAGGAAAATCAAGAAATAAAGGTAAAAGAGCTAGTTGCACTATAATTTCAAACTGATATGTTGAGATTGAAACTCGATATTGAATTCTATAAAAAGGATTACCATCTTTCAGATGTATTTGCTTTATCTTCCATTAACATAATACAATAATATTTAAAGGAAAAAAACAGACGGAGGCGGAGGAGAAAGACGGAGGCGGCAAATTACGTCATTGCACGGGCGACAAATTGCCTAGGGCCGGCCCTGATGATATGTACACTCATATCCAAAATGATTGTCGCATATATATATAACTGTCATCTTGTAAGAATATAATTTGATAATGATTTTGCAGGGTACTTTCAATACTGATGCTGTGTGTATAATCGGAAAATGTATATTTGTGGTAAATTTCAAAAGAAAAGAACTATAAATACGAAAATGAGAAAGAGTAAAAGAAAATGTTGCTAAATGGACAAGAAAGCTTCATTTTTTGTTTTATTGTTCTTATTTACTGCTGTTTTGACATGAAATTTGCCACATACATGTCTTTGCCGATTATACATATACTAACATCATAAGAAATTCCAGGCGGATTCATTATCAAATTATATTCCTACAACAACATATTTAGCAAAGATGGAGATTAAATCCAGAAAGCTTTTTGTGTTTTAATTTTGCAAAGACTGAATCTGTAGTTACAGTGCAACCGTCTGTTGAATTGAATGTTTTGTGCCATATGGCGGAAAGTTAATGGGCCTTTCTCACCTATTGACTCAATGTGTGCCATGTGACGAATGAAGCTCACATCGAACACTTGAACTGTTTGAGGTGTTCTTTTATTTGATGTATTGTTTATAATTGTGCGTAAAATGTAATAAGTACTGCGAAGACTTAATTCCCCGATATTGATTTTGAAACGCCCTGCATTTCTCAGCATCAGTATTGGAACTAAGATGTAAAAAGGAGAGATTGTGATTGTTTACAACAACGATATTATTATTAGTCAAGACTATAATTACTACAACAACACAAGTTAGTAGTAAAAAAAAAATGCAATTAAATGTACACTCGTAACCCTTTCGGACCCAGGTGGCCAAAGTGGCACATACGGGTGTGTCACTTTTTTAATCCGCTCCTGTATGGCATCTATCTATCTATCTATCTATCTATCTATCTATCTATCTATCTATATATATATATATATATATATATATATATATATATATATATTGCCAAATATGGTTGGTCCATAGTTTATCATTTTAGTTTCTTTTTCTTCTGTGTGTCGAATTTCCTTCTCCAATTTCACCCCAGTCAAAAATTCGAGAATTTTCGAATTTTCTTTATTACTTTTCCCTGTAGCTTCATTCGTTGTAGAGAGACCTCCTTAAGACTTGTCAGGTAGATACGTCGGACGGATACCTAATTGTTTACATCAATTGGACTGGCTTGCGCGCAGTGTTGACAACTACGGGAATTAAAATCTCCTTAAATTTGGGCAAAAAATTCGAAATTTTTTGTTATAAACCGTACCTATACGTCCGAATGCAAATCAACTTACGCCAGTCGAACATTTGTTCTTACTGAACAAACTCGGGTACATATCGTTGCAGTGGGGTAATTAGGGGACGCACGAAAAATTCGTATTTAGGTTCTAACTCTTGATTTTCCCCTACTTTTCTGTTTATCGAAATATATTTTTGGTAATTAGAAGCATTGTTTCTTAAATATCGCCATGATACTTGTAGGATATACTAGTAATGTACCTGGGTTTATTTTAAGATAGTTTTCGTCTGTCTGGTAGCAGTGTTGCCAGCTACGGAAAATTTTAATTCGAGATGTTAGGGGAAAATTATGTGTTTTGTTTATTATATCCCTCTTGTTGGCTACATAGGAACAAAAGTACCAATATCTGGAAGTATTGTCTTTGCCCTTCACAACGCACTATAGAAAGTTTCAATAGGATAGTTAGGGGAAGTACAGTTGAGGTTTACAGTAGACCTTGTTCTCTAAGTGGAAAGATAACTGTGATTCTTTTAGGTAGACTGAAATATTTTTTAATGACCTGCTTACTTTATTAGATATCGTCACAATACTTGTAGGATATATTATAGGGATTCCAAAGCTTCTTTTAAGATAGTTTGTGTATGTCTGCTAGCACTATTGCCAGCTACAGAAAATTTTAATTTCCGATTTTAGGTGGAAATTTTGGAAAAATTCCCCTTTTCTCTCTATTATTTCCCTTTTGTTGGCTACATTCGAACAAACGTACCACTGTCTGAAAGCCTCGTCCTTAGCCTACACAGCGCACCATAAAAAGTTTCGGTAGAATAACTAGGGAAAGTACAGTTGAGGCTTATAATAAACCATGTTCTGTAAATGGTAAGAAAATTGTGCATTTCTGAGTTAGAATGAGATTTTTTTAAATTTCATGTATACTTTGTTAGATATCGCCATAGGATATATTCTTAGGGTACAAAGATTTACTTTCAGATAGTTTACGTCTATTTTATGGCAGTGTTTCCAGCCAAAACAATTAATTCCCGGTTTTAAGTGAAAAATTCGGCAAATTTCCCTTTTCCCTCTTGCTCGCTACGTTGGAACAAATGTACCACTACCTGAAAGCCTTCTCTTTAGCCTACAGAACGCAACATGAAAAGTTTCAATAGGATTATTAGAAAAGCTGTAGCCCCGACATATCTGTTGATTTTTGCTTCTGAGGCGTAAAAAGTGTCAAAATTTCATGTGTATGGAAACAGAGAATTTTTTCTTTCTCTCTTTCAATGGAAGCCAGCGACTTCAGGTTTTCATCGTACCTTGTCAACGCACCAAAGAATTTTTTTTAGGTGACTTGGACCCATATGACTACAGTGGTGCTATATACAAAAAATCTTGAAATTCGGTTAGGGATTTTTTGTAAATTTTCACCCCTACATATCTCTCAGTAATTTTCCACCCGCTCGCAACACTGCAATGTAACGTACACCAAAAAATAGCCACATTCCTTTTCTAAAAAAAACAAGGTTTTAACCATATGAATAGGGTAAATGGTTTTTGAGCAATAAGTCACTAACTGACAAGGTAAGAAAACGCCAAAAATGACCTGGGTCCGAAAGGAATAATCACACGATTTTGCTCGTATAGGTACAAGGAAACAAACGATTTGTAAGTTACGAGGGCTTCGGCTTAAATTCTATTGATTATTTCAATAATCTTCAACATAAATCAATAAATAATAGTTGCCAAAAAAAACAGACATTTGGAAAAAAACATGAAAAAGAACGATGTTTTTTATTCAAAAAAAAACTTCACGAAAAAAAACCGTTTTTTTTACAACACTAGTAACACATAAGTCACAAAATAGTAAGTCACTTTTTCTTACATAAGAATTTCACTGTCATTTTTCCGTGATCATCACGCTGTCTCAGTCTGTTTTCTGCCGAGGGAAATTCACCGTTATACCAGGGCTGTTCCTTTGACTTCCTACCAACTTCAAAACCCCTTTCCTTTCTGGCCAGCCATTTCATAACAGCAGGGCTTGGGCTAAAATCTTCCAACGAACCCATATTTATATTAACGTGAAGGAATTTTTCACAGTAGTGGGAGCTAAAGACAGTCTGTTATCTGCTTTCAATATGTTGTAGTCAATTATAAGTCTTTCAACATCGGAAGAAGATGGTTTCGAAGCAACAACTCTTGTTAGACTTGTTGACAGAGCATGAAATGACTGATTTCCACAGATTTTCATGAGAAAGCTTTTAGCGTCCAGACCTTTCAACATACTGCACGATGATGCCTCTCTATGTTGCATTGCGAACTGCAGAAAATCTGTATCAAGACAAATAACTTTGTGGCATTCTCTTAGGGCATCATCAGTTACATACTCTTGCAAAATACGCAAAGGCTCCAAAGCAACAATACTGTCTTCATACAGCAAACACTGACTAACAAAGTTAATTATGGAATCCAGGACTTCGTAGCGAACTACAGTAAAATCTCTTTTCTCACTGACATATTTGTTGTGGGATTTATTGCGACGTGTGTTACGATGAAGTTGAATACCATGTAATGAGTACTGTATTTCTCCGTTGACGTTCTCTTGCACACGTTCGTTTAAAAACGTTTTTTCCACCCGGCTAACAGAGGTTTCTCTTTCATACTCTCCAATTGTGCTATAGTTCTATTTTTATTTGTTATTATGTCCAAAAGAAACATTTCATCACTCTCAAACTTCTGCTGGCAGTTCTTGAAAACATATAGAGCGTCTGTCACAAGACACAGAAGAAGAAGGGGATTTACTTCTATCCATTACGCAGATAACCATTGGTTTCATTACATACATGGCTTTCCGTTTACAAGTAAAGGCAGCTTGGATACCAATTTTTTAGGAGATTAGTGAGCATACTGAATGAAAATTCTGTCAACCTGGCGTCAAAATATTCTGGGTAGTGCAAAACTTCTAAGTTATTTTCTGAAGCTACCATCGTTAAACCTTTCGTTCGCTGCCCTAAAGAGTGATAGAAAGCGCACAGTCCAGATGCTGCTTGTATGAGAGATGAAACTTCTTGGACATTCTTGGTGACATCTTTCCATGCTAAATTAATGTGATGGGCAGCACTCCAAAGTTTCAACAGAGGCAACGTTTCACCTGAAGCACTCTTTCATCAGTTAACAATTTCCACATTCCTTTGTGTTCTGTATTCATGTTTTCACTATCAGTAACTATCGAAATCACTCTGGGAAACATTACTCTTTCTACTGATTTTCGGCTAAATATAACGTTGTGCTTCGGCTAAATTTTTGGCCGTTATTGATGTATGTTATCTCTAGTAGTACATATTTCTATAACGGGTTGTAAGGATCGTGTAATTTTTATCTACAAAACAACACATTTCATTATATCGGAAAATGTAATGTCCTATTGAAACAACATATAAACGTGCAGTTAGTTGCATATTTTAAAACTATATAAATACAATCGAAAACGTTTGAAAACTAAATATAGTTAAAAAGTCCCTTCACCTCAAAATTGGCAATGGTTTTCTCTGGCATCTAGGAGACACCTATACGGATTAACTCTGGCTTAATGTCATATACTGGCAGTTATATGGAATTGAGTAACCCGTTGCATAATGAATGTATTGAATCAGTAAGACTTAGTTTGAAACACTAAACGCGTTTAAATGCATAATCCGAGAAAAGTAAGGTACTCACATTAATACCACTCCACACTTTAAGAATTATAGTTCCACACTCCTTTCCTACAGTTCCACAAAGTGTGGAGTGCTCCACTCAATTTTAGGCCCTGGTCCTGGTAGTTGCAAACTAAGCTGTTATAAGCACATCCTTTAAATATTGAAAACCGAGAATAATGTTTCAGAAAAAAGAAGTACAGAACCTTTAAATAAAATAAAATATGAAACTGAAAACTTCAAACTTGGATAAATACAAACATGTTACGTAACTGGTTTTACCTTTCTGTTGTTTCCAATCGAAGTTGATCCAATGAGAAGACAACAAGTCGACCAAATCTACTATTGTTCGCTAGGCACAATAATTAAAAAACATAAGAAAGAAGTAAAACTAAAATTTACCTTAAAAGGCGCTAAATTAGAAAACAGAAATATGCGTGCATACCCAGACGCTCAAAGCAGAAAGCTTGAGGACTAATCTGCCACATAGTAAATGCATGGAAAGTAGACTACAATTTGACAATGAGATTGGTTATGATACTGATATAAAATACTACATGCAGAATGTTTAAAGATCGTAAGGGTCTGAGGGGGCAGCCTAGGTGGCAGTCAGGACGGCAGAAGTAGCTACTAGGGGGCGCTCGCCCTCTTGTCCCCCTCTGGCGTCGTCTCTGATTTCATCATTTTTATGGCGGCTACATCGCAACTCGTAAGAGGCGCAATTTCGCATTGTTGCCATAACAAGAGTTTTATATTGCCATAGCCATTCTAACCATAATGCTATCGCTATTTTTTAGCAATACTGAATAATCTGATTATATAAACAATGTGCATGATATTTTTAACCATACTAATATTAGCAATATATTTTTCTTACCATAGCCATACTAAAAATAATAGGTGTTGTATAAATAACAATTCAGTATTTATACACCAACTATACTATAGTCAATATTATAATGAAAACTAGCAATAATCCTCAACAATGCTTTTATTGCCAATTAAGCTATACAATGTTTTAGTGTGAATACGTAAGACATTAGGTGAAAATCCTTGCACTTGCATTCTTTTTTTTTTTTTTTTTTTTTTTTTGCACCTTTACAATACCGATCTCTGATGCTTTATTACACATTCACGTTTACCACAATACCATTAATTTGTTCACGTCTGTCAAATCCTCCAATTTCCCCAACGTGTTGCATAGTATTACTATTGCATGTGCCTTACAATAACCCACCCTTCGGATACTTTTTTTTTTCCGTTCTGCACAACTTCTTTTCACACTGCTTCAAGAATTACAACACTCCTTACGGAGTAATCAATGCTTTACTTAAACAATTATTATTAGCGAAATTTTATAAAAATATGCATCGCACAGGTAAGATCCCAATATATTTACATTAATAACGCAATAAGATTTTTAATTTATGTCACACACTTCTGTAAATTTTAGAAAATGCGCTACCTTAAAAAAATAGCACCTCCTTTGTACTATATTAAAATGGGAATACTCACCTTGAACAGCACGTGTTTCCCACTTTTCTTGAAAGATTGAAGTACTTTAAAAATTACGTAGGACTTCTTTTGGTAGGATTTCAGCCATTCAATAAATTCTTCTTTTGTCCTTGTTCTTAAACGAACGGTTATCCCATTTTCATTAATGGCGCTAATTTCATATGCAAAATTCTCTGATAATGCTCTTTCCATTTTTTGTTCAACCGTTTCTTGCATGTTTCATCGTGTTTTTCAAGTTTTTCAATTACCTGTCTTGTTTTGTCTTCTTCACCGTTATCGGTGTTATTTAAAGGAGGATCAGCTTTAAGCCTAGTATGCTAAAAATGTGGATAAATTCAATTACTTGTATTGAAATTGTAACGAATTTTACAAATGGCGGAAGCCGCCATTTGCATTTTTTGATCGACTTTCTAGTCGTATTACCTGTTATATGTCGGGTGTTGCAAAATAAGTGTTACAACTCTTGGGAGGTGACTCCTGCCACTGAGACAAGAAAAAAAGTTCTCTTGAACTTTCGCCTATCGGACATAGTTTCGGATCTACAAGGTGCCGAAACCGTGGGAAAATGACTTTCGAACACCAATAGTTCGGAAATTATCCAACGAAAAGAGGGCGGGTAAAAAATTCACTGAAGGTCATACCTGCTGTATTGAATTTTGCATGTTTCACAAGCCTACCATGCACGCGCAAGGAATTCCCCAAAGCAATGTAGGGATTCCCGGATAATCTGCCAAATGAAAATTGGTCAAATGGATATGAATTAATAGGGTTTCTACCAGGTAACAATAATTCGTTTGTATTAAGGCGATGTCTGGAACAAATACAAAATAGCGGACACCTTCACGCCCGTTGTGTGTGGTTGCATAATCGCCAGGTACGGATGCTGGCCAACAGTGACATTCTGAGTATTAAGTGTAGCGAATTTGTATTCAAATGCTCTAGAAAGACATCTGGAGTGTCGGTAGAGCACAACAGATGAAGCAGAGTGATTCACATGTGTGAAAACACTTAACGAAAAATGCACAGATATGTACTCATACTATGTAAACGTGAGTTCAAAGCGTCGGAAATGTAAGGAATAGCATCAAGAACATGAAAGCCATTGCCGACTCACCAATAATCTTCTCTCAATCCGATGCAGTATGATGTGCACTGTTCCATACCAATAAGGATGCAACAACTGATGCCAAGTTTAAATGGTGTAAGGGGACTCACAAAGAAACTGAGTGAACTAAATGAATGTCACTAGTGGAATCGCATGATCGATATTGAAATGTGGCCAATGTGTGTGTTCATATCAACATGTATCTAATGGACAAATGTCAACATGTCCCACTACTACTGGGACACCGTCCCAAGTGCTAAAACTAGGAAAATAACGTTGTACATTCTGCTATTTCATCTGGTGCACTTTTTGGTATGACGTAAGAAGAGCAAGATTGTATCAATGTCCATTTTTGTTTGGGACATTGTCCCACAGTCGACAAATATGAAAAGAAATCTCTTAATGCATGGTTCAAATTCTGATAGAGTGTGAAAATAACAAAGTTGTATCATGTCCCACGTCTTCTGGGACATATGACGTACTCGAAATATAGGAAAATACCTCCAGAAATTCCTATCTTACACAGTGCACATGCCAAGACAAAGACGAAAATGAACCAATTTGGCACATGTAACACTACTGCCAAACATACCCCCATACATATGGAAAATAAAACGACATGAGAAATAGGAAGAAACGTCTTAAAGCTCTGATTGATTACAACTTTGCAGTAGGAGTAACAAAATGAAACACACAAGCATGTCAGGAGGATGTACAAGAGCGTTTGCCAAACAAAGTGGGTTCCCCTCAAAGAAATGAATACAGAGAAAGTGAGGCTCACTCGAAGCCTCAGGGACAGAGCGCTTGCTTTCTCTCGCAAGGTCGCAGTTTCCAAACCTATTGGGAACCCACGGTCTCAGATTCAAGACCCGAGTAGTTATTTTCCTATTTTTCGCACGTGGGACGGTGTCCCAGCAGTGGTGGGACATGTTGACATTTGTCCATTGATATCAACACACACATTGGCCATATTTCAACATAGATCATGCGATCCAACCAGTCACATTCATTTAGTTCACTCAGTTTCTTTGTGAGTCCCCTTGCACAATTTAAACTTGGCCTCAGTTGTTGCATCCTTATTAGTATGCAACCTTGCACATCATACTGCATCGGATTGAGAGAATATTATTGGTGAGTCGGCAATGGCTTTCATGTTCTTGATGCTATTCCTTACATTTCCGACGCTTTGAACTCACGTTTACATAGTATGAGTACATATCTGTGCATTTTTCGTTAAGTGTTTTCACACATGTGAATCACTCTGCTTCATCTGTTGTGCTCTACCGACACTCCAGATGTCATTCTAGAGCATTTGAATACAAATTCGCTACACTTAATACTCAGAACGTCACTGTTGGCCAGCATCCGTATCTGGCGATTATGCAACCACACACAACGGGCGTGAAGATGTCCGCTATTTTGTATTTGTTCCAGACATCGACTTAATACAAACAAATTATTGTTACCTGGTAGAAACCCTATTAATTCATATTCATTTTGACCAATTTTCATTTGGCAGATTATCCGGGAATCCCTACGTTTCTTTGGGGAATCTCCTGCGCGTGAATGGTAGGATTGTGAAACATGCAAAATTCAATACAGCAGGTATGACTTCTTCAGTGAGTTTTTTACCCGCTCTCTTTACGTTGAATAGTTTCCGAAATATTGGCGTTCGAAAGTCATTTTCCCACGGTTTCGGCACCTTGTAGATCCGAAACTATTTCCGATAGGCGAAAGTTCAAGAGAACTTTTTTCTTGTCTCAGTAGCAGGAGTGACCTCGCAAGAGTTGTAACACTTATTTTGCAAGACCCGATATAGTAAGAAATACATATACAAGACTCCAAAAATGCATTACCACCTGCAATTCTTCTTTTCCTGCAATAGCAGGCCACCGAAAAATCTCGGCGGTTGGGTTGGTTGCAAATTCGAAAGGCGTTGGACTAAACCTCAATTTTGTCACAAACATATCAGTGTGGCAAACTGCAAATAAAAGAATAAAACACATTGTTAAGAATGACAATTTTATTATTGTGACGGAACTGGATGACATCAAAAGTTACAAAATGACTTACTTAAGCAGTTCAAACAAGATGAATGGCAAGAAACAGATATAAGAAGAAAGAATTTCTCTCTTCCTCTCATCCCCCCAAAAAAGAAACTCATAAAAAGAATAGTTATATAATATAAAGGTTTCATATAAAAGCCTAACAGCGCAAAAAACAAATAGATAAACGAAACGAAAAAGAGAAACACAGAATAGGAGACACCAGTGGTGTACCAGACTTGCGGCCCTCCCATGCGTGATAAAGAAATGGGACCCTAGTTTTAATCCCCATTTTTTAATGATAATAATAATAATAATAATAATAATTATTATTATTATTATTATTATCATTATTATTATTATTATTATTAAAAAATCGTTTCCTTTTCAAAATCTCTGACTCTGCCTAACAGCATGAATGCTTATAGCGATCATGTGTGCACGTTTAGTCAACGAGCGGTCCCAAAGCCTAAAAGGGGAGCGGTCCCAAAGGCTAAATCTCCAAGAGAGAGAAATAAAAAAAAACTTCTTATGGTAAATTCTAGTTCAAAGTTCGAAGCACTTGCTTTTGCACGTGATTTTTTGTTTCCTTTTACAGGGAACTGAAAAGTTCTGGCGCCTAAGAAATTATACCATATAATATTGCAAAATTGCAAGTGGATGTATTTACATTGCAATTTGTGGTAATAAAGATATTATGATTAGAAAACAATATTGTAAAAAGTAAGTTTAATTTCATCATCCATCGCAAGTCTTAGGGGCCCCTTATACCTCCCCGCCCGCCGCATATCAATATCGAATATTTATAATGATATATTCATGTCCATATATTCGCGATATCGAATGTTGATAATGATAATATAGATATCAACGATAGCGATGTATCGACATATCACAGGCCCAGGTCCGAGAAGTGATGCTTGAAATATACTGGAATCAAGAATCAAATTCTAAATAAGTTCTCCATTTCCGTATTCAATGTTGAGGGGGAAGGGTGTGAACCCGAATAGAAATTTTAAGAAAAGCAAATGTTAGGATAAAAGTATGTTTTCCGTCTCCCCTTGAATACAAAAATTAACAGAAAACTATTACTGTAATTTACCTTTTACTTCTGTTTTTGATTGTTATCACAAATCAGCGACAGTACACATACTTTACATAATATACCAAAACACTCTATAACTTTTCACAGCCAAGCAAGCCGGAAAATCAATTTCCTGTGATATTAAAGTGGAATGTTCTACAAAATAGTCATAATTCATTGGCTATATTTCTATCAGTACCTTGGTACGGAATAAGAGCTACAAGACTAACAGAACTAGAAATTTGAGATTTCATTCCTTTTTTCTCTCAGACTAAAAGACTTCTGCATTTTCCTGAGATTTTCATTTTCTTAATATAAGTCGCTATCCTGCGCTAATTCTGGCTACCGCGGTTTCGAGGTAATCGCTAAAAGAAAGAGCAAAGTTTTTGTACAAGTTTTGTGTTTTTGTGTGTTGTTTATTTGTTGAGATGTGCAAACTGAATGTGAATAATACGTGTTTCCCATTCTCTTCTCCATGAGGCGAATCTACGATGGACTTCTGGGGGCTCGGTGGTTGGTAATACTCCTACTTAGAGCTACTTTTAAGAGCTCCAAACTCTGGAATGTTTTTTTATATATAAAATAAGAAATATCCTTTGGTGGGGGGCAAACGCCATGATCACCCCCTGGATCCACCTCCCGCTCTTGTATAGCAGACTTTGGAGATGTTTAGCTCGTGTATGCTTCTGACGATGCTGATTAGGAATTGCCACATCTGGATAACTTTTTATACTGATATCGGATAGATACTTATCCGGAATTGCAATATCCGGTTGACGGATAACAAAACGGATGACGGACAACGGATAATATCAGAATAACGACGACGGATAATATCAGGTTAATATCCAGATAACGGATTCTATGCGCATGATGGATAACGGATAACGGATGATATCCGGATGACGGATAATATCCTGATGTCGGATAATATCCGGATAATGGCTTTATCCAGATAATTTATAAAATTAAGACAACATAATATGTGGATAATAGAACATTTGGATAACTGATTACATCCGGATGACGAATAAAGGATAATATCCGGATAACATAAGTGGTTTGAAAAAGACAATATAGGAGAGGGACTTATCAGTCTTTTCTCCTCATGCAGTTATTAAGAGACGATCATCGGGCAGTTGTCTTTACCATTGAAAGATATTGCTTCTTAAAATGTTTGCTAGTAACTTCCAATTTTCTTGTTCGTGTTGGGCGCGGTGGATCAATGGTAGACCGCTGATTTTGACGCGTGAGGTCCTTATTGTTTCGATCCCCTTCCAAGTAAGTTTGGGGCGGACAAGATCGAATCCGTAGGTTTTCTCAGGGTACTTCAGCTTCTTCCCACTTTTCACTCCACCACTTCTTCTATTATCATTGACTTGCTTTAATCATTGGACGCGGTGGCTCAGTAGCAGAGCGCTTCCTCTTTTGCGCGGGGTCCTTATTGTTTCGATCCCCACCCAAGGAAATTTGTAGTGAACAAGATCATATCCGTGGTTCTTCTCACGGTACTCCCGCTTCTTCCCACTTTTCATTCCACAAATTCCTCTATTATTATTGACTGGCTTTAATCGTTCCGCGCGGTGGCACAGTGGTACAGTGCTTCCTCTGGTGGACCAATTAGCTTTGAGGTGGATGAGATCGTATCTGTGGCTTTTGTCAGGTTACTCCCGCTTCCTCCCGCAGTTCATTCCACCAATTCTTCTATTATCACGGACAGCTTCAATCATTGGACACAGTGGCTCAGTGGTAGAGCGCTTCCTCTGGTGGACCAATTAAGTTTGAGGTGGATGAGATCGTATATGTGGGTTTTCTCAGAGTACTCCCGCTTCTTCCCACTTTTCACTTCACCAATTCCTCTTTTATCATTGACTTCGTTCAATTATTAGGCACTGTGGCTCGGTGATACAACGCATCTTCTGGTGCGTGGGGTCCTTACTGTTTCGATCCCCTGCGTGATAAAATTGTGGTGGACAACATAGTATCCGTGGGTTTTGTCAAGGTACTCCCGCTTCCTCCCACATTTCATTCCACCAATTCTTCTATTATCATTGACTTGGTTTTATCACTGCGCGCAGTGGCCCAGTGGTAGAGCGCTTTCTCTGGTGGGCCAAGTAAGTTTGCAGTGGACAGGATTGTATCCGTGGATTTTGTCAGGGTACTCCCGCTTTCTCCCACATTTCATTCCACCAATCCTTTTATTATTATTGATTTTTTTCAATCATTAGGCGCAGTGGGTCAGTGGTAGAGCACTTCCTCTGGTGGGCAAGTAAGTTTGTGGTGGACAAGATCGTATCCGTGGGTTTTCTCAGGGTACTCCCGCTTCTTCCCAATTTTCATTCAACCAATTCCTCTATTATCATTGACTTGCTTCAATCATTCGGCGCAGTGGGTCAGTGGTAAAGCGCTTCCTCTGGTGGGCCAAGTAAGTATGTGATGGACAAGATGGTATCCGTGGGTTTTCTGAGGTTACTCGCGGTTCTTCCCACTTTTCATTCCACTAATTCCTCTATTATCATTGACCTACATTAATCATTGGGCATGGTGGCTTAGTGGTAGAGCGCTTCGTCTTGTGGACCAAGTAACTATGTTGTGGACAAGATCGTATCCGTGAATTTACTCAGGGTACTCCCGTTCCTTCGCACTTTTCATTCCACCAATTTCTCTACCATCATTGATTTGGTTTAATCATTGGGCGCGGTGGCTCAGTGGTAGAGCGCTTTCTTTGGTGGGCCAAGTAAGTTTGTGGTTTACTAAATTGTATTCGTGGGATTCTTCAGGGCACTCTCGCTTCCTCGCATATTTCATTTCACCAATTCTTTTATTATCATTGACTTGGTTCAATCATTGGGGGGAGTGGCTCAATGGTAGAGCGTTTCCTCTATGTCAAGTAAGTTTGTGGTGTACAAGATCTTATCCGTGGGTACATCTTTCTTTAGGTACATCCGCTTCTTCCCACTTTTCATTCCACCAATTCCTCTATTATCATTTACTTGCTTTAATCATTGGAAGCGGTGGCTAAGTGGTAGAGCGCTTCCTCTGGTGCGTGGGGTCCTTATTGTTTCGATCTCCGGTCAAGTAAGTTTGTTGTGGACAAGATCGTATTCGTAGTTTTTCTCAGGGTACTCCCGCTTCATCCCACTTTTCATTCCACCAATTTCTGTATTATCATTGGTGGTTTAATCGTTGGGCGCGGTAGCTCAATGTTTGAGCCCTTTCTCTGGTGCATGGGGTCCTTACTGTTTCGATTCCCGGCCTAGTAACTTTGTGGTGGACAGGGTCGAATCCGTAGGTTTTCCAAGGGTACTCCCGTTTCCTTCCACATTTCATTCAACCAATTCGTCTATTATCATTGATTTGCTTTAATCATTGGAGAGGTATTGGTCCCTTGAGCATTGCGGTGATTTCAGAAATCACATTCGGTCCCAAGCGTTTGGGTTGTGATGTAAACCTTTGCTGTGGTTCAATCTCAGTATTTTATTACGCGACATAAAACCATCCATACAGCTATAAATGTTGTTCTATCTTGCGCAACCAGGAATTGATATTGAGCCAATTCGGATGCTCATTTCTGGCGCTTTGAAGCCAGGAAACGATTTCGGACATTACGCTGTCCTCAAACACCTAGGATCTTTCCAGTGTTACCATCCGCGTCCAACAACCATATGTTTAAAAGGGCAATAGAAAGGACTCGTGTCTAAAACTTCTGGACCTATTTTGTTGAGGTTCAAAGCTAGGGATCGATTTCTGATATCACAATTGTGCTCAACGGATCAAAACCTTTTAAATGTCGCCAACGCCGTCCAACAACTTCATGTTTAATAGGTGAATAGAAGGGATCCGAGCCCAAAACATCAGGACCCCATTCCTTTAGCTTCGTGGCCTGGGCCAGACTACTGACATTACTACTGCACTCAGGGGCAGTGGTTAGGGATGGGCACAAGCGAGTTCGAGCGAGTTTTTTGAAACTTGATTCGACTCGGAACATGCGTCTTTTAGCTCGACTCGAGAACTCGACTCGAAAAATTTCTTCCAACTCGACTCGAAACTCGACTCGAATTGGGATCGAGTTTCGAGTTGAGTCGAGCCAAAACGAGTCAAATCGAGCGAAATCTTGGGTGTTGTTTCAAGTTCTCTTTTCACTTATTCTAAATAAACAATATAATTATTATCAATGTTGCTACTTCAACTACAACTTATTATTATTTTATTATTATTATTATTATTATTATTATTATTATTATTATTATTAAATTCAGTTTCTTTCCACTTTTCATTCCACCAATATCTCTACCATCATTGGGCGCGGTGGCTCAGTGGTAGAGCGCTTCCTTTGGTGGGCCAAGTAAGTTTGTGGTTTACCAGATTGTATTCCTGGAATTCTTCAGTGTACTCTCGCTTCCTCGCATATTTCATTTCACCAATTCTTCTATTATCATTGACTTGGTTCAATCATTGGGGGGAGTGGCTCAGTGGTAGAACGTTTCCTCTAGTGGGCCAAGTGTGTTTGTGGTGTACAAGATCTTATCCTGTCCTCCACCACCACCAGAGAAAGGGCTCTACCACTGAGCTACCGCGCCCAACGATTAAAGCACCAATGATAATAGAGAAATTGGTGGAATGAAAAGTGGGATGAAGCGGGAGTATCCTGAGAAAAACCACGAATACGATCTTGTCCACAACAAACTTACCTGACTGGAGATCGAAACAATAAGGACCCCACGCACCAGAGGAAGAAACTTGAAAGATAGGCGGTTTGCGTCTGAATACTAAAAACTAGTTGACTTCCGATTTCGGTAGTCGTGAAATCTAGGACACAAGTACATCGTTCACGAGGTTCTGGGTTTGAGTTCCGTAGGAGCAAGTATTCCTGCTAGGGCCAAAATTTGTTAAAAGTTATAGCGTGCCAGGCAAACATGTTTAAAACTGTTCTGCCTGGGTCTACGGTTGTCAACGACTTGTGCGGCTTGGCTCACAGCTTATACAATATCAAACCCAACCGAGAAGTAGCGAGGCGCACGAGTCGAGACACAATTTGTAAAATTCGAGTCGAATCGAGACTGCTCGTAAAAATCTTGATTCGACTCGAATGTCTCAAAACTCTTCATATATTTTTAAAAATAATTTTGAGGAAACTAATCACTCCGAAACAGTTATATATATATCATACAGGAGCGGATCCAAGAGGAGCTACAGACCTCTTGATACTCAGGTATACTCTGGATAAAGTAGGCTTCAATCCTGCTTTACACTGGATAAAGCGGCAAACTGTGATTTAGTCGCTCCTTGATCATATCCTGGATCCGCGGCTTTAAGGGTCCATAGCTGTAAAACTATTGGACCTATCGTTAGGGATGCGCACGAGACGAATCGAGACAGAATTTTCCTGACAAATTTCGGGTCAAGACACAGCTCTTCCAATAGAAAAGAATATATTTTTCGAGTCGAGACATCACTTTTACAGCACATTTTTGAGACGAGACAGCCTCAAATATTGTCTCGTGCGCATCCCTAATTATCGTAGTCGGGTTAAGACTTCGTTTAGAAACTAATATGTGCCCTATCCAAAAATACAATGTTTCAGAATCTAAAGTACACACGCGACAAGTTTTAGAGAGGAACTTTGGCTATGTGTATATAATTTGAAGTACTCACTAAATACCTGTATAAAAATTGTTGCAGAAGTATGGCAGAATTCTGAAACATGGATATTTGGATAGCGCACGTACTAGTTCCTAAATAAAGTCTTGACCCTACTACGGTAGGTCCCTAGTTTTGGAGCTATGGACCTTTAAACTTCATTTCTTCATGTTTTTGGCAGCCTATAACTCGGAAATTAAGCATTTGTGCACCCAGGTTGGTTATTACCTTTTGTCTTATCTTGGTGTCAGGAACAGTATTTCTTCCAGATATGTTTTTAGGGGCACTGCCCCCCGGAGCTCTGAGAGTGCCCCCCGGAGGAGACCAAAATAATACGTCTATAATACAATAATAAATAGAATAGTACTAGCAGGACCCCACCCCGGAACATTTTTTTCTGAAAGAACAACTGGTCAGGAATCTTCTTGCATTTTTTAATGGAGCATCGCATCGCAGTGTGCAGTGCAAATGGGAATGCAATGCAGTGCAAACATGGAAATGCAATGCAAATTTAAAAATGTATTGCAAATTGCGATACATCTTTGTGTCTTAAATTGCTACGTAAGCTAAAATAAGGAGCAAGTTAAAAATATATTACGATTATTTCAAGAAACTTCCCCCGACTTGAAGGGTTGGTTATTGCAAGAAAAAATGCCTCGACTTTGGATTACAATAGTTTTCCACTTTTGTCTTTCCTTCCCTTTGTCAGTTTATTGATGCTGGGTCATTCTCCAGATCTTCTCAGGTTTCGGGTCATTATCCTTGTTTCTGAGCGTGTAATAATGGAAAAAGTTCCTTGGAGAAAAGACGCATTGGCAGCAGATTGGACCTAGCCGATATATATTGTATATATAGCATGATTGGGGCTTGGTTAGTAAAACGTAGAAGTGCGTACAGTAGATCAGTAAAACAGTAACGGTATTTTTCAATGCCGAAAATACAGTATAGGAAAATAGGGAACCGGTCAAAACCCCCACAGCCAAAACCACCACACTCAAGAAATGTCAAAACGCCCACACAAACGGTCATAACCCCCACACAAATGGACAAATCTCCCAAACACACGAACGGTCATAACCTCCAAAGCCAAAACCCCTACACTCAAGAAATGTCAAAACGCCCACACGATCGGTCATAACCGCACACAAATGGACAAATCTCCCAAATACATGAACGGACATAACCCCCACAGCCAAAACCCCCACACTGGTAATCGGTCATAACCTCCACCGGTCATAACTCCCACACAAATGGACAAAACAGCCACACATAGCAACGGTCACAATCCCCACATAAATGGACAAAACCCCCACACAAATGGACAAAACTCCCACATGTAGAAATTGTCACAACTGCCACACAAATGGACAGAACCCCCACACAATCGGTCAAATCTCCCACACTCTGAAATGATCCTGGTTGTATGTCTTGCCCTTGTACTTTTTAATAACATTTTTTATCCCACTTAAACTGATGTTGCAACTATTCTTCTTCCACTGTTTTGTAATGACAGAAACACTAAAGTGGGCGTCGTAAAGAGCCGCAACAAAGACGTGCAATCACGATAATTTCACAGTGTGGGGGATTTGTCCGATTGTGTGGGGGTTTTGTCCATTTGTGTGGCAGTTGTGACAATTTCTGCATGTGGGAGTTTTGTCCATTTGTGTGGAGGTTTTGTCCATTTATGTAGGGATTGTGACCGTTGCTATGTGTGGTAGTTTTATCTATTTGTGTGGGAGTTTTGACCGATTTTGTGGGCGTTTTGACATTTCTTGAGTGTGGGGGTTTTGGCTGTAGGGGTTTTGACCGTTCGTGCGTTTGGGGGATTTGTCCGTTTGTGTGGGAGTTATGACCGATCGTGTGGGCGTTTTGACATTTCTTGAGTGTGGCGGTTTTGGCTGTGGGGGTTTTGACCTAGACCCGGAAAATACACTCATTTTTGTCTCTCTTGTTTTCGCTTTCCATTTGAAGTCCTGATATACCGGATGCCCATTTACGTTCCTTGTTAAAAACAACATATGTTTTAGCAAGATTTCTTCTTGGGAGACGCCGCGAACCTCAAAAAACATCCCGAACAAATGGACTCTCTCTTTCTGTGTGTGTTTGAACCAATGTGTTGTTTTTCCTAAACCTAATTGTTGAATTTGCCGCTGTGGTAAAACTATTTCGCTCAATTTGACAAATAATATAATAAAATATAATACTTATCCAACAATGAGCGTGGATTGCAAGGAAAAGCAGTGAACCCTAAAGTACCCCTGTAGCAGGGGCGGATCCAGAACGGACTTCTGGGGTGTGTGGATTGTAATACTGCTACTTAGCTAGTTTTAAGAGCTCCAAATTCTGGGATGGGTTTTATTTATATATAAAATAAGAAAGCTTCCTCTTCCGTGGGAGGGGGGCGATTGTCCCGATCGCTCCCTGGATCCGTCATTGCCCTATAGCCTCTCCCCGAAATTAAAAGCGTTGATCTATTATTTCCAATTCGAAGTCATTTTCGCTTCCATGTTAATGGTGACGGAGTTCTTGCTCTTTGTATCTCTGTACTCAAGAAAATAATAATAATAATAATAATAATAATAATAATAATAATAATAATAATAATAATAATAATAATAATAATAATAATAATAATAATAAAGCATCTTAATAATACAGATATTTTTCACCCTTCTTTAAAATGTCTGTGGACTTCACTGAATCTGGATATGTTGTTTTATAGTGTATAATGCAAAAAGGCTTCAAAGAGCAATCTGGCAAAAGTATTTGTGTAAAAGACACAGACGCCTTATCAGTTGTTCTACTGACGTTGTTTCTGTTTGCCTTTAAACACAATGTTACGATTTACAAGGCACAGACAAAAGTAGAGAGCAACGTGATAATTCGCCTAAGGGCACCTTCGTTGCTGAACTGAAGACTAGCACTCAGTCAACATATTGCATAGCTATCAATATGTCACACTCACAGGTTCTTTCCAAACGTTTTGGTATAACAGGTTAATCAAACTACGTTGTTGTACGTAAGGGACGAGACTCTGAAAGACCGATAAGTGTTGGAGCTCGGAGCAGTAGCTAGAAATTTCGTTGCCCGGGGCGAAGTAGAATTCGGCGTCCCCCGACACTCCCCTTACCAAACTTTGACTTTTCCTTTCTGTGCTTTTATTTTTTAAAATATAAGAGAAACACCTTATTGTTGTTATGCTACGCTGTTTTTTTTTACCAAGCCGCTTGGACAGACCATTGCAACAGCCAAAACCGATCGTTATGTATTCTATAACAAATAAGAGCCGCTTTCAAGAGGCTTATTTTAGACCTGCCAGTAAACTTGCCAAACTACCTTGTATACAAATCCATTTGGAGAATAATTATGAAAAAAGCATAGAGTCGATTCCCCTACGTCAGGACGACCATGATAGACAAAAAAGTTGCTGGACGCGAGTGGTAGCGTTGGAAAGGTCCGGCCCCCTGAGTGCAGTAGTAATGTCAGAAGTCTGGCCCAGGCCAAGATGCCCAAGGAATGAAGTCCTGACGTTATGGATTCGGGTCCCTTCTATTCACCTATTAAAGATGAAGTTGTTGGACGGCGTCTGAGACATTTGAGAGGTTTGATCCGTTGAGCACAATTGTGATGTCAGAAATCGATCCCTAGCCTTGAACGTCAAGAAACTGGGTCCGGAAGTTTTAGACACGGGTCCTTTCTGTTTCCCTTTTAAACATAAGGTTGTTGGATGCGGATGGTAACATTGGAAAGATAGTAGTCGATTGAGGGCAGCGTAATGTCCAAAATCGGTTCCTGGGCTCAAAGCGCCAAAAATGAGGTTCCGAATTGGCTCAATATCAATAAGTGGTTTCGCAAGATCGAAGAACATTTATAGCTGTATGCAGTGGTGCCCACCCCCCCCCTTATCTCCATGACGCACTCCCCAATTGTCTATCCGTAGGTGTTGCTCCATGAAAAAACCTTCTTTTCGATTAATTTTTACACCCCCTCAAACATATTTATATAGATTTTTAACCCCCCAAATATTTCAATGACGCACTTTGTGTCATAGCCCTCATCTATGGGCACTCATGGCTGTATTGATGGTTTAATCTCGCTTAATAAAATACTGAGATAGAACCACAGCAAAGGTTTACATCACAACCCAAATTCTTGAGAGCGAATCTGATTTCTGACATCACCGCAATGCTCAAGGAAACAAGACCTCTCCAATGATTCAAGCAAGTCAATGATGATAGAAGAATTGGTTGAATGAAATGTGGGAGGAAGCGGGAGTACCCCGAGAAAAACCACGAATACGATCTTGGCCACAGTAAACTTACTTGACCGGGGATCGAAACAATAAAGACCTCACGCACCAGAGGAAGCACTCTACCACTGAGCCACCGCGCCCAATGATTAAAGTAAGTCAATGATAATAGAAGATTTCGTGGAATGAAATGAGGGAGGAAGCGGGTGTACCCTGACAAAACCCACGGATACGATCTTGTCCATCACAAACTTACTAGGCCGGGGGTCAAAAAGTAAAGACCCCACGCACCAGATGAAGCGTTCTACTACTGAGCCACCGTGCCCCACGAGTGAAGCAAGTCAATGGTAATGGAGGAATTGGTAGAATGAAAAGTGAGAAGAAGCGGGAGTACACTGAGAAAAACCACGAATACGATCTTGTCCACCACAAACGTAGCTGGCCCACTAGATGAAGCGCTTTCCCATTGAGCTACTGCGCTCAATTGAAGAAAATGTATAATAATAAAAGAATTGGTGGAATGAAAAGTGGGAAGAAGCGGGAGTACCCTGAAAAAACCCACGGATACGATCTTGTCAACCACAAACGTAGTTGGCCCACCAGAGGAAGCGCTCTACCACTGAGCCAATGCGCCCAATGATTGAACCAAGTCAATGATAATAGAATATTTAGTGGAATGAAATGCGGGAGGAAGCGGGTATACCCTGACAAAACCCACGGATACGATCTTGTCCAACACAAACTTACTAGGCCGGGGATCAAAAAAGTAAGGACCCCACGCACCAGATGCAGCGTTCTACTACTGAGCCACCATGCCCAATGAATAAAGCAAGTCAATGGTAGTGGAGAAATTGGTGGAATGGAAAGTGACAAGAAGCGGGAGTACCCTGAGAAAACCCAGGGATACGATCTTGTCCATCACAAACGTACCTGGCCCACCAGATGAAGCGCACTACCACTGAGCCACTGCGCCCAATGATTGAAGGAAGTTAATAATAATAGAAGAATCGGTGAAATGAAATGTGGGAGGAAGCGGGAGTTCCCTGACAAAACACATGGATACCATCTTCTCCACCAAAAATTTATTTGGCCCACCACAAGAAGCGCGCTACCACTGAGCAACCGTGTCCAATGATTAAACCAATTCAATGATAATAGAGGAGTTACTGGAATGAAAAGTGGGAAGAAGCGGGTGTACCCTGACAAAACCCACGGATACGATCTTCTCCAACACAAACTTACTATGCCGGGGATCGAAAAATTAAGGACCCCACGCACCAGATGAAGCGTTCTACTAGTGAGCCACCGTGCCACATGAGTGAAGCAAGTCAATGATAATGGAGGAATTGGTGGAATGAAATGAGAGAAGAAGCGGGAGTACAGTGAGAAAACCCACGGATACAATCTTCTCCAACCAGAAACGTAGTTGGTCCATCAGAGGAATCGGCCTACCATTGAGACACCGCGCCAAATTATTAATTCAAGTCAATGATAATAGAAGAATTGGTGGAATGAAGTGCGAGAGGAAGCGGGAGTACCCTGAGAAAACCCACGAATACGATCTTGTCCACTACAAACGTAGTTGGTCCACCAGAGGAAACGCTCTACCACTGAGCCACTGTACCTAATGATTGAACCGAGTCAATGATAATAGAAGAATTGGTGGAATGAAATGTGGGAGGAAGCGGGATTACCCTGACAAAACTCAGGAATACGATCTCCTCCACCACAAACTTACTTGGCTCACCAGAGGAAGCACTTTCCCATTGACCTACTGCGCCCAATGATTGAAGAGAGTCAATTATAATAGAAGAATTGGTGGAATTTAATGTGGGAGGAAGCGGGAGAACCCTGACAGAACCCGCGGATACGATCTTGTCCACCACAAGTTTATCACGCAGGGGATCGAAAAAATAAGGACACCATGCACCAGAGGAACCGTTCTACCATTGAGACACCGTGCCAATTGATTAAATCAAGTCAATGATAAAACAGGAATTGGTTAAATGAAAAGTGGGAAGAAGCTGGAGTACAGTGAGAAAACCCACGGATGCGATCTTGTCCACCACAAACATAGTTGGCCCACAAGATGAAGCGCTCTACCACTGAGCCACTTCGCCCAATGATTGAAGGAAGTTAACGATAATAGAAGAATCGGTGGAATGAAATGTGGGAGGGAGCGGGAGTGCCCTGACAAAACCCACGGATACGATCTTGTCCACCAAAAATTTACTTGACCTATCAGAAGAAGCGCGCTACCGCTGAGCCACCGCGCCGAATGATTAAAACAATTCAATGATAATAGAGGAGTTGCTGGAATGAAAAGTGGGAGGATGCAGGATTACCCTGAGAAAACCCACGGATACGATCTTGTCCTCCACAAACTTACTTGGCCCACCAGAGGAAGCGGTCTACCACGGAGCCACTGCGCCCAATGATTAAAGCTACTCAATGGTAATAGAAGAATCGGTGGAATGAAATGTGGGAGGAAGCGGGAGTACCTTGAGAAAACCCACGAATACGATCTTGTCCATTACCAACTTACTTGGCACGCCAGATGAAGCTCTCTACCACTGAGCCACCGCGTCCAATCATTAAAGTAATTCAATGATAATAGAAGAATTGATGGAATGAAAAGCCGGATGAACCGGGAGTACTCTGAGAAAACACACGGATACGATCTTGTTCACCACATACTTACTTGGCCCACCAGCGGAAGCGGTCTACCACTGAGACACTGCGCCCAATGATTAAAGTAAGTCAATTATAATAGAAGAATTGATGGAATGAAAAGTGGGAAGAAGCAGGAGTACCCTCAGAAAACCCACGTATGCCATCTTGTCCACCAAAAACTTAATTGGCCCACCAGAGAAAGCGCTTTACCACTGACCCACCGCGCCAAATGATTGAAGCAAGTCAATTATAGTAAAAAATGGTGGAATGAAATGTAGGAGGAGCGAGAGTACCCTGGTAAAGCCTACGGATACGATCTTGTCCACTACAAACTTACTAGACCGGTGATCGAAACAGTAAGGACCCTATGCAAGAGAGGAAGCGCTCTACGACTGAGTCAACGCGTCCAATGATTAAAACAAGTGAACGATAATGGAGGAATTGGTGGAATGAGAAGTGGGAAGAAGCGGGAGTACGCTGAGAAAACCCACTAATACGATCTTGTCCACCACAAACTTACTTGGCCAGGTATCGAAAAAATAAGGACTCCATCCACAAGAGGAAGTGCTTTACCACTGTGCCACCGTGCTCAATGAATAAAGTAAGTCAGTGATAATAGAAGGACTGGTGGAACAAAAAGTGGGAAGAAGCGGGAGTACCCTGCGGAAACCCACGGATACGATCCTGTCCACTACACAACTTACTTGGCCGGGGATCGAAACAATAAAGACCACACGAGTAGTAGAAAATGGATCGATCTGGGCCATGTGAGAACATATGAAGCCATATTAGAACAACTCAGGAGCCATATTAGAAGAGCTCGGTGCGGGAAATCGAGCACCGTGAACCGTCAACTTACGGTCTTTTACGACCTCCATTTTAGGGGTGTATTTGTTCCCTCTTATGAGCACTTTTTAGGGGGTGAACTACTTTTCTTTTATGAGCACTTTTTAGGGGTGAACCCGTTCCCTTTTATGAGCATAATCTTCAATCCCTATTTTAACATAGCAGAAATTACGAACACATAGAAGAGCGGATAACACATAGCAGAGACTACGTAACATAGCAAGGGTGTACTCGTTCCCTTTTATGAGCATATTTTTCAACCCCTATTTTAACATAGCAGATAACACATAAGACTATGAACACATAAAAGAGCAGATAACATAGCAGATAATACGTAAACAAGGGTGAACTCGTTCCCTTTTATGAGCACTTTTTCCAACCCCTATTCGAACATAGCATAAGACTATGTAACATAGCAGAACTAGTAAAAGAGCATGGCTTATTTTTCAACTCCATTTTTAACATAGCAGAGAATACATAATATTCATTCCCTTTTATGATCACTTTTTCAACCCCTATTGGAACATAGCAGATAATACATAAGACTACGTAACATAACAGGGATGTATTCGTTTCCCTTTATGAGCATATTTTCCACCCCTAATTGAACATAGCATAGATTACATAAGACTACATTTCAACCCCTATTTTAACATAGTAGTTGGCCTATTTTTCCACCTCTATTTGTACTCGTTCTCTTTTCCAACCCTTATTTTAACACATAAGAGCAGACATTACATAAGAGCAAAGATTACAAACAAACACCCACGGTCTACAGATAGTCATTTTAGAGGGCGTTTTCATTCATTGTCTTTGATGACCATTTTTTCCACCTAATTGAAATTACATAGCAGAACAGAAAATACATAAGATTCGTTTCCTTTTATGAGCACTTTTAGGGGTGTATTCTTTTTCTTTTATGATTACTTTTTCAACCCCTATTTGAACATTTTAACAAAGCAGAAATTTATGAACACATTCTCCACCCCTATTTTCACGTAGCACTGATTTCGTTCCCAACCCTCAATTTAACATAGCAGAAATGACACAAGCATGTCCCTAAACTACTGATCATCGTGAACAAAGGTTAAACTCAAAAACGAAACAACATATCGAGGTGTTGTTTCCACATTTAGTAATTGGTCATCAACTAGTACATGTTAAAAAAGTACTGACCATCGAGGTCAAAGGTCAAAATACTTAAAACCTAATAACTAGGAAACGGATTTACATATTGAGATGGTGTTTCCACATTTAGTAATTGGTTATCAACTGCTACAAGTTCGAAAATAATGACCATCGAGATCAAATGTCAAAATACTTAAAACCTAATAACTCGAAAACGGATCCACATATTGAGGTGCTGTTTCCAAATGTAGTAATAGATCATCAACTAGTACAAGCTAAAAAAAAGTAGTGACTATCGAGGTGAAAGGTCAAATATTTAAGACATAATAACTTGTAAACAGAGTGTTGGATGATTTTGTGTGACCTATTCAGTTTTGTACCAAGCAGAAAAAGTGAAGAATGAATAAATTTGAGGGGCTTATTTGCTATTGTACTAACGAGGAATGCCATTTTGTACTAAAATAAACGAAAGAATAAATTTGTACTAACCTAAGAAAAACGAAAAAGGCCCATTTTAATTAAACGAATCAATAAATTTATACTAACCATAAAAAAGCGAAGAACGACCATTTTGTACTACTCCAATAAACGAAGAAGTAATCAGTTTTGTACCAACTAGAAAAAAAAAGACCGAAGGTGCTCCATGTTAACTATTTAAATAAACATAGGAATAAATTTTACACCGAGGAAAAGCAAAGAAATAGCATTTTAATGCCATTCAAATAAACGAAGGAATACATTTGGATAGAGTGTTTTGTTTTGTACCAACCAGAAAAATGAATAAAATTTAGGAGGTCTATTCTCTTTTGTACCACCTGGAAAAGTGAAGAAGAGCCACTTCAATTATCTTAGAATTTTATATCATTAGGTACTCTTTAAACAAACGAGAAATGACAATTTTAACTAGCTCAGAATTTATGTAACAAAAGAACAAATTTGAATGTTCTGTTTATGTATCAAACCAGAAAAAACCTAAGAAGGACCATTTTAACAAGTTCATAATTTCTGTACTTTTTCGTGCTATTCAAGTGAAGGAAAGAAATAATTTGTCCTCAACTTTTTATACTAATGAGAAAAAATGAAAGTTCAATTTAACTAGCTGAGTATTTTATCTCATCTTGTAGTATTTAGATATTCGAAGAAATAAATTTGAGTGACCTATTCAATTTTGTACCAACAAGAAGTGCCATATTTAACTGGCTCAGAATCTTATACCTTTTGTAATATTTAAACAAACAAAGGGATAAATTTGAGTGGTCTTTTTTCTTCTGTACGAACCTTAAAAAAGGCGAAGAAGGGCTATTTTAACTAGCTGAGTTTTTTATATCATTTTGTACTACTCAAATAAACGGTGGAGTATTTAGTTTTATACCAACGAGAAAAAAGGAAAGACATACCGTTTTAACAATCTGAGTATATTGTACTATTTTAGGGTATTCAAATAAACGAAGGAATAAATTTGAGTGACATATTTTTTGTGTCAACCCTAAAAAGGACCATTTTGACGAACTCAGAATCAATTAAACGAAGTAATGCATTTGAGTGAGATATTTTTGTAACAACCAGAGAAAAACAAAACAAGGATCATTTTAACTAGCTGAGTATTTTATGCCATTTTGTATTATTTCAACAAACAAAGGAATAAATTTGTATGAGCCGGAAAAAGCAAAAAGTACCATTTTATATCAGTTTGAACTAGTCAAATAAACAAAGGAATAGAGAAAGACAGAAGAAGGATCATTTTAACTAGCTGAGTATTTTATACCATTTTGTACTACTCAAATAAACGAAAGAATATAATTGTACTAACCAGAAATTGCGAAGAAGGCCCATTTTAACTAGTTCAATATTTCTGTACAATTTTGTACTATCCTAAATAAACGAAAGAAGGGCCATTTTATACTTTTTTGTACCATTAAAAAACTGAGGATAACTTGAGTAGTTAAGTTTTTGTACTCATTCGAAGAAAAGTAAAGATGATACATTTTAACTAGCTGAGCTTTTTATACCTAATGTTGCCATTTAAATATGGGTGTTCTAACCATTTATAACAGGCTTAAATTTTTGTCATATTTGTACCAAACAGAAAATGCTACACAAATAAACAAAGGAATAAATTTCTAATAACCACTAAAAGCGAAGAAAGGCCATTTGAGTGGCCTATTGAATTTTGTACCAATGAGACATCTCATTTCCAGACCATGTTTTACTATTTAAACAAACGAAGGGATAAATTCGAGAAAGCGAACATGGACTCATTTTGTAATACTCAAATTTGGATGGATTATTTAGTTTTGTACCAAGCAGAAAAAAGGAAACAAAGGTATAAATTTGTACTGACCAGAAAAGCGAAGACATTTAAAAAAATAATAAATTTATTGAGCTGTCCTATTTCCTTTTGTACCAACAAGACCATTTTTAACTGGCTTAGAATTTTATACCTTTTTGTAAAATTTGTACCAAACCGAAAAAAGCAAGGAAATACCATTTTTGTGCTAACCAGAAAAAGCGAAGAAAGATCATTTTAAATAGCTCAGTATGTTAGAGCTTTTATGTTTAAATGTTTAAATGGCTCAACTTTTTGTGCTTTTGGTCTACCCAATTTCTTGACCATGTTGTACTATTTAAACAAACAAAGGAATAAATTTGTGTGACCTATTCACTTTTGTAACAAGCAGAAAAAGGAAAGAACTAACATTTTGTACTAATCAAATTTCGGTGGTCTATTTAGTTTTGTCCATTCTTTAACTAGCTCAAACAAACGAAAAAATAAATTTGAGTGGCTTAAGCAAAGAAGGTCAATTTATACCTTTTTGTGCTATTAAATTTGAGTGACCTATTCAATTTTGTAGCAAGTAGAAAAAATTTTGTTTGCAGTTAAAAAAGCGGAGAAGGTCTATTTATGTACATTTTGTACTACTCAAATTCTACTCTCTGTTCCAACCAGAGAAAAACAAAGAAAGACCATATTCTGCTACTCAAACAAACGAAGGAATAAATTTGTTTGACCTATTCACTTTTATAGCAAGCAGAAAAAGCCCCTTTTATTTTGTACCAACCACGAAAAAACAGGGAAGAGGGTCCATTATAACTAGCTCGGTATTTTTATACCATTTTGTATTACTCTAGTAAATTTGGGTGGTCTATTTCATTTGTGTAACAATCAGAAGAAAAGCTCAGAATTTTATACCTTTGTGGTACTACATTTTGTATATTTTTGTGCCACCCAGATCAGTTTATTTATTTCTTTTAAAGAAAACAATACATTACTCTCACTGACAATTCAGTTGCCAGAGTCCAATGTTTGTAATCTATTAAATTCTAAATATTACAATTGATCCATTTATAAAATAATATAGTTAACAGTTCAATTCTCTGTAACCCTTTGTAATTTTAGCCCTAATATGTTCTTCTATTCTTACACAGTCAAATGCATATTCTACAGTGTCTCAATGTTCATTTACAGAATTAAATAATTGTTTATCTTTCTCTGAAAACATTTCTACTATTTCTTTGATATAATAATCACACTCTATAATGTATTCATACACCAGATTAATTTTTTCTCCAAAGTATAAGTGTTCTTAATATTACAACCTTTAAAATGCTTCTTTAAATAAAGTTTATAGATTTTCTCTCTCATTTCATGTTTAATTAAGATCGTCCACATCTTTTGTAATATCTCGTAATCGTACTGCAACAAACAGTTGTGATCTTTTTCATTTTCATTATGTTCAGAACATACTTCATATAATAATACTGAATTTGGTGTGTACTCATTAAATAATTGTATAACACATGTATCACTAATACTTTCACTAGTACACTCACACTCATTAGCTTCCACTTCAAAACAGTTAATATTTGAAACACTGCCATCGTCACTTTCCGGGAGTATTTCATCATTATATCTATTATAGCGTCTAAAATAATACACTTCTTCTATTTCTTGTGATGGATATATGATTCTCACTTTATCACGGAATTCATCTGGCAAATCAGGGTCAGACGGGTGAATTAACAGTATATGTTTTTCGTTTTCACGCTGAATTTCTTTTTCTCTAGGTGAAACATAAACAATCTCCATGCTAGTCATTTTTTCTGCTCTTCAGCAAAAACAAATCGAATAATTTTATCAGGTGTTCTATGCATTCTCCGTCTTTTATTACAATCAAATAATATGTTTCAAGGCAATAAAAAATAATTCGTTAATATAACGTCATGATGTATGTTCTATTATTTTCCAATAAAATACATAAATGCAAAAATATATATTTGTCTTTTTGAACTTAGACGAGGAAAGAAAGTTTAGAAAAATAATTGAATTGTTGAGCAATATTCAGTACCTTAGGACCCTCACTATACTAGCAATACAGATGTTAGGTAACGCATTCGTAACGTTGCTTAAATATCTGCAACACTCTTTATAGATGGTGTGCAACATGGAACTTTCAAAACTTTTCTAACTTTGATATGATTCCTTCTGCTGTGATCAAAAATGGCCAACCATGCTTCCATGATTTGTCGTCCTTCATCAGTTTTCTTTAGAACGCTAATTGCTATGGAGTCGCTTCTACTGAATTAAGTTATAATTGAATTATGACGCAACTCTGGTTTGTTAAATCTCACGTTCAAATATTTAGTTAGTGACCGTAAACTTTGGACTTTAGCGTCGCCGTTAGTATTTTGTAGACTTAATTCGCTAAACACACGTCAATACCCATATAACTATGAGCCTTACTTAGTGACGGGAGAGGCAATTTAAATTGTTCTCTGGATGGCACAAAAATATACAAAATTTAGTACTACAACTATTTTAATCCCTCACAAAGGTATAAAATTCTGAGTTTTCTTCTGATTGTTAAAAAAAATGAAATAGACCACCCAAATTTATTAGAGTAATACAAAATGGTATAAAAATGCAGAGCTTGTTATAATGGGGTCTCTCCCCTTTTTTCGTGGTTGGAACAAAACTAAAAAGGGATTTTTCTGCTTGCTATAAAAGTGCAAATTTATTCCTTCGTTTCTCTTATCTCTGGTTGGTACAGAAAGTAGAATTTGAGTAGTACAAAATGTACATAAATAGACCTTCTCCGTTTTTTAATAGCAAACAAAATTTATTCATTCAATTTTTCTACTTTGTACAAAATTGAAAAAAAAAATGAAATGAAACTTTGAGTTTTACGTCCCACGGTTATGCCGGTTAGGCTAAAGGAGACGGTGATAATGAGTAATGAATGAAATGGTGGAATGAAGAAAGTGGGAGGAAACGGGAGAACCCCGAGAAAACCCACGCACACGGTGTTTGTCCACCACAAAGTTCACTTGGCGTTTGTACAAAATTGAATAGGTTACTCAAATTTAATAGCACAAAAAGGTACAAATTGACCTTCTTTGCTTAAGTAGTAGAAAATGGATCGATCTGGGCCGTATTAGAACAACTCAGGAGCCCCTGGGAAATCGAGCATCGCGAACCGTCAACCCACGGTCTTTTACGACCTCCATTTTAGGGGTGTATTTGTTCCCTTTTATGAGCACTTTTTAGGGGATGTATTCATTCTCTTTTATGAGCACTTTTTAGGGGTGAACTCGTTCCCTTTTATGAGCACTTTTTTCAACCCCTATTTTAACGTAGCAGAAATTACGAACACATAGAAGAGCAGATAACACATAAGACTCGTTCCCTTTTATGAGCATATTTTCCACCCCTAATTGAACATAGCAGATAACACAAATATTACGAACACATAGAAGAGCAGATAACACATAGCAGATAATACATAAAGCGAGGGTGAATTCGCTCCCTTTTATGAGCACATTTTCCAACCCCTATTCGAACATGGCAGATAACACATAAGATTACGAACACATGAAAGAGCAGATAACACATAGCAGATGATACATAAAGCAAGGGTGAACTCGTTCCCTTTTATGAGCATATTTTCAACCCCTATTTGAATATAGCAGATAATACATAGGACTACGTAACATAGCAACGTTGAACTCGTTCCCTTTTATGATCATATTTTTCAATCCCTATTTGAACATAGCATAAGACTATGTAACATAGCAGAACTAGTAAAAGAGCATGGCTTATTTTTCAACTTCTATTTTAACATAGCAGAGAATACATAATATTCATTCCCTTTTATGATCACTTTTCAACCCCTATTGGAACATAGCAGATAATACATAAGACTACGTAACATAACAGGGATGTATTCGTTTCCTTTTATGAGCATATTTTCCACCCGTAATTGAACATAGCATAGATTACATAAGACTACGTTTCAACCCCAATTTTTACATAGCAGTTGGCCTATTTTTCCACCTATATTTGTACTCGTTCTCTTTTCCAACCCAAAACTACTCCAACCCTTTATCGCATAAAATACTCAGGTAGTTAAAATGATCCTTGTTTTGTTTTTCTCTGGCTGTTACAAAAATAGCTCACTCAAATGCATTACTTTATTTAATTGATTCTGAGTTCGTCAAAATGGTCCTTTTTAGGGTTGACACAAAAAAATAGGTCACTCCAATTTATTCCTTCGTTTATTTGAATACCATAAAATAGTACATTATACTCACATTGTTAAAACGGTATGTCTTTCCTTTTTTCTCGTTGGTATAAAACTAAATACTCCACCGTTTATTTGAGTAGTACAAAATGACATAAAAAACTCAGCTAGTTAAAATAGCCCTTCTTCGCCTTTTTTAAGGTTCGTACAGAAAAAAATAGACCACTCAAATTTATCCCTTCGTTTGTTTAAATAGTACAAAAGGTATAAAATTTTGAGCCAGTTAAATATGGCACTTCTTGTTGGTTCAAAATTGAATAGGTCACTCAAATTTATTTCTTCGCATAGTACAATAGCAAATAAGCCACTCAAAGTTATTCATTCTTCACTTTTTCTGCATGGTACAAAACTGAATAGGTCACACAAATTTATCCGACACTCTGTTTACAAGTTAATATGGTTTAAATATTTTATCTTTGACCTCGATAGTCAGTACTTTTTTTAACTTGTACTAGTTGATGATCTACTACTAGATTTGGAAAAAGCACCTCAATATGTGGATCCGTTTTCGAGTTATTAGGTTTAAAGTATTTTGACCTTTGACCTCGATGGTCAGTACCTTTTTAACATGTACTAGTTGATGACCAATTACTAAATGTGGAAACAACACCTCGATGTGTTGTTTCGTTTTTGAGTTTGACCTTTGTTCACGATGGTCGGTAGTTTAGGGACATGCTTGTGTCATTTCTGCTATGTTAAATTAGGGGTTGGGAACGAAATCAGTGCTACGTTAAAATAGGGGTGGAGAATGTGTTCATAAATTTCTGCTTTGTTAAAATGTTCAAATAGGGGTTGAAAAAGTAATCTTAAAAGAGAACGAATACACCCCTAAAAGTGCTCATAAAAGGAAACGAATCTTATGTATTATCTGTTCTGCTATGTAATTTCAATTAGGGGTGGAAAAATGGTCATCAAAGAGAATGAATGCATACACCCTCTAAAATCTGTAGACCGTGGGTGTTCGATTGTAATCTTTGCTCATTGTCTGCTATTTCTGTTATGTTAAAAAAGTGTTGGAATTAGTATACCCCTGCTACGTTACATAGTCTTATGTAATGTCTGCTCTTATGTGTTAAAATAAGGGTTGGAAAAGAGAACGAGTACAAATAAAGGTGGAAAAATAGGCCAACTGCTATGTAAAAATAGGGGTTGAAACGTAGTCTTATGTAGTCTATGCTATGTTCAATTAGGGGTGGAAAATATGCTCATAAAAGGAAACGAATACATCCCTGTTATGTTACGTAGTCTTATGTATTATCTGCTATGTTCCAATAGGGGTTGGTAAAGTGATCATAAAAGGAAATGAATATTATGTATTCTCTGCTATGCTAAAATGGGAGTTGAAAAATAAGCCATGCTCTTTTACTAGTTCTGCTATGTTACATAGTCTTATGCTATGTTCAAATAGGAGTTGAAAAATATGATCATAAAAGGGAACGAGTTCACCCTTGCTATGTTACGTAGTCTTATGTATTATTTGCTATGTTCAAATAGGGGTTGAAAATATGCTCATAAAAGGGAACGAGTTCACCCTTGTTTATGTATTATCTGCTATGTGTTATCTGCTCTTCTATGTGTTCGTAATTTCTGCTATGTTCAAAGAAGGGTTGAAAAAAGTGCTCATAAAAGGGAACGAGTTCACCCCTAAAATGGAGGTCGTAAAAGACCGTAGATCGACGGTTCAAGCTGCTCAATTTCCCAGGGGCTCCTGAGTTGTTCTAATATGGCCCACATCGATCCATTTTCTACTACTCATACGCACTAGAGGTAAGCGGTTTACCATTGAGCCCCACAACAAGAACAAGAAAATTAGAAGTTACTTGGAAATATTTTAAGGAGCAATAGCTTTCAATGGTAAAGACCACTGCCCGATGATCGTCTTTTAATAACCCCATGATCAGAAAGGACTGATAAGTCCCTCTCCTATATGGTCTTTTTCTAACCATATACGTTATCCGGATATTATCCTTTATTCGTCATCCGGATGTAATCAGTTATCCGAATGTTCTATTATCCAGATATTATCCGTTATCTTAATTTTATAAATTATCCGGATAAATCCATTATCCGGATATTATCCGTCATCCGTATCATCCGTTATCCGGATCTTATCCGTCATCCGGATATTATCCGTTATCCATCATCCGGATAGTATCCGTTATCTGGATATTGTCCGTCGTTCGTTATCCGGATATTATCCGTCATCGTTATCCTGATATTATCCGTTATCCGTCATACGTTTTGTTATCCGTCATACGTTTTGTTATCCGTCAACCGGATATTGCAATTCCGGATAAGTTTCTATGTGATATCAGTATTAAAAATTATCCAGATATATATTTCCCTAATCAGCATCGTCAGGAACATACACGAGCTAAATATCTTCAAAGTCTGCTACACAAGAGCGGGGGCGGATTCAGTGGACGATCATGGCGATTGCCCCCCAGAAAGGGGATATTTCTTATTTTATATATAAATAAAACCCATTCCAGAGTTTGGAGCTCTCAAAAGTAGCTCTAAGTACGAGTATTACCAACCACCGAGCCCCCAGAAGTCCATCGTAGATCCGCCTCATGGAGAAGAGAATTGGAAACACTTATTATTCACATTCAGTTTGCACATCTCAACAAATAAACAATATTTTCTTTCACTTATGCATTCTACTACTGCATTCTACTGAACTTTAATTACTTTTTACGTTTAAAAATAATTATTAATTTTTCAATAATTGTAAATGTTTATAAGTTCAGTAATTCACCATGAATAGAGTCAACTAGAAGTGTTTTTGTAACGAAGAAATAACAACACGAACTGTGAAATATCTTCTCACAAACTGTCGACAGCTGAGAGTCGAAAAACTTTGCTCTTTCGTTTACCGATTACCTCGAAACCGCGGTAGCCAGAATTAGCGCAGGATAGGGACTTATATTAAGAAAATGAAAATCTCAGGGAAATGCAGAAGTCTTTTAGTCTGAGAGAAAAAAGGAATGAAATCTCTAATTTCTAGTAATGTTAGTCTTGTAGCTCTTATTCCGTACCAAAGTACTGGTAGAAATATGGCTAATGAATTATAACTATTTTGTAGAACATTCCACTTTAATATCACAGGAAATTCATCTTGCGGCTTGCTTGGTTGTGAAAAGTTATAGAGTGTATTGGTATACTACGTAAAGTATGTGTACTGTCTCTGATTTGTGATAACAATCAGAAACAGAAGTAAAAGGTAAATTACAGTAATAGTTTTCTGTTAATTTTTGTATTCAAGGGGAGACGGAAAACCTACTTTTGTCTTAACATTTGTTTTTCTTAAAATTTCTATTCGGGTTCACACCCTTCCCTCTCAACATTGAATACGGAAATGGAGAACTTATTTAGAATTTGATTCTTGATTCCAGTATATTTCAAGCATCACTTCTCGGACCTGGGCCTGTGATATGTCGATACATCGCTATCGTAGATATCTATATTATCATATATCAACATTCGATATCGCGAATATATGGACTTGAATATATCATTATAAATTTTCGATATCGATATTCGGGGGGCGGCGAGGTATAAGGGACTCCTAAGACTTGCGATGGATGAAGAAATTAAACTTACTTTTTACAATATTGTTTTCTAATCATAATATCTTTATTACCACAAATTGCAATGTAAATACATCCACTTGCAAATTTGCAATATTATATGGTATAATTTCTTAGGCGCCAGAAATTTTCTGTTCCCTGAAAAAAGAAACAAAAAATCACGTGCAAAAGCAAGTGCTTCGAACTTTGAACTAGAATTTACCATAAGAAGTTTTTTTTATTTCTCTCTCTTGGAGATTTCCACCCCTTTTGGCCCTTGGGACCGCTCATTGACAAAACGTGCACACATGATCGCTATATGCATTCATGCTCTTAGGCAGAGTCAGAGATTTTGAAAAGAAAACGATTTTTAATAATAATAATAATAATAATAATAATAATTATTATTATTATTATTATTATTATTATAAAAATGGGGTTTTCAACTAGGGTCCCATTTCTTTATCTGGCATGGGAGGGCCGCAAGTCTGGTACGCCACTGATGTTCCCTATTTTGTGTTTGTCTCTTTTTTGTTTCATTTATCTATTTGTTTTTGTGCTGGTAGGCTTTTATATGAAACCTTTATATTATACGACTTTTTCTTTTTATGAGTTTCTTTTTTGGGGGGATGGGGGGAAGAGAGAAATGCTTTCTTCTTATATCTGCTTCTTACCATTCATCTTGTTTGAACTGCTTAAGTCATACATTTTGTAACCTTTGATGTCATCCAACTCCGTCACAATAATAAAATTGTCATTCTTAACAATTTGTTTTATTCTCTTATTTGCAGTTTGCCACACTGATATATTTGTGACAAAATTGAGGTTTTGTCCAACGCCTTTCGAATTTGCAACCAACCGAAACGCCGAGCTTTTTGGGTTCCTGCTATTGCAGGAAAAGGAGAATTGCAGGGGGTAATGCACTTTTGGAGTCGTATATAAATACATTGTATTTAAATATAAATTGTTAGTTATGTAGGTTAAAGTATAGAAAGATCAATTAGTCGAATCCGGGTAAAAGATGTATAGTCATAATCAGGTGTGAAAATAGTCAAAATCGAGAAGGAGTTCCAGGGGGAAGAAGAGGGCCAGTTACCCAGATGTTCAGGGTGAAAATGTTGGAGAAAGTGAAAGATAAATGAAATGAGTACGTGTAGAGTAATTATGGAAGCAAACGAGTCGAGACACACTTTGTAAAATTCGAGACGAGTCGAGAGAAACGTATTTCTCGACTCGAATTTTCGAGTCGATACTCGAGTCGAGTCGAGACAGCTCCTAAAAATCTCGATTCGACTCGAATGTCTCGAAAATTTTTCTATAATTTTTAATATTATTTTGAAGAAAGTACTCACTCAGAAACACTCGGCACGAGAATTTCGGAAACTGCAGAACTTGTCAGGTGTTCGAGGAGTGCTGTGGTGATTGTCTTCAACAAGTGGCGAAACCAAGGGGAAAAGACGTCCAAATGTTGAGGGGTTGGGCGATTCCACCTCATTACAGATGTCGGACGTCGTAGGTTGGGCAGACTGGTAAAAGAGGACACGCAGCGAACTGCGTCGGAACTAAGATCAGAGTTTAATGATGGGCAAAGTACAAGTGTGTCTGAACTAGTGTTGTCAAATTTCCAGAAATTTTGAACCTGCTTTTAAAAAAACGTTTTTTTTCGATTTCTTTCCAGAAAAATTGGAAAAATTGAAAAAATAAAAATGTTTGCATTAGGTTAATTTTACCAGTAATGATATCTCTTTTTTATTTTCAAATACGTGAAAAATGTAAGTTGAAAAATTTCAATATTGCGAATATTAAAAAATAGCACTAAAATACTAGATTTACGCGTATATGTTTCTTCTCACAGAAAAGTTTATGTCTGTCTCCAATCCTTTCAACAATGAGATCTCGAACCCACAAATGCTAGAAACATGTCGTTTTTACTTGTCGATTCCAAACTTTGTGTAAATTGTCCAGTTCTAATTGAATATTAAAAAAAAACATGGCCATTAGTTCTTCATTACATTTTTGGGGGTACACTAGAAGTACTGAAATTTTTGAAAAAGTAAAGCATCATACCCTACGAGCTATATATTACAACATCACATAGTTGTATATAAGGGTTGTCAGGAGTTTGTTTCATGGCCAAATGATAAAGAAAACGAAGGATAACCATTTCTCCAGTCTAAGATTAATCTTCATTGTTGGAGAGGGTTTCTTTTTCTTGACCAATAAACACCGTATATCACTGACAATTAATTATGTGTGTAATTTATCTACGTATTAAATAATGCATGCAAATGCATGCATACACGATATGGACATTCAGTAAGTGGATACTTGAAAATTTGAATTCAATTATCTATACAAGCCGGCTACGAGTCTTTTGTTTTGGACACGAACCCTTTCCTCCTACAATTTTACAATTAGGATTGAGCTTCTTACCTTATGTGTAGCCTACTGAAGGACCACACAGATGTTATCGAAACTATTGTGCTATAGTTTCTTTGTATGCTTGGGCAGAAACTTCTGTAGATATCGAAGCCCGCCAGTGAAGCCATATCTAGCATATTGGTGCTAGACCTAAAATAATTTACTCCCATTTAGCATCTAGCATCTTGGCAAAATCTAGTTTGATTTCATTCTTCCCTCTAGAGAACAGAAAAAGAACGAAAATTTAGATGGTTCACTGACCGTAGTTGAAGCGATGGTTGGACTAATAAAACCAGTTAGTATTCCCGTTGTTGTATTGTTGAATTCACAGAAATGTTCAAAAATAAGCAAAACGTGACTCTGCACAAGATGTTCACTTACCCATAGTTTTATCATTGTCAACTGAACCCTGAGTGTTAGGTTATCTGGGATGTTTCTGTCCCTTCTCACTTTACAACTTGAGAGGGGAGGGGGTATGATCGCCAGGGGACCATTAGTAATAACACCGCTGAATGAAATGCCTCAGTGCTGCATCGGAAGCGGCATGTTTTGTATATATTTCTTAAAATGTTATCTATTCATAAAATATAAATTCCCCCTTCCTCCCCTGATTCTCTTTCCAATACAGAGAACCGACTCTTTAAATGCAGAAAAAACCCTGAACCCTCTTGAAAATGCTAAAATGAATGATGCGTACAAATAACAAATCTGTGGATGAGTTAAATAATGCAGATACATGAGGAGATGATGACGAAGGTAACAGTGCTTGAAGCAGCGCAGTCCACAACATGTAACTAGATTTGAAGTGTTCATATTTGTGTATGTGTACGTGTGTATGTGCTTGTTTCTGAGTATTTATATGTGCGTGTGTCTTGTAATTGTTATATTAATATCGACTGGAATAAGTGAAAGTATAAAATGGATTTTATGACTGCCAAATTGACGTCATCTTGGTAAGTCATTATTTTTTAATATTAGTAATATTAAATTAGATTATAGTTTAGCGTCGCTTTCAGGAACAAAGCTCTACTAGACGTTAACCTACAGTTTAACGTCGGATTTGAAACACATGAGCTCCTACCATGAATCAAACCTTGTTCGAGAAAGGCGCATACACTAACTACATAGCAACGGGGAGCTCAACATTTAGTAATATGTATATTAAGTTGTAAAATTATATTCGTTTAATTTTCACTAATATAATCTTGACAATGTAAAGTCGTCGCTTGGCACGTTATCTTGTTTAAAAACAAAAAGCCTATCTCTTATGTTTCCGTCTCGGGGTTGGACTGCGGGATGATAGAAATCCGAAAGAGATGTTTTTATTATATTTTGTACAGTAGATCTGCTCTATCATAGTCTCCGTGTTTAATAAGAATGAACCTCCCTGGCTCACGAAAATGTATATGTAATATAGCAAACCATGCACATTAAATGCCAGGCTAATATAGCAAACTTTGAAGATGCCCCCCTACAAAATTTTCTTTGGCCGCTCATGTCTGGTGGTACACAATTTCGCAACTCAGTGGATACGATTTGGATGTATTCAAAATCTACCAATTTACCTATCAATTTTAAATTTTATAAAAATATTCTCAGTGAATACTAACCTGAGGATAACTATTTTTTAAATTCAATCGCTAAAGGAGGTTTTTTTTTTCTTTTGTCACCAGGTCTCTGTAATCGTCCGTCACGAAAACTGAAGTTTCTACAAGTGTTTCCCCACCCTGTTAACAAAGCAATTTTTTTGAGAAAGTAGTCCTCCAGGGGCGTTATTTAGGGGGTAATTCCTGCCTTTGTTATATAAATATATAGATATAGATAGATATAAATATAGATATACTGTATATATATAAAGATAAGTAGGAGCGGGTCTTTAAAATTAGTTCGGAAAGGTAATATGAAAATCTGGCATAATTTTCAAGAATCTATCTAATCTAATATAAATAAAATAAAGAGTTTGTGTGTTTGTCTGTCTGCCTGTGTGCGGCCTGGGGACCAGACGAGTAGACCGAGAGTTAACAAATTTTGGTCAGAGGTACCTTGGACAAGGCCCCAGATCAAGACGTAGCGTAGTTTTCAAATTTCGAGCCAGGGGGTCTCAGGGGGCGTTTACGGGACAGGCCTGGACTCTAGGCTGAGAGCTACCAAATTTTGGCCACAGGTACCTTGGTCCAGGCCCCAAGCCAAGACGAATCTTTTTTTTTTTTTTTCAAAATTCGAACCAGGGGGTCTCAGGGGGGCGTTTACAGGGACATGTAAAAGTGGTAGAAAATGGCCGATATTACTGTCGAATTCAAAGTTTTCGCGGTCGCAGAAATCAATGTAACAATTCCATTAGCGATGATATGCAAATTCAGCTACAATTGCATGCGGGCCGGGAGTCAGCAGGGGGGGATACCGAGACATGTAAAAGTAATCCAAAATGATCGACATTAGTGTCAAATCCATAGTTTTCGCGGTCGCTAAGATCGATTGTTACACTTCCATTAGCGATGATTTGCAAATTCAGCTACGATTATATGCGGACCGGGAGTTAGCGGAGGGATACCAAAACATGTAATAACTAGGAATGCAATGTATATACCCGATTGCAATGAAATGAGCTGAGCGAGCTTAAACTACGTAATCAGGAAGCGTTTTTCGGTTATTATTCCTCGATGGTACATCGGATTTTTGATTTCGACCTATGTTGTCACTCAGTACGACATACTCTATCAGCGTGCTATGTTTGGTTGAGATCGGCCAAACGGTCTAGGAGTAAGCGTTTTTCGGTGATTATTCCTCGATGGTACATCGGATTTTTGATTTCGACCTATGTTGTCACTCAGCACGACATACTCTATCAGCGTGCTAAGTTTGGTTGAGATCGGCCAAACGGTCTAGGAGGAAGCGTTTTTCGGTGATTATTCCTCGATGGTACATCGGATTTTTGATTTCGACCTATGTTGTCACTCAGCGCGACATACTCTATCAGCGTGCTAAGTTTGGTTGAGATCGGCCAAACGGTCTAGGAGGAGTTCGCGGACAACCAAACGGCTAACCCGAGTATAAGAGCTTCGCTTCGCTCAGCTCAATAATCCAAAGTGACCGATATTAGTGTCAATTTCATAGTTTTCGAGGTTGCTGGGATCAATGGTGACACTTTTATTAGCGATGACTTGTAAACTCAGCTACAATTTGATGTGGGCCGGGAGTCAGAGTGGGAGGGGAATACCGAGACATGTAAAAGTAATCCAAAATGATCGATATTTGTATCAAATCCACAGTTTTCGCGATTACTGAGATCAATAGTGACACTTTCATTAGTGATCACTTGCAAATTTAGCTACCATTGTATGCGGGCCGAGAATCAGCAGGGGGAGGGGATACCGAGACGTAAAAGTATGATAATCCAAAATGACTGATATTCGTGTCAAATCCACAGTTTTTGCGGTCGCTGAAACCAATGGTGACACTTCCGTTAGCTATGATTTGCAAATTGAGCTACCATTGCATGCGATCCGGGAATCACCGGGGTGGATACCGAGACATGTAAAAGTAATACAAAATGACCGATATTAGTGTCAAATCAATAGTTTTCGCGGTCGCTGAGATCAATGGTGACACTTTCATTTGCGATGACTTGCAAACTCAGCTACGATTATATGCGGACCGGGAGTTAGCGGAGGGATACCAAAACATGTAATAACTAGGAATGCAATGTATATACCCGATTGCAATGAAATGAGCTGAGCGAGCTTAAACTACGTAATCAGGAAGCGTTTTTCGGTTATTATTCCTCGATGGTACATCGGATTTTTGATTTCGACCTATGTTGTCACTCAGTACGACATACTCTATCAGCGTGCTATGTTTGGTTGAGATCGGCCAAACGGTCTAGGAGGAAGCGTTTTTCGGTGATTATTCCTCGATGGTACATCGGATTTTTGATTTCGACCTATGTTGTCACTCAGCACGACATACTCTATCAGCGTGCTAAGTTTGGTTGAGATCGGCCAAACGGTCTAGGAAGAGTTCGCGGACAACCAAACGGCTAACCCGAGTATAAGAGCTTCGCTTCGCTCAGCTCAATAATCCAAAGTGACCGATATTAGTGTCAATTTCATAGTTTTCGAGGTTGCTGGGATCAATGGTGACACTTTTATTAGCGATGACTTGTAAACTCAGCTACAATTTGATGTGGGCCGGGAGTCAGAGTGGGAGGGGAATACCGAGACATGTAAAAGTAATCCAAAATGATCGATATTTGTATCAAATCCACAGTTTTCGCGATTACTGAGATCAATAGTGACACTTTCATTAGTGATCACTTGCAAATTTAGCTACCATTGTATGCGGGCCGAGAATCAGCAGGGGGAGGGGATACCGAGACGTAAAAGTATGATAATCCAAAATGACTGATATTCGTGTCAAATCCACAGTTTTTGCGGTCGCTGAGACCAATGGTGACACTTCCGTTAGCTATAATTTGCAAATTGAGCTACCATTGCATGCGATCCGGGAATCACCGGGGTGGATACCGAGACATGTAAAAGTAATACAAAATGACCGATATTAGTGTCAAATCAATAGTTTTCGCGGTCGCTGAGATCAATGGTGACACTTTCATTTGCGATGACTTGCAAACTCAGCTACAATTGTGGGGGCGCGGTGACTCAGTGGTAGAGCGTTCACCTCTGGTGCTTGGGGTCCCTGGTTCGATCCCAGCTTGCGCCGTGTGGACTTTGTGGTGGACAAACACCGTGCTCGTAGGTTTTCTCGGGGCTCTCCCATTTCCTCCCACTCTTCATTTCACCATTTCACTCATTTCTCAAAAACACCGTCTCCTTTAGCCTAACCGGCATAAGCGTGGGATGTAAAACTTAAAGATTTCATTTTTCCGCTACAATTGGATGTGGGTCTTGAGTTAGCGCGGGAGATATACCGAAACATGTAAAAGTGATACAAAATGACCGATATTAGTGTCAAACCTATAGTTTTCGCGGTCGCTGAGATGAATGGTGACACTTTCATTAGTGATCACTTGCAAATCTAGCTACCATTGCATGCGGACCGGGAGTCAGCGGGGGGAGGGGGGACACCGAGACATGTAAAAGTAATCCAAAATGATCTATATTAGTGTCAGATCCATAGTTTTCGCGGTTGCCGAAATGAGGGTAAAACTTCCACAGGCGTTGACTTCCAAATACTGCTCACATGCGACCAAGATATATATATATACTGGTCAAAAATTAAATTAAACAACTAAAACTGTTCGAAGAAGATAAGGACAGAGCCGTCCACTAGCAACCAAAGCCAGAGACGATCGTTATCTCTTGTTAACAGCCCTTCGAAACCGGCGTCAGAATGCAAGTCTGCTCCCTCGAGCCTTCCGAACAGCAACAGGACGCACAATATCCACTCAAACGGTCCGCAATCGACTTCGAAAAGGTGGCCTCTACGCACGTAGGTCTATGGTATGTGTCCCATTAACTGCACGACACCATGTTGATCGAAGAGCGTAGGCAAAGGAACATCGTGGGTGGGGACGCAATGAATGGGACAATTTTTTTGTTCTCTGACGGGTCACGATTCAGTGTGGAGCCTGATAATCGACGTGTTTTCATCTGGAGAGAGTGTAGAATACGACACAATCCCATTTTTGTGCGAGAAAGATCCCAGTATCATGGTGGTCGACTGATGGTGTGGGCAGGAATCAGCATTGGTGGGCGTACTGATCTCCACATCATCCGAAATGGCTCTTTGACGGCTCTCAGGTATAGGGATGAGATTCTGAAAACTTTTGTTCTTCCTTATGCTGGTGTCATTGGTGATTCGTTCCTTTTCATTTATGACAATGCTCGTCCTCACAGAGCTCGGTTAGTGGATAAGATGCTGGAAGCTGAGGGTATCGCTCGGATGAAGTGGCCAGCATGCTCTCCGGATCTCACCCCAATTTAACATGTCTGGGACATGCTTGGCAGACGAATTGCCGCAAGGCCAGTACCTCCAACAACCATTCCAGAGCTGGAAGTCGCTCTTCTGGATGAGTGGCACAACATCCCCCAAGAACTCATATGTCACGCAGGTGCGAGGCTCTGTTGGCTATTCGAAGTGATCATATGACATATTAAGGAACAATCAGTGTTGTTGCCTTACCTGTTTGTGAGCAGTTCGAGAGGTGTACACATAACCGTCTTGTTTCATGAGCCACGTGAACAAGATTTTCCATGTCCCAACACCAGTATGTGCCCCATTTTTCTAGTGTATCTTAAAGCATTCCTTCTTGTATGATGCATATGAGTCAAACACAAGCTTATCCATACACTATCTTAAGGTTTTGTGTGATATTTCAGCTGATCCCCTAATTTTTTTGAGCATTATATATATATATAGTGGCGGATCCAGGATATGATCAAGGAAGGGGCTAAACCATAGTTTGCAGTTTCATCCCGTGTAAAGCAGCATTATTGAAGCCCATTTTATACAGTGTATACTTGAGTGTGAAGGGGGGTTCACTCCTTGGATCCGCCTCTGTATATATATATATATATATATATATATATATATATATATATATATATATATAGGTAGATAGATAGATAGATTTAGATATATACATGATCGAAAATGGCCTCGAATCCATACTCGCTGAGATGAACAGAAGATGCCGTTTAAATCCACAAATTCAGCCCCATTAATACTTTAAGGGGGATGATGACATGTAAAGATAATTGAAAATTGTCGATATTAATGTCAAATTCATAGTTTTGGGGCTCCATAAGTTCATTGGTGACAGTTTTGGTGCTTTCTGTGTCCAAAATGAAACTATTCTCCCCGTGCGTAGAACGGGTATTCTGCTAGTCTGTAATAATAACGAACGGAAGTTTCACATACTCAACCCTTTAATATATTTCTCTCTGCTCAAATTTACCCACTTGTGCGGTATATGTGTGTAAAGTAGAATTAAAACCTGCTGCTTTAAGTATTTTTTCCGTTAGCGAAATACATTGTATATAAAGTAGGACGTCGATAATCCTAACGTAAAAAATCCGAACGCGGTCCCTAGAAGCTTTTTACATTTTGTCTTAACGATAGCGATAAACAGACAATAGCGTGTCCTTCGACGTTATGTGAAGTCAACGTTTTTACAAAAGTTCATTTACATGTAATTGTTTGTCATAAATATTTTTATTTTTATTTTTTCTTAGGCCTATAAGTTTTAAGTGTGACTTACAAGATCAGTGTTTTTTAGAGTACAAGCAGGTTCTTCAGAAAAATTAAATATAAGTAGCCTTACGTACGGTATTGTAATTATTGTATGTACTGAATAACCACTGTATCGATAGAACAACATACCGTATAGTATATGTAAGTCTAAATGGCATTTTCTTGGTCATTTTCGAAAATCCGAACAATTTGAAAATCCGAACTACCTGTGGTCCCAATTAGTTCGGATTTTCGACTCCCCCTGTATATGTTGCAGACATGTTACAGCAAGTAAGATTACTAGCATCAGGCCAAGAAATAGTTTTTAAACTATATTTTCCTGTTTATGCCCATACTTCCGAACAAATGATTTTTTTCTAATGGTTTCAAAATTTCCAGAATTTTACGTAGAACAAGTAAGATGTCTCTATGAAATATATGTTTGATTTAACATATTAACTAAAATGATTCTGTGATTAACTAAAATGATGATTCTGATAATACCCAAATTTTCCGTTTTTTTCCTAGCTCGGGAAAACCGTAAAAATCTGTTTTTTACCCAAAATTTTCGTTTTCTTTTTTTTCACAGACCTTCACAACACTAGTCTGAACACACAGTGCACCGAACACTCCTAACGATGGGCCTCCGCAGCCGACGACCCATTTATGTGCGAATGTAACACCACGACATTGGCAACTACGACCGAAATGAACACGTGACCATTGCCACTGGACCTCGGCACAATGGCAGAGCTTTGCATTGCCTGATGAATCCCGATATCTTCTTCATCATGACGATTGGAGGGTGCGAATCCGTCGTGTTCCAAGGGAACAGCTCCTTGACATCTGTACTGCGGGACGGAGCATAGATGGCCATTTTCCACTGGGCCCGCTCGCGCTCATCTCTTTTGACTGAGCTCGCCCTCACTCGCGCTTGCGCTCCACTGTCTCAACTGGGCTCGCGCTCACTAGCACTCGCGATCACTTCTCTCAACTGAGCTCGCACTCACTCGGGCTCGCGCTCATCTCTTTTGACTGTGCTCGCACTCACTCGCGCTCGCACTCAACTGGACTCGCGCTCACTTCTCTCAACTGAGCTCGCACTTACTCGGGCTCGCGCTCATCTCTTTTGACTGGGCACGCACTCACTCGCGCTCGCACTCAACTGTCTCAACTGGGCTCGCGCTCACTAGCACTCGCGATCACTTCTCTCAACTGAGCTCGCACTCACTCAGGCTCGCGCTCATCTCTCTTGACTGGGCTCGCACTCACTCGGGCTCGCGCTCAACTGTCTCAACTGGGCTCGTGCTCACTAGTGCTCGCGATCATTTCTCTCAAATGAGCTAGCACTCACTCAGGCTCGTGCTCATCTCTCTTGACTGGGCTCGCACTCACTCGGGCTCGCGCTCACCTGTCTCAACTGGGCTCGCGCTCACTAGCGCTCGCGATTACTTCTCTCAACTGAGCTCGCGCTTACTCGGGCTCGCTTTCACTTGTCTCAATTGGACTCGCGCTCACTAGTGCTCGCGATCACTTCTCTCAACTGAGCTCGAGCTCACGATCTTTCCTTTCAACTGAGCTCGCGCTCACTGTAGCTCACGTTTCCTTCTCTTGACTAGGCTTGAGCTCACTCGGTCTCACGCTCCCTTCTCTCGACTGGGCTCGCGCTCGGGCTCATTTCTCTCAATTGGGCTCGCGCTCTCTTGCACTCGGGCTCACTTTTCTCAGTTGGGTTCACGCCGACTTATTTCATTGGGGCTAGGGCTTATTCGGGCTTGGGCTCAATTATTGAGTCCAAGTCTGGTTGAGCTCGAGTTTCGAGCTCGCGAGTATCGGGTTCGGGAGTTTGGACATCTATGAAATGGGGTGTCAGACATAAGCTCAGTGGCAAAAACTTCACCGGACATAAGCTTACTGGCAGTTTTATATTACAGGGCGGACAAAAGCTTACCGCTAGCAAACATGAACTCCCTTCAGGGACTTGTAACAAAATTCACCGAATATTGAAATCTAGGCTTTGGCTACTTCCTAAACGGAAAATGGAGCTACTATCTTAGATCACTTATCAGATATATATGTATATATAAAGAAAAATAAGGATATTGCGGAGTTGCGTTGTATTAAAACAGGGCAGAGTTGGAGGAACTTCTAATAATATGCCATGGATATTAAAATCTATCCTTTGACTGTAATTGTAAATAGACCTAATAACTTAGTAGAAAGTAGAGCTATTAATGTCGTATAGCAATTACCAGATACCAGAAAAAATAGGGATGTTGCAAGCTTAATGTGTTAAGCATGGGCGACAGTAGGCGTAATTTTTGCCCTGGAAATTTTGGGACCAAATTTTTCTTATAGACTGGACAATTGATTGCTGCATTAAAATAATTTCATGATTAGGCATGAATACTTACATAATAGAATTTCCTTGCTTGCTAACAGGATTGGGAATTCTTTTTTTTTTTTTTTTTTTTTTTTACGAATTCATTGTACTTAGATATTTTTAGGCCTTGCTTCTTAGTGCTGCCGTCGTGCTTGCAGACCAACACTCAAAGAAATCTCTTTCTTATTTACTAACACTAAGCTTTTTTTGGCTCACAAGTTGTTGTTTTGTTCTTAATAAATAAGAAAGAGATTCATTTGATGAGTATTTGTCTGCAAGATTGATGACAGTCTTAAGACTTGAAGTCTGCAACATTATTAATATTTTATTCTGATATCTCCTATATGACATTAGTCATATAGCCTATCTTCTATTGAGGAACTAGGCCTACTAGTAACCAAAGAATATTTGAAAATCCGGAACATTTTGAAATTTTGTTAAAACACTTGCTTCACCAAAATGAATTTAACCAGTCCAACAAGACATGTTGTTTATGCAGCTGAAATTTGCAATAGGCTGACTGATTGATTGGTTGATCGTTTAGCGTCTCCTTCCATCAGCGGGGCTATATGAGACGTGGACCTACAGTTTTAATGTGGAACCCGAAACACTGTCGTTCAAAGCTCCCTCGCCGGGAATCGATCACCAAAGGCACGCTTACTAGCCACTAAACCAGTGAGGAAGGCTTGTAATAATGTTGTTCATTTTTTATTAGAAATAAATTACAGGTGTTAGGGGCCGCGGTGGCTCAGTGGTAGAGCTTTCACCTCTAGTGCTAGGGGTCCCGGGTTCGATCCCAGAACCCACCAAGTGAGCTTTGTGGTGGACAAACACCGTGTGCGTGGGTTTTCTCGGGGTTCTCCCGTTTCTTCCCACTTTCTTCATTTCACCATTTCATTCATTACTCATCATCACCGTCTCCTTTAGCCTCACCGGCATAACCGTGGGACGTAAAACTCAAAGATTTCATTTCATTTCATTTCATTTTTAAATTACAGGTGATTTTATTTATTATCGTTTAGTCAACGTAAACTATTGTGAATGTGATAGTGCAAGTATTAAACCATTATGTGGTCGACAATCCAGCTTACACGTTTCTTGTCAGCCTCGCTCTGAACTCTGTCACCAAATCAGCCTAAGGCATTCAAAGTGAAAGTGTTAGTTCTCTGGAGAATGTTAACCCTCCTTCGTCCCATCCCCATTGTTAAGAAACCAACTACCCAACCCCGAGTCGGTGAAGCGGAAATCGACCTACAACGTATGCGAATTTTGTGGTCAGGAACTGCATCAATTAGTGAGTATACAACAAAACTAGTAAATCCCAGATGTGTTAAAGCAGACCTTCAACTTCAAGTTTTATTGTATTACCAAGCCTCAAGGCACGTTCATTGTCGTGCTCTGTAGATAATAGCAATGTATCCGAAACCATGCTTCAAAATCATACCTGTAAATTGTCAGTCTTTTATCAAACTAATTTTGGCTTATGGGCCAAAGCTCTATCAAATAATTACGATGTAATCACAATCATTGAAAGTTTTTTTTTTTTTTTTTTTTTAGCAGACTGTCATATTGATGGGTAATTCTTTGATAAAAGATATCTAGTTTTCCGTCAAGACAGAAATCTTGAACTATCAAATAATTACAAAGGAAGGTTGTAATAATAACAGTATCAAAATTACAATGTATCCTATATGAATTCTTGTGATCTAAATTTTGAATATGTAATTGTCAAGCTCTCCAGTCACTCACTAAAGATGTTTATTTGTGCAGTATACATTACTCCGAATACAACTGTAACGACATATGAATTGTTTTATGAATTATTGAGAGTAATGTTCCAATAGGAAGCAACGTTCTTTGCATAGGGGACTTTAATATAAATCAAATAACATGTTAAAATTTTGGCCTACTTTCAACAAATAAATGTAAAGAATTAAATAACTTCATGTCCCTGAGTGACTAAATTTCCCATAATGACATTCAAAATAGTAATGGTCGAATCTTAGACTTAGTACTCTTAAATCTTAACGACGTTTCTGTATTAAAAGTGTGTTCTCTTGTTACTAATGATTTCATCTCCCAGCTTTACTTATCTCTTTCCCATGGGTCTAGGAAATTTCGGTGTAGGAAAATTCGGTGTAAGAAAACTCGGTGTAGGAAAATTCGGTGTACGGAAAACTCGGTGTGGGGAAATTTTGGTGTACGGTAGATTCGGTGTAATACATATTGAATATTACTACTTACAATAATTTACGACATTTCATATTGTGAAAACGAAAACCATATAATGTAACGAATAAAATGTTATTACCTATTTCAAGAAAAGCAAATTTATTTTTCTGCCTTGAGTCCAATACCTCTTGCATGTCTTTTGCGGGGTATTACTATAAACTACTTTTCATCACACAATGAAGCTGACACTTTTTGTCAGAAATAAAACAATTACAACTATAAGTTCAGAGAATAGTTATAGGAACAACTAAAAACACCTTTCCTATATAGTACATCATAGAACATATACAAGGTGATTCTTTTAAAACTCACGGATTTCATTTGGGGGTCTAGATTTTCTAACTGAAGTCCGATTTTCATGCGGTTTGTGGCAAATGATCAAGGAACGTTGGAAGATTTATGGAACTATGCTTACTGGTTTACATTCATTTGGGGTAATATAGGCCGCGCCTCTAGAAAAGCAGCAAATATTCGCCACTGTACCGAATTGGAATTAGGTGAGGTGCGGTATGGAGATTTGAGTTTCTTCGTTAGATGGTAACCTCGCGACGGTCAATAAGAAACAGGAAACTGGGCCTTCGTATTGAGAATTATGCTGTGCTACTGTACCAATATGATCAGGACGCAGTTACAATAATGTACTCTTTGGAGCAACGTGATTTTATCGTTAAAAAGATTTTAGAGGCCGGGATCTGTTGTTGCTACGCAAAGGGCAGCTACACGCAACTTTGCCTCACGTTCTGCCCCAAACAGGAACTGAATTTAAACCAGTAAACATAGTCCCATAAACCTCCCATTCTCCCTTGATAATTTGCAACAAACTGCATGAAAACCGGACTTTAGTTGGAAATTTTAGAGCCCAATGAATCCGGGAGTATCACTCTGCATATACATATGTAAGATGCAAAAATATATTGATCAAAAAAGTCTTAGTGGAAAGGGCAATATAAAGCAGGATGGTTTTATCATATAATATTTGTACAAATAGTTTAATTCTCCTCCAATCAGACACTTTAGTTTGTTTGCCTTAAGGTAAACAAGTACTGCAACCCTATTGAGTCCTTATTGACTTCTCCTCCAATCAGGCGTAGATACTTTAGTTGAGGCATTTATTTTTACACCTTTGAGTAACATAAATAAACTATGTCGTTTTTGAAGAATTTAAATTTAAATATTTATTTATAAAATATACATAAAATCGTCAGAACATTTTTGAAAAATTTATTTATTTATTTATTTATTTATTTAATATACAACACAACAGGCTTAATACCCAATTACAGTGTTGTGTACATACAGCAAACGTTACATATATAAGTTTCTTAATTATTACTACAGAAAATTTCTTGTTTCACATATGATCTGAATCTGTTTTCTGAAAGACTAAATACATCCACTTTATCAAGCTTATTTACAATATCATTGTATAATTTACACAGCCTCCACATAGGGGATTTATATAATATATTGCTCCTGGCTTTTGCACAATAAAATGTCCCTGTATTTTCTACTCTTGTTTTGCAAGTGGGAATCCGTAATGATATTTTCGAGACCAACTCCATACAGTCAATCTTATTGTTTAATGACTTGTATAAGAATAACAAGTCCAACATCCATCTTCTTTTTTCTAGAGTTTGAAAATTAAAGTTGTTTACTAGATCATTGTAGGAATAATATTTGGGTTAATAATTAGTTTTTTTGTATGTAAGCATTTTCAAGAATTTTGTTTGGATGTTTTCTATTTCTTGAGAGTATTTTTTATTATTGGGGGTCCATATTGTAGAACAATATTCTAATTTTGATCTAACATACGTAAAATAAAGTGTTGTAAACGTTGTCTCACTGGAGAAATCTTGCCCTATTCTGTAAATTAAACCTAAGTTTCTATATGCGCTGTTTGTTATCATATCTATGTGTTGATTGAAATTTAGTTCAGGATCAAAAATAACGCCTAAATCTTTGACAGTACTTGGATTAGACAATTTAGTGTTTTTCAGTGTATAGTCAAAAGTGATGGGGTTTCTTTTTCTCGTAAAAGACAGAGATTTACACTTGGATACATTTATTACTAATTTGTTGTCATCGCATCATGTTTGAACTCGCTGTAGGTCTTGTTGTAGTTGTATGCAGTCTTCAGTTGAATTAATTCTAGAATATAATTTGAGATCATCAGCGAATAGGAGAATCTCAGAGTTTTCAATAAAAAGTGGAATTTCATTAATAAGTAGGAGAAATAGCAGAGGACCCAGATGAGATCCTTGAGGAACCCCAGACAGAGTAACAAACTTTTCGGTGACATGCCCCTTGTATAGAATAGATTGTTTCCGGTTACATAAATACGATACAATATATTCTATTGCCGACTTTGAAAAGTTTAGGTTTGTTAATTTCGCCATTAGAACATCATGATCCACGACATCGAATGCCTTACTGAAATCGGTATAAATAACGTCTACCTGGCCGCCTTTGTCTAACTCCGTTGCTATAAAATTTGTTACAACTGCTAGGTTTGTTGCAGTAGACCTATTGTGTAAGAAACCATGTTGATGTATAGATATAATTGGCTTTACGTGATTCAGAATTCGTGTATATAAAATACTCTCAAGAATTTTGGCAAAAGGAGATAATATAGCTATAGGTCTGAAGTTTTGTATTTCGCTTTTATTTCCAGACTTTGGCACTGGACACACTAAACTTTCTTTCCATAAGTCCGGAAAAGTGCCTGTTCTTATGGACATATTGAATATAGTATGGAGCGGATGCTTGAATATATCAATACAGCCTTTGACAACATACGGAGGAATACCATCCGGTCCACATGACGCTTTTGGTTTGAGTGCCTTTATAGCCACTTCAATTTCTCGCAGTTGTATTTCTCCAAGTTGAAAGTTGTCCAACAGGCTAATGCATTCCGTCTTGTTAGATATAAAACTGTCTACGTCATATTTTGCTGAGACATTGTTATAAACAGATTGAAAGTAATGCGCGAAGGCCTGAGCAATCTCACTGTCCTTATTTAGTTCTTTCACATTGTAAGTAAAGGAGGCTGATGACATATGCTTGGTTTTGCTTTTGACAAAACTCCAAAGTTGGCCCGGATCATTATGCATAGAAAGTTCAGATTCTAGAATGAATGTTTTATACGCAATTGATATGTCGGTCTTTATCTGTTTACGTAACTCATGAAATTTTTCACGATGATATAGGCTTGCAGTTGTTCCACTTTTCCATTTTTTATGATGATATGATTTGGATTTTATTTTTCTAATTATATTATAAGTGAACCAGCTCGGATAATTTCCATTAACATGTTTCTTACGGGGAATACACATACTAAATACATTATTAATCATGTTGTAAAAGTTGGATAGCACATTATTGATATCATTCGTTTGCGAAAGACAGCCCCAGTTTATTTTGTGCAGTTCCACGTATAATTTTTTGAAATCAGCCTTCTTAAAGTTGAAACCAGATACTTTAGCTTCTCTGTTTTCTTTCTTTGTAACGTTTAATGGGATAGAGACACTTACTGCGGGATGGTGTCTGTCTTCCTTAGTAACAAGAGGACAGTCTCTTTCAACGAGAACCTTATCAATATTTGATAATACCAAATCTAAAGTTCGGCCGTTACTGTTACGAATATTATTAAATGACGCTAAATCATATAAGGACATAAAGTTATATAATTTTTTACAATTTGTTGTTGATGATAAGAAATCAAAAGTACAACCTGTTATTTCAGGAATATTGAAATCCCCTATGCAGAGAATGTTGCTACCTATTGGGCAATTAGTCTCAATAAATTGATAGAATTGTTCATATATTACTAAACTTGATTCAGGAGGAATGTACACTGCACATATGAATAATTTAAAACCGTGAATTACAAGTTTGACAAGAACACATTCAAAATACAAGTCATACGAATTAACAAGATATATATTATGATTATAGTGTGTTGCTATTATTACACCCCCTCCCTTACATTGATTAAACAGTTCGAGATTTCTATCCTGGCGGAAGACTTTGTATCTATTATCAAAGAACTCTGTATCGAAATGATTTTCGGTTAAGAAACTTTCAGTGATTATAATAACATCATAATTATTTGAGAGTACATTTGTATAAAATTCTTGAGCTTTGGAACGCAAACCAAAAGTATTTTCATAAAACACCGAAAACATACATATTTCGTTCAGAGACTTAACTTTCTGAGAGGAGGGTTCATGCATGTTATGTTTACAGAATCCGGATCTCGAATTACACTCAGTATTTCCTGGAATTTCTTTTGGTGGAGGAACGCTATTTTGGTTGCTACAGGTGATCAATTGTTTTGTTCTACTTACATGTTGCAGTTCCTGAGAACACAATTCTCACTGGTTTCTGGTCGGTTTACGCTTCACTGACGCAGAGCAGGAGGAGGGTTGGGTTCTGGAATTATGTTGTTTTCCATGTTGAATGACAGGTGCCTCGGGGGAATTATCAGTACGATTGGGTGTTTCTTGCAGAGCAGTAGGGGGTGCGGTCACATCTGGTATTTCACTTTCAACACGTTGCCTTCCTTCTTTTTCTAACATTTCTGAAAGTGTGTATTTTCTCCCGTCAATGTATAAATAGCGATAACTTATATAGGAAAGTTTTCCTTGATTGCGAGCTTGTGACATAAAATATCGAAGACTTTTCCTCTCATCTCGCACTGCATACGAATAATCTTGTTCTACATAGATATTTGATCCACGCAACTTTTTCTTATTTTGTAGAATTGATTCCTTTTTTTTATCACTTAAGAACTTGCACACTATTGGACGACACCTGCCTGGAAGTTTTCTGCCTGCACGGTGACATCTCTGAATGTCCTCGTCTGATAAGTCCAGCTGGAAACGATCCCGTAATAAATTACGCACTTTATTTTCAGTGTTGCTCCAATTTTCACTTTCTTCCTCTTCAACACCATAGAACACTAAATTCTGCCTTCGACTACGATTTTCCAGATCATCCAGTTTACTCTGTAGTAATGAATTGTGCTGTTGAAGATTATTTAGTTCACTTTTCACTAGTACGAGTTCATTTTCCAGTACACATACACGATTCACTAACGTCGTCATGGTTTCCCGTAATTGTCGCACTTCAGACACTAAGAGTTCATTAGAGCCCCGTAGAGAGTTAATCATTTCTTTGATTTCTGTTACATCATTCTTTTGAGAATTAGTTGGTCCCGGATTTTGTTCTACTCCAGAAATGATTAGCAATGTCGCGATTACCAAACCGTAGGCATACAGCACGTTTGAATTTGTGGCTGCATGTAGCACTTTTATTTTTGTCCTTTTTATTGCCGCACTGGCGAACAAACCTATTCTGCACCTCCAGAGGGTTATTGAGATACCCATTCCACGCTTGAATGCACCACGGAGCTAAAGAAAATCACGTCCGACCGCTTCGACGACTTTCCTCGTAGACCTGCAAATCTACAATTTTCAACTTTAAACGTCTAGTAACCTACTTTTTTTTTTTTTTTTTTTTGAAATATAAAATTCTAGGAGACATCCTCCAAAACAGCATAAAAACTTAAGTTTTAAATGAAATGTCGATTGGTATCGATGATCGCTTCGCTAAATCACACAAACGGACATCAATAAACAAATTTCTCGTCATGTAAGGGCCATGAAATGCTAAAATCTGTCGAAATCTAGAATTCAAATTATTTCACGATCACAATTTTTCAAAATTTGGTATAGCAGACAGTAAAAGTACGTTCTACACAAAGTTTGAACTTAAAACTAATACGCTCATTTATGCTCAAAGTTAAGTTTTTAATAAATACTACTGTCTACTACAACGAATCTTTCTTTACACCGAACATTCCCCACACCGAGTTTTCCGTACACCGAATTTTCTGTACACCGAATTTTCCTACACCGAAACTTCCTACACCGAATTTTCCTGCTCCCCTTTCCCATATAACACCTCCAGAAACATAAGAAATAAGTGAACGAATCGGGTTTTAATTTTAGAAAAGCAGATTTCGAAAAGATGTGCATAGAACTCTAAAGTAAACTGGGATTGCCTTTTGCAATCGGATGATGTAAATATTGCAGTAACAAACTTCTATCAAATGATTAACAACATATTTTCTGTATGTGTTCCAACCAAAAGACATATCAGCGGAAGTTATCCATATGTTGGTTTACTTATAATTAGGAAAATGAAATTCAAGACGTACCACCCTAACAAGTGGAAAAAGGGATCAATAAATGCACTTTATCATCGCGATCAATTTGAAATACTGCCTAAAGAAATAAAATCTGACCAAATTAACCTACAATACTTTTATTTTAAACTCAGAATGCTCAATCGAAAAAGACCCAAACCAGCTCTGTTGTTTTCTTAAACGCAAAACACATTTGTCATCAAGCACCCTTACGTATAATAGCCATGATATCCAAATCCAACGTGCCAATGAAATAGCACAGGCATTTGCACATTATTTTCCTACAGTTTACAACAATGTACCCGCCACATGAAACGTTGACTCAGCTTTCTAATCGGACCGAATGTAGTGTTAAATAATTTTGAATGAAATGAAATAAACCTCGAAGAAATAGAAAATTCTATACCAGAAATAGAAGCGTTGAAACCAAAAGCATATTGTGGTCCTGATAACATTCATCCTTATGTTGTGAAAGGTTGCAATGATCTATTTAAATACCCACTCCGCATTACATTTAATATTTCTATAAATATTCCTTGCTTTAAAAATATTCTTACATATAAACGCAGCGGCGCAAATCTGTCTTCAACTTTCGGGGACACGGGTAAGAATGTTCCCTTAACGTTTTTTTTTTTTTTTTTTTTTTTTTTTTTTTTTATAGCGATGTTCAAAATATTTATGAAGTTGAAAAACAATGCACAATAAAAGATGAAGGGAGCACAATTGTCGTCAACATTGAAAGGCGGGCAGATTTGATGCTTATTCTGGGAATGGGGGCAGGGGGAGATGAGACTCATATTACAGTAGATGAATCTAATAACTCTGTTGTATTATATATCAGGCGATCTAGATGAAGTACTGGTACTAGTGATGGGCAAAATGGTTCATTTCGGAGAATTGATTCATTTAGTCTGATTCACTGAAATGATTCGATCATTTAATTCGTTCATATGAAATGATTGTCAGCGCATTCCCTTCGCGCAAGTGAATTGGTTGGGAATGATTCGCTCATTGAATCAGTTAGGTTTCCGCGCATCTATTTTGCGCAGATGAATTATTCGATCATATGAATCGCTTGGGCTACTGCAATTCTTTTCTGCGCAACTTAATAAATTCCTCGTGAGGAGAGGAAGTACACCACATGACACGGCCAGCGTTGCATTGGGGTGAATGGTGGCTCAGTGCTATTATGAAGTTTCAATAATATGGTGTTGCTCTGCTCGCATTGTTGTTATTTTTGTATCTTGTTTTGATATTAGGGCTTGAGGCAAAAACTAACACTGTTGCAATCTCCACGTTTTTTCTGCCAATTTCAGTTCTCGAGGAAGTACTTTGTTGAAATATACTCCATAAAATTTTCACGGGATACTAGCAGTTTTAAGAATTTATTTGTAACTTCTTATTGTCGTATATATTAATATGGGGAAAAATATAGAGTCCTGAGTGCAATGTATAGGCTACATTCATGTTTTTGGTTTTAAATACAAAAGTACTATGCAATGAGTCCGTAGTAGTATATTCATTTCTGATGCGTATTATTTTCCCAGGTACACTTTGTAAAGTACACATTATGTTAATGAATTTTATTCTGTTGTTACGTCTTACAGTTTTGCACTATAGGCTAAAGAAGAGGCGGATGATTAATTAAAGTAAATTGTTATCTCGCAATCCATTCTATTCTATCCTGAGGTCACCGTGGCTCACTGATAAAGCTGTTACCTCCGGTGTGTGGGGTTCTTGGTATAATCCACTGCTAAATAAGTTCGTGGTGTACATCATGATGTCGGTGGGTTTTGTCGGGTACTCCCGTTTCTTCCCACACTCTCATTCTACCTATTCTTCCATACTTATTTACTTGCCTTAATCATTCGTTTTCCTTAGATTAATGGACATAAACGTGGAATGTTAAACTACAAAATTTGTATTTTATCCTATTACATTCTAAAATATGTTCTATTTTATTCTTGACTGGCAAAAAATAATGATCTTTTTGAATTCTTTCGAGCTAGAGAAGAAAGGGAGTTAACACATCAACATATACTTAATATTATTGTAATCATTTTATAAGGTTTCCCTCTGGGAGACATTGAGTAAACGCGGAATGAAATGAAATGTTAAAAAATTTTACGTTCCATGGTTATCTTCGTCGAGACTAAAGGAAACAATGATGATGAGGATGAATGAAATGGTGAAATGAAGGAAGTGAGCGGAAACGAGAGAATTCAGAGAAGACCCACACATATGGTGTTTGTCCACCATAAAGCCCATTTGGCGTAAATAGGAGAAAATCAGGAAATGAAATGAAATCTCTGAGTTTTACGTCCCACGGTTATGCCGGTTGGGCTAAAGGAGACGGTGATGATGAGTAATGAATGAAATGGTGGAATGAAGAAAGTGGGAGGAAACGGGAGAACACCGAGGAAACCCACGCACACGGTGCTTGTCCACCACAAAGTTCACTTGGCGGGGGCTGGGATCGAACCCGGGGAGAAAATCAGGGACCGCATCCACCAGAGGTGAACGCTTTAAGACTGAGCCAATACTACTTCAATAAGCAAGAGATGAACTTATATTTGCGAAAATACTGGTAACCCCAATTGAACCCAATCTGAGAAATGCCCCAGGGGATAATTCTTAGCCTCGGGGTATTTTCTCCTCGCCTACCCCTGAAATCATCACTGTTCATCTATATTCTTAAGAGAAAACCATTAGCTAGTTAAATGTTTGTTGAGTTGATTTTGAGCTTAACGTTCCATTCAGCAGTAAAGCTATATGAGACGTGGACCTACTGGTTAACATGGAATCCGAACCACATGAGCTCTTGCCGGGAATCGATCCCGGGTCTCCCACATCCTCTTGTTTACATGGAAGCTCAGAAAATCATTTGTATCTCTACGCCCATTTCAATAGTAGTAAAGCGAAAAATGTGTACCACTAAACAAAAGCACCGATTTCTCTGTAACTGGGGGGGGGGGGGAGGCGCATTAAGGTGTGTTTGGTTGCAGACAAGGGTCTAAAGGATTTTAAGACTAATTCAAGTTATGCTAAATATTGAATATTCATAAAAATACATTTAAGAATTCAGGGCTCCGGTCCCCCCAGAATCGGCGCCCTTGCCACTAACTTTTTTGCATGTGGACAAGTGTTTCTACTGAAAGATGCAATGCATTATCTTCCCAGAAAGAATCTGCGTCTTTCTATACATGTATATACATTTGTGAAATCCATTATGTACAGTACAAATAGTTTACAGTGCACTTTTTCTGTGTAAATATTGTATTTAGATTGAATATAATATAGTACTTTGAGCTGATTATGAAACATTAAAATTGACTTTTTTGGCTAGTGCAGTTGAAAGTGATGGTAATATCTTTATCCAACGTACGTATAGTACCTTGATAAAATAGATAAGCGATTATCAAGAGTATGTTGAAACTAACTACGAAATCGTATTATATCTAATTGAGCAACACTGTCAGTACTTCACGACGAGAAGCAAGCAATAGAAAAGTTTATTTTGAAAGTAATCTGCTTCTAACAACGCGGCTTCCTCTCTTCGCAAGAAGCAACCCTACCACGCAGGAAAAAAAATAACGCACGCCATCTACGAAAGAAGGAAGAAAAAACGCGCGTACGGTTTTCTCTTTTACAATTCCCCGTGAACTGCAAGCGCATTTGCTGAAGCAACCCTACCAATTCTCTCACATAAGCTGGCACTTTGTGATTCTGAATTCATTTCGATCACGGCAAGCAATTCAGTGAAAAGTAAAATGATTCATTAGAAGAATCGATTCATTTCTGGCAAGAATCATAATTCATTTGATTCACGCCATGATTCGTTCATAATGATCGAATCGTTCATGATCGACACAACACTAAGTGGTACATATCAGTGCCGTGAACACATTCTGAAATCTGAATATATTCATATTTATAATTGATATGTTTCTACTGAGGCATCCACAATGATCCACATTAAAATTTTATTACACTTGTTTTATAATAATATAAATAATGACTTCCCCGAAACTATGAAGAAAGAAAATCAATTATGTATGACACAACAATATAACGGTGATCTCAATAGCAATAGTTACAGGAATTAAACAAATAGTTGGAAATAAAGCGACTAATTAATGACAAATTTAATGTAATGAAGTTTCAAATCTTTACATCATTAAGGTGAAATAGAAAAGCCAAGTGAAATCAATTTCATTTCACTTTCTTTTGTGGCAGTCGGACACAAATCTCACTTATCCCCAAAAAACACTTTTCAAATTGGATTATTGGGGGGACATCACCCCAATTCTAAGATTGATGGGGACATAACCCTCTTCATCCCCCCGGGATTTGCGCCATTGTATAAATGTAATTTTATTTTAGATTTTATTTATAAATATTAAAATGATATAATACAGTAGTTAAATTTCAACGAACCATGACGGTGAAGGTATTCAACATTCTTTAGAGCTATTCTTGTTTATTTTGATTTAAAGAAGCTATAATTAGATAATACATATTTCGCTCGACTTTTCTATGAAGCCACAGCTTTATTAGTTGCTAGTATATAAATTTCCTACTTTGCAAGGTCAAGCAGTTTCCTTACTTTATAATCTTAATTAAAAAAAAAAAAAAAAAAACTTCGGTCATGGAAGTTGCTACTAAAACAACAAAAATAACCACCTGCCTCAAACAAATACCATCTCCTCATAATAACCATGAATATATATATATATATATATATATATATATATATATATATATATATATATATATATATATATATATATATATATACAGGGTGGGTCATTTTAATTAATCCACGGAAATACCTGAAAAATGATAAAACATAGAAGAAATGTTTCAAGTACACGTTATATATTGCTAAGGGGGAAACCCAATTACGCCAAAAGTACCCCTCCCCGCCCCCCTAAATGGGGGTAACGGGGGATAACTTTAAAATATCAAATGGGAACATGGGTCGAGTAATACCTCGTTCGAAAGGTCTTGGAAAACTGAGTAACGCTGTACCAAAAGATGTTCCATATTGTGCACCGCTTTCAAAATTGCCGCCATAATATGGTTCGGAAACTCCAGTACCCGTAGTGTGAAAACCATGGAAGGTAAATGAATGGAACAAAATTGAAATACATAAATATCATAGGGCATATCGAACGGTGTGGTCTCTGTGATCCCAGTGGCCTCCCTAAAGGGGTCTTGGGGGCTAACTTCAAAATTTCAAATAGTAACATGAGTCGAGTGGTACCTCGTTCGATAAATCTTGCAAAATCTAACATATTGCAGGAGAAAACGATTGATGTGAAATGGCAGTGTTCTCAAAAGGCCGCCGAAACATAGTATCCGTGTCAGAGAAAAGGTTTAATCCCGTTAGTATGAAAGCGATTGGAGATAAATCAACAAAAGAAAAACTGGAGTAGCTAACTGACGTAAGGCACATCGAGAGGTTTTGTCGGGGTGACTCCAAGAGCCAACTGAAAGGTATCCGGGGCCAACTTGAAAATTTCAAATAGCAGCTTGAAGCGAGTAACATCACGTTACATAGACAAATTAATATCAAACAGCTTCTGTAAGAAAATTTTCGACATGAGACACCGTTTTCAAAATGATCGCAAAGACATGGTGACTGTGTCTAAGAAAACGTCTAGTGCCCATAGTATGAATACGGTTAGACATAAATGAAAATAACGAAAATTAAATAGGAAAACCACGGAGGCGTTCCAAGGCTCGAGAATAATACAACAGAGATAAATATATTAGAGTAAAATTGCCATAATGTATAGAGAGAAATCCAAGTCCTGCAAAATAATCTCTCCCTGCGCTCTGTATGTGAATGGGGTGGAAAGTAAAGTGAAAGTTCAAACGAGAACTCTACTTTAATTCGTAAATTAAGGCTAACCTTACAAATAGGTATGGTGTGGTTGAAACATTTGTTTTTAAGGATGACACTGTAGTGACTAAAAAATGAGAAACTTTTATGCAATGCGTGCTGGTTATTCAGAAAGCATTTCGGGGATATACGTACACACCGTTTCGTCCCTTAAGCTCACAATATGACATGAATGCTAATAGTTAATCAAAATGTAACTGTGGCCATCCGCGTTAACTTAGTGCACCAATTCTCTATGCATGAAGTCTGCCTTCCAAACAGCATTGGGTAGGTCAAGCGTACGCCCGAACCGTTGTCCGGTCGGACATTGAAATTTTGAAGTTAGCCCACAAGGAGGCCACTGGGATCACAGGGATTACATCATTCGATATGCCCTATGATATTTACGTATTTCAATTTTGTTCCATTCATTTACCTTCCATGGTTTTCATACTACGGGTACTGGAGTTTCCGAACCATATCATGGCGGCCATTTTGAAACTGGTGCCCAATATGAAACATCTTTTGGTACTGCGTTACTTAGTTTTCCAAGACCTTTCGAACGAGGTATTACTCGACCCATGATCCCGTTTGACATTTCAAAGTTACCCTCCGTTACCCCCATTTAGGGGGGGCGGGGAGGGGTACTTTTGGCGGAATTGGTTTTCCCCCTTAGCAATATATAACGTGTACTTCAAAAATTTCTTCTATGTTTTATCATTTTTCAGATATTTCCGTGGATTAATTAAAATGGCCCACCCTGTATATATATATATATATATATATATATATATATATATATATATATATATATATATATATATATATATATATTAATCATCGAAGATATTTGAAGTCCTTTGAACAATAAAATGACAGCTCAGACCTCAAGAATGTGTTTTTTCTTTTTGTAGGTTGTTTCAATCTTCCTTTTCAATTCTGCTCATGGAATGCGTTTCCTATCTTTTTGGCTCTGAACCAAAAGAGTCCACGTGAGTGCGAAGTGAGCGCGAGCTCGCGCTCACTTATCTCAACTGGGCTCGCGATCACGTTTCTCAACTAAGCTTGCACTCACTCGGGCTCGCGCTCATTTCTCTCAACTGGACTCTCGCTCACTCGGGCACGCGCTCCTCTCCCTTGACTGGGCTCGCACTCACTCGGGCTCGCGCTCATCTGTCTCAACTGGGCTCGCGCTCACTCGGGCTCTCGCTCATCTCTTTTAACTGGGCTCGCACTCACTCGCGCTCGCGCTCAACTGTCTCAACTGAGCTCGCGCTCACTAGCACTCGCGATCACTTCTCTCAACTGAGCTCGCACTCACTCGGGCTCGCGCTCATCTCTTTTGACTGGGCTCGGACTCACTCGCGCTCGCGCTCAACTGTCTCAACTGGGCTCGCGCTCATCTCTCTTGACTAGGCTCGCACTCACTCGGGCTCGCACTCACTTCTCTCGATTGGGTTCGTGCTCACTCGGACTCGCGCTCACTTGTCTCTACTGGGCTCGCACTCACTTATTTCATTGGGGCTCGGGCTCACTCGGGCTCGCGCTCAATTGTTGAGCCTGAGCCCGGTTGAGGGCGAGTGCTGAGCTCATGAGCGCCGGGCTCGCGAGTTTGGACACCTATGGGACAAAGACAAGCTGGCTGCGGCTTAATTATTATCCGCGGAGCATTCAGATGAGCATCCATGTGTCTAGTGGAGCTCGAGCAAGGCACCATGACGGCCGAGTCGTATCGCACGCTGCTTGCAGACTACGTACACTCCTTCATGACGGCCATGTTTCCCATCGGTAGTGGCATTTTTCTACAAGATAATGCACCATGTCACAAGGCCAGGAGTGTGATGCAGTGGTTCGAGGAACACAGGAGCGAGTTCCAAGTGATGTGCTGGCCCCCAAACTCTCCGTATCTGAACCCAATCGATCACATCTAGGATGTGATTGAACGTGACGTCAGGGCGCATCACCCCCTCCCCCGAATTTACGGGAATTAGATGACCTGTGTGTGCATATGTGGTGCCAACTCTCTCCAGTGCCCCCACCGAGGAACATTGTGACCAAGCCAAGGCATGTCGCCGTTGTTATAAGTGCCAAAAGGTGGACATACAAACAATTAGGTAGGTCGTCATAATGGTCTGGCTGATGTGTGTGTGTGTATTTTAACTCGTATATTTTGTCTCGACTCGAATTCGAGTCGAGTCGAGACACAAACATATTTTCGAGTCGAGACATTTTCTCGAGACGAGTCGAGACAGGCTTAAATCTCGACTCGACTCGACTCGTGCGCATCCCTAAGAGTAATTGTGAATGTATGTAAATGTTTTCATGAATATGTGTAAAGTGTGTAAATGGTGAACGATGAGCATTTTCCGCTCTAACCACTTCCTCTTCGGCAGCTCACTATAGAAGATGTTTACGCTTTCACACTCACGGCGGAACTTTCAATTACCTGTTGCCGCTTTCATGGAATTCAGCATTCATTTGTTTCTGTGCGATGTTGCCAAACGTAATCCGCTTACAATGTCTTCTGGCTAGGGCTGAATGTATTTCGAAAACATGCGTTCCGCTTCCCCGGTAGATTTGCAGTGGTAAGACGATGATGACAGAGGCGATGACTACTGGTGTCAAAGCGAAGGGATTTGAAGGCATTTCCTCGTGGAGATTGAAATAACATAGGCGACACAGGAAATTCGGTGTTAAGAGAATCTTATTGAATTGATAATTAAGTCCGTAGACCAAGATACAAAAGTAGACATCTTGTGTGAGGTCAAAGGAAAGGTTATTGGACGGTTAGCAACAACATAAATTAGCTGTAAGTAGTAGCTCTAAGAAGCGCTATACTACACGAAGTTGTTAAAGAGGATCGTGATAGATCACGAAACAGCAAAGCCAATAAGCGTAGCAGATTGAAAACGATGTTTTGGAACACAAAATAGACCTTCCCAAACTAGGATTCAATAGCACTTTAATTAGCACAGTATTGATAGTTTACTGATCACTGAAATGTAATAAATTAGTTAGCGGATGTGAGGAAAGCGAATTACGCTTTATAGCCCACACGTCAAAAGATGTAAGACTTTCAAAAGAAACTATGTCCACACTGGAGTAAAAAGAAATTGTTTATCAAAACAATGGACGGCGTCTAATTCCATCAGACGAGAGATAGAATCTCAGCGTCGTGGACAGAATGTCCTCGTCGGAACGTTGACGGACACTTTCCCCGGGTTAGAGACAGAATGTCTCGTTGGTGTGTCGTCGGACTTTTCCCCCATGATTTAGTAAAATAATAAGGTTTTAAAGGAAACTTATCCGGTGCAGACTGCACTACTGTAGTTCCATGTGAAAAGCAAGATCCTTCCTAGAATGAAGCGATTGGAAGTTCGTAATCTCTAAGGCTGAAGTTAAGCCTTATGCGCAACGGAATTGATATTTGGGGCGGTTCTTAGACAGCTACTCCTTAAATTTTAATTTTTGTTACGAGTTGAAGGGCAGGAGTTAAGGTTATCTGGAGAACCTCATGTGTTACACGTATTACAATTGCACAAGAAATCGAAAATTAGTATGGCACATATATCTGAGTTAGAGTTACAACAAACTATAATAATTAACCATAAAAGTCAAACAGTGGTTTGGATAATGTACTGTAGATAGGACACCCCAGAAACAATTTTACATACTGTGACAAGTTTCAGTATAAACTGTCAAAAACAAGAGAAGTAACTAACTTTATGTGATTAAACTTATGACACACATGGTGGAGCGAAGTGGAAATTAGAATAACATCCTTGTGTACTTCTGTTTAGTCATAGGCCTATAACCTATAACATTTACGCAAAAATAAAACTGAAGCATTAAAATATCTTTTCTCTTTTCGTTAATAAGAATTTGATAAGATCAGAATGTTGTTTCTTTTCATTAAGAAAAGAAATGTTATCTGCAAGCAGACAGAGAGAGAGATGGGGAGTTTATTCCGAGCCTCCGGATGCTGAGATGATGCGTGGGAGGTGAGGCTTTCAACATGTTTCGTATTTCTCTTGCGTATGTGTGTGGGTTTTGAAAGAATGAGAAACAACATAGGTTGAACAAACAAAAAATAACAATGAATAAAATACATATTAGGAAAGAAGTGCTCTTTGTTTGAGAAGAATACCTTTAGAAAAATATATCACTTGTGTTCTTACTAATCGTTAGTAGTATTGATTTAGTATGGTAAACATCAAAGAGATGCCGCGCCTTGATAAGAGATAGTTTATCGATTGTTTAATTAAGGATAAGGGGAGTATCGAAGGAGGTGATGAAATAGGGTCAGTTTTTTTTTCTGGAGATAGATGACGAAAGGAAAGGTTGAATGACCACTACGAAGGTCACAGTGGATGCTCCCTATTGCATGGTCCCTGGTTTGCAGGACCACAATGGATGACCCCTGGAAATGGCCCCCATGCAGAACCCATAGCCCCTATGCAGGACCCATGGCCCCTACGCTTTAATAGAAGCTAGCTGTTAAAAAGCAAATAAAAGGAAATGGTTTCCTTCCCTGCTTTCAGGCACAGTGAATGACAGCAGGCCCCATGGCCCCTGGAAATGACCCACACCCATGGTCCCTGAAGATTGCCCCCTGTGCAGGAACCATGGCCCCTGTGCAGGACCCATACGAACAGTATGTGAGAAGTGAAAAATATAGCAAGCCATACTCCTTGCTAAAAAGGTGGGAGCAGATAAAAGGAAATGGTTCCCTTCCCTGCCTTGCAGGGCCCCTGGAAATGACCCTAGGGCCCATGGCCCTTACGCTTCATTAGAAGCTAACTGTTAAAAAGATGTGAGAATATTTTAATGTTTCGTATGGCAAGCCATACTCCTTGCTAAAAAGTGTGAGAAGATAAAAGGAAATGGCCCCTGTGCAGGGACAGTGAATGACCCCAGGACCCAAGATTGCCCCTATGCATGACCCATACGAACAGTATGTGAGCTTATATAATTGATTAGATGCTACCTGTTAAAAAGATGTGAGAACAATAGAAGCTTGTTGGTAAAAAATAGGACCCATACGAACAGCATGTGAGAAATTTTAAAATAACCCCCCCTCCTTTTACCCCCTCCTACAAGTATACTATGAAAAGGGTAATATTTATTAAAACAATATTCTTACTTGAGAGTTGAAGAGTAAGTGGCATAGACATCCTTTCTTGAGAGCCGTTGAAATTGAAATGAACGAGCGAAAAGCCGTTGGGCTTGGCTTTAGTGACGTCAAGATTAACTTTGTACCGTATCAGAATGATAAAAGTGATTATAGACTTTACTTATTTACACGAAACAGAGATTACTTGCAATCATCTACAAACATTTGCATGATTTGAACTTAATGAGAACTCTGAATAACAATCATGTGCGAGGTTAAAAACCTTTATTATTGACAACCATGAGTGATATCTAACAGAGTTAATCACAGATGGATCACGAGTTTATGTGTCTAAGTTTAAATGATATTGACGATAGAGAAAAAATAAACCGATAATCACGAGAGCTGATGGGTTATTGAACGCTTGCTTGCAATCATCTACAAACATTTGTATGATTTGAACTTAATCAGAACTTTGAATAACAATCACGTGCAAGGTTAAAAACCTTTATTATTGACAACCATGAGTGATATCTAACAGAGTTAATTACAGATGGATCACGAGTTTATGTGTCCGAGTTTAATTGATATTGACGATAGAGAAAAAATAAACCGATAATCACGAAAACTGATGGGTCATTGAACGCTTGCCCTATCACAAACTGCATTTGTATTTGTAAATATATATATAATCAATTTGGAAACGATATTACTTAGAGATAACCAGAGAACGGCAAAAAAACATTTATTTTGTTATTACAATCTAATACGAGAAAATAAACTGCAACTTTAGTGATTAATGTCCCCGAACTGAACAATTATTATTATTGTATGGATTCAATGTCCACAGTGAGAACATTGACCATGCCCCGCCTATATGCAATAAAGCACACGGACTTATGGGTAAAAAAAATGGTTCCGCCTATACTAAATAAAGTACTTATATATAAATCCATTTGCTCCCTTTTTCTATATATTATAATTGTTGCTACTGATAGTGTCTTTTATAGTAATTAATTGTGTGATTTTACGTGTGTGTGTGTGTTTGCGATTTCTAAAAAGTTTGGACGACCAGCGAAAATTGTAAGTTATTATTGTAGTTGATGTATATATCCACACATATTCACTGACGCGCCTTTTGTACATTAATATTTAAACCTAGGGCTACCGAACAAATGTAAAATTGTAATTCACTTTAAAAGTATAACACATAATCGTTAACGTGCCCCCACAGGCATTCACATTGAAACGTGAGAAAAAAGTGATTATTTGTAAAATATTTTTAACATTAATGCCACGCGTTTGTTTGAAATGCTATTCATGTTGCGCGCCTACACAAAAGATTTATTTTTTAATTATAACAACCATTTACGGAAATAATTTTAAAATGCATTTGCACCTAACACATATTGGTTACGCCTTTGTTATAATTGCACGTACGCGAAAGCGAAATAAAAATTACTGTGTTCACCTAACACATGTTGGTTGTACTTTTTAAAATTGCACGTACGCGAACATAAAATAAAAATTACTGTGTTCACCTAACACATGTTGGTTGCACTTTTTAAAATTGCACGTACGCGAACATAAAATAAAAATTACTGTGTGCACCTAACACATTTTGGTTGCACTTTTTACAATTGCACGTACGCGAAAGCGAAATAAAAATTAATGTGTGCACCTAGCACATACTGGTTGTACTTTTTAAAATTGTATGTACGCTAATACGGCCACCAGCTTACATTTAAGAACGCATTATAAAATAGTTTGTGTTATATAACTTTTGCGGACAAATTAGTTGCCTGGCACAAAATTTAAATTGCCTATCCATTATTAAGCTAAGCTAAGATGGCTATACTTGCTAACACCCCTTTACTTGAAAACCACATGTTTTTTACTAAGCTAACCTAAGATGGCTATACTTGCTAACGCCCCATTACTTGAAAACCACATGTTTTTTACTAAGCTAACCTAAGATGTTTATATTTGCTAATGTGCCTTAGTGGAAAACCACATTTTTTTACTAAGCTATTGTAACGTAACCGTCGCTAACGCACCTTTACTTGAAAACCATATGGTTCCTTAATAAACTAACCTAAGCTGGGTATAATTGCTAACGCCCCCTTTACTAACCTATTGTAACGTAACCATTGCTAACGCGCCTTTACCGTATAACCTAACTTAACGCAGCATTATTCACCTATGATAATAATGTATAAATTAATTATTATTTTGTTTTAACTTGTTGCTACGCGTTTGCTAATACTGAATAATTGCTTGGAAATGCACACCGACTTTGCCCTACCCTGAACCACTTGTTTGCGCGTATGCTTTACCCTGCCCTGAACCACTTGTTTGCGCGTATGCTTTACCCTGCCCTGAACCACTTGTTTGCGCGTATGCTTTACCCTGCCCTGACCTGCTTAAATGTTGGTGGGTATGCTTTTTATATAGAATAAGCGACACTGCTATGTATATACCCTAAACTTATTTGTGGAAATAACAAATGTATACCCGTTTTGCACGGCCCCGCCCACATGATGGCACGCATGTTTTTTTTTATATAAATGGACATCGACTGCCACGCTTTTAATTTTATTTAATGTAATTATTGTACGCATGCTTCCCAATAAATGCAAGCACGTTTTTCACATGTACACCGTCTGCTACACGTTTAGAACTAATAAATATATGCATGCTTTCGTATAAATGCAAGTATTTTTTCCGAATGGACTTGCACTGCTATACGTTTAAACTAATAAATGTAATTATTGTACACATGCTTCCGTATAAATGCACGCACGTTTTTCCACATGGAAATCGACTGCTACGGCTAGAAATTAATAAATATACGTATGCTTCCGTATAAATGCACGCACGTTTTTTTTACGAATGGACTTGCACTGCTACGGCTAGAAATTAATAAATATAAACATGCTTCCGTATAAATGCACGCACGTTTTTTCACATGGACACCATTTGCTAAACAATTGTTTAATGTATATAAAAAATCACAATATAAAATAATAAATTAAGCACAACACATAAAATCATGTACATATATATATATCAAGAATCACGAAAACCACAGGAATAGAAAGTTGAAAATATATTATCCCTAGTGGAAGCGAGCTGTTTTATGATTTTGTAAGCAGATACATACTAAATAATACATAATAAAAGCATATACATACTAAATAATTTATTGCTAAAAAATATTAAACTTACCTTTATAAATTCTTCTTATTTTAATACATATTTAATGATTGCACATAAAAGCACTTGTAAGCGGCGTGTCTGGTTACATTGAAGAGAACACGAAGTGACTCAACTTTCTGTAGCAGTGTTGGTAAATCTTAATACTTTGTGTTTAGTTAGTGAATGGTAATGGAAGATTTTTGATTTAAAGAGATTAATAAATAAGAAATCATTATGAAATGGGAGTGGTTTTTGGTATACTTTATTTACAAGTGCAGAAAAAGTATTTGTGTTGCCTAGTTTGTAAAATAAAAATAAATGAAAATGCTTTAGGTCAATTTGTATTGTAGCCTATAGGAATATGAGCCGATTCACTACCCTTTATGATATTTAGACTGCAAGCCACAGACTATAATGTAACACATTTGCTTATTTTATGGATTTTGCGATGGATTATTTACGCAAACTAGAATGCGAAGACAATTTAGTAAGACACAATGTGTTAGTAACAGAGAAAAAAGGGGGCAAACTAAGAATAGTTAAGGTTTATTTAGGTGGTAATTAGGGGTTAGTTACGGAATACTAAAGATAATCAAGGGGTAGCTACGGAATACTAAAGATGGTCAGCGACTATTTAGGGGCTAAGTAGGGTATACTAAAGATAATCAAGGGGTAGTTACGGAATACTAAATATGGTCAGCGACTATTTAGGGGATATTCAAAGGCTAGTTAGCCCATAGTAAGGATAATCAAGGAATAATCAGGGGATATTAAGAATGCTTAAAGGGTAGGTAGCCTATAGTAAGAATATTAAAGGAATAATCAGGGGATATCAAGAATAATTAAAGGGTAGTTAGCCCTTACTAAAGATATTCAAGGACTATTAGGGGATATTCAAGGGGGAAGCTTAATTATAGAGTGCGGAATGAGGACTTTTTTTGCGATACTTAGTTTGAGAATAAATATTGCGGTGGGGCGCAGTACAGAATGAGGGCCTTTTGTTTTGGTATAGTTAGATTGAGAATAAATTTTGCTGTGGGCAGCAGCACGGAATGAGCACCATTTCTTTTGCGATACTTAGTTTCAGAATAAATTTTGCGGTGGGGCGCTGTACAGAATGAGGGCCTTTTCTATTGATATATTTAGTTTGAGAATGAATATTGCTGTAGGCTGCAGTACAGAATGAGGGCCTTTTTGTTTTGGCATATTTAGTTTGAGAATGAATATTGCGGTTGGCCGCAGTACAGAATGAGGGCCTTTTTTTGTTATTTTTAGTTTAAGTATAAATTTTGCGGTGGGCAAAAATGGGGCTTAGAGTATTTTACAATTGGAATAAGGTTACTGATAATGGAAACGTATATAGAATGTACCTTATGATATTTCAAAATTGAAATAAGGCCACATAAATGTATACTGTTAACGTAAATGTGTATAAAATGGGTTTTAGGGTATTTTACAATTGGAATAAGGTCACATAGATGTGTACTGTCAACGGAAATACGTATAGAATGGGCTTAGGGAAATTTTAGGATTGGAATAAGCCTACATAGATGTGTACTGTCAACGCAAATACGTATAGAATGGGCTTTAGGATATTTTAGGATTGGAATAAGCCAACATAGATGTGTAATGATAATGAAAATGCATGTAGAACGGGTCTTAGAGTATTTTAAAATTGGAATAACCCTACATAGATATGTACTGTTATTGCAAAGGGATATAGATTGGGAATCGGAAAAAAATGCGCAGAGACATGTTGTTTTATAATTTCGTTTGCAGACGACCTAATACCATACTGAATGCTTTTGAATAAGACCGCTAAGTGGCAATACTTAACATATGACTGCGTGAAAACATGGGTGAACTTGTTGAATATAATGATATATATATATATTATCATAATATTTTACTTGGCATTATTTTGTATGTCTAGACATATATGATTACAGTACTAAAGACGGAGTCTTGTTTTTGTACATCCATTAACGAAGAACTTAAGACATGAACTGAGGTTTTGCGCGCGTTGAAAACCCGGATGAATTGACCTTTGTACGATCAGATAAACTTGTTGAACGACGAAACATCATGTGACAATGTGTAATTTTGACCCTTGATACATGATTAAACATCATGTGATAAGTAATTGGGGTCATTGACGTATGACTAAACATTATGTGATAAGTAATTTGGGGCTACAACAGTATGATTAAGTAACATGTGATTGATAACTAACTACGATTGATTATGCATAAGGTGAACACGTGATGGGATGTTCACCAACAGATGAATAAGCATTATATGACACTACCAGGGAACGCTATGATAAGATATTATAAAAGAAACTGTTGACGTACTACGAAATAAGATAGATAGGGTATTGAACGTATATGATTAAAGATCCTTGTTATTAATTAAGATTGGCAGAGCGTTGAATACACAAGCGAGAGATTACCATTGATAAATAAAACTGAATTTAACATTATAGATGTTTTGAACTTTGAAAACTTGTTGTTTTCGAAATAATATTTGTTTTAATAGGTCGGTTTAAAATATCATCTGGTTTGAGTACAACATGATAGCATATTGTTTACGTGTTTTTCGTATATCATGTGCTTATGATGACGGGTTGTTTTTGAAATTATATTTGAAAAAATATAATGATCATGTGATATGACGTTGGTGATAAAATGTTTCCTTATATACTGGGGTTTGAAGAGAAGTTGTTCATAGAGGCATCAACGCTGTAGAGTCGATTAAGAATTAAGTAGAGAGGCAGATTTGAGATGGATTCTAATATTGAACCGGCAATGAAGAAGTTTAAGTCTTCAGATTATTTTTCTGAAATTTTCATAGACGCTCCGGAATCTCCAGAAATAATTATTGAGGAGGAGATTATTAATCTTAGAGATGAACCGGTTTTAATTCCAACATCACCAGTGGGATCACCTTCATTATTGAGAGCATCAAATACTGGACCATTGTTTGGTACAACATTAAAAGTACCAGCAATGAAATGGACGCTGGATGCTGAGAAAGAAGAAGCAAGACAATCACCACCATCGATATATGTGGATGCGGAGGAAGCAAGACCATCATCACCAGATTTATTTATTGAAGAGGATGAAGAAGGAAGAACACCTTCACAACCACCATTGATATATGTGGAGGATGAAGAAGGAAGAACACCAGCACAACCACCATTGATACATGTGGAGGAGGAGGAAGCAAGACCCCCATCACCAGATTTATTTATTGAAGAGGATGAAGAAGCAAGGTTTCCATTATTATATGTGGATGCGGAGAAAGCAAGACCACAATTGACAAGTTTATTTATTGAAGAGAAGGAAGAAGCAAGACCACCAATGTCATATGTAAAGGAGAGAGAAGGAACACCAGCACAACAACGACCAATGATATATGTGGATAAGGGAGAAGAAGAAGTAAGGCCCCCATCGCCAGACTTATTTACTGATGTGGAGGAAGAAGAAATTCTTCGTTTATTTGAGGAGTTGGACGAATGTAAACCTGATACACCAATTGCAAGTGTTACACCGTCACCACAAAAGGAACCAATGGATTTATCAGTGCGACGAAAAGAAAAGTGTGAGTGCGGTTTTGATATTGTGGACAAAAACTGTGTACATAAAAGTATTTTAAATTGGAAACCTGAAAGAGCATTATTGTGTCATGGCTGCAACTTTAATTATCACAATCAGCTTGGACATCATTGTGTGCTGGCTAACCAACTGTCATTGGAGGCGGAAGCATGGCTTATTATGTCAAGTGAAAATGTAAGAAACGATGTATATATTATTTATTTGATTTCACATGCTAATATGTATGTTAATGAACAATTGTTTAACAAACAATATAATGAATTATTACAAAATCCGAAATATATTGAAGATTTACCCAATATACTATTGGAGAAAGACAGAAATGTAACATTTAAAGCATGATTTTTGTATACATATTTTGTTTTGTACTTATATTATTTCTTTGTATTATTATTTTACTTGTATATATGTTTTTGTTAGTGAAATAAATATTTAACCAAAATTTTATTTTTTTTGATTTTTATTTATTATTAAAAACTTTCCTGAATAATAATAAAAATAGGTAATATACTATTATTGGGTATAAGAATTGGTATTTACAATGAGCTTTAATCCGAAGAAACTTATTTTCCAAATACACAAATTGTAAATTATAAAAAGTTATACGTTAATAAGAAATGCAATATGAAAACTATAGAAACTTTTTCGTATACATATGGTATAAAAATTTCAAAACAAGTTTAAAACAAAATGAAAATGAAAATACAAGTTTAAAAACAAAATTGCAAAAAAAAACGCAAACTAAAAATGCACAAGTAAATTTTGTTTTGTTATATCCACATGTTAAAGTTTTTTTACTGGCATGAATTAATTTTCACAGAATACTTTAAGTATAATAATATTGTAAAACGCATTTACACAAAAGAAAAACACATTTAAGGAAATAATAAAAATAAAAAATGAAAACAAGTAATATACAATGATAAAATTTTATTCACAATAAGATATACACACAGATACATTTGTATTTTTAATAATGTTAACATTCTTTGATATATTGTTTAATACCTTCAAGATTTATATTAGTATATGCACAATTACATATTGGACAGTTTTCTGATAATTTATACAGAATGTTTTTATTATTTACTAATTGATTAACAGAAGAGTTTCCATTACAACTTTTTAAAATGCGGATTATATAGTAAATCTTTTTGTAAAAATAATTTGGTAATTAATTCAATGTTGTCTTTGTTTAATAACATGTTATATAATGTCCATGTAAATTCCCAATCATCAATTTCAGTATCAGAATGCACTGTTGCAAATTGTTCATATAAATCATCAAAAGTTTGTGCGCTTACCATTGTACGCCATGCATTATAGCGTAACATATTATAGTCCGAAGTAATACAATCGTGTTCTTCTATTTTGCTTCTGTTTTGAAAACATCCGTAACACAAAAGTTCTCGATGTGGTTTCCAACGGGCAATACACATTAACACACAATGTTCTTTTATAGAAAAAGAAGAACAATGATATTCGCATTCCTCGTATCTATTTAGGAAAATACAACGATGTTTACAATAACGATTTTTGAAACACATTTTTGTCCTTTTCCAGGTATGCTTCTCTTAAATCAAAAATATGATAATCATTTAATGTAATTTCTTGATATGAATAGTTAAATTTGTTTATAAGATTTAGAATATTGTGGGTATTTATATATTTTACATGAATTTTCAAATATTGTTTTAATACTTGATCACGTGTTGATTTTTTAATTAGGAAATTCCACACAACAGTATTTAATTCCTCATCGGTTTCAGTTAAACATTTATGCACAGTTTTATTTTCACTACGATTTGCACAACCTTCACCTTTTTTTAAATTTCTAAGATAAAAGATTAGTTTGAATTTCACCTTTTTGTTTTTTATTATAAGAAGTTGAAAATGGTTTTATATGTAGTGATGTATTTATTTTTCGTTTTGCACTAGCGGATTCTACCGTCATAAGATGTACAGTCAAAGCCCGTCTGTTTCCGCTAGTGCAAAACGAAAAAGAAATACATCACTACATATAAAACCATTTTCAACTTCTTATAATAAAAAACAAAAAGGTGAAATTCAAACTAATCTTTTATTATCCAAAAGTAATACTGTAGACTCTAAGTATATTTCACCACGTGAAAAACAGTTTCAACTTGAAAAACAAAAGAAAATTATACTTGTCAATCCAAATGATCCTGAAATTCCTGAAGAAGACGATACATGTCGCATAATATTTCCAACACAGGAGCCAATACCCGAACAAGTGTATAGAAGAAGTTTCAGAGAATCAACTGAAATACCATTTCAAGAGGAAGTAACAAGTGAAAATACAATTTTTAATGATAATCTTATATTCAACAAAGTAAAGTGTAATTGTACTCCTAATAACGTAAGTGAAATTTGTGTAAAACAATTACTAGAAAATTATAAACTTTCTGAACCTTTACTTTGTGAAGGTTGTGCAAATCGTAGTGAAAATAAAACTGTGCATAAATGTTTAACTGAAACCGATGAGGAATTAAATACTGTTGTGTGGAATTTCCTAATTAAAAAATCAACACGTGATCAAGTATTAAAACAATATTTGAAAATTCATGTAAAATATATAAATACCCACAATATTCTAAATCTTATAAACAAATTTAACTATTCATATCAAGAAATTACATTAAATGATTATCATATTTTTGATTTAAGAGAAGCATACCTGGAAAAGGACAAAAATGTGTTTCAAAAATCGTTATTGTAAACATCGTTGTATTTTCCTAAATAGATACGAGGAATGCGAATATCATTGTTCTTCTTTTTCTATAAAAGAACATTGTGTGTTAATGTGTATTGCCCGTTGGAAACCACATCGAGAACTTTTGTGTTACGGATGTTTTCAAAACAGAAGCAAAATAGAAGAACACGATTGTATTACTTCGGACTATAATATGTTACGCTATAATGCATGGCGTACAATGGTAAGCGCACAAACTTTTGATGATTTATATGAACAATTTGCAACAGTGCATTCTGATACTGAAATTGATGATTGGGAATTTACATGGACATTATATAACATGTTATTAAACAAAGACAACATTGAATTAATTACCAAATTATTTTTACAAAAAGATTTACTATATAATCCGCATTTTAAAAAGTTGTAATGGAAACTCTTCTGTTAATCAATTAGTAAATAATAAAAACATTCTGTATAAATTATCAGAAAACTGTCCAATATGTAATTGTGCATATACTAATATAAATCTTGAAGGTATTAAACAATATATCAAAGAATGTTAACATTATTAAAAATACAAATGTATCTGTGTGTATATCTTATTGTGAATAAAATTTTATCATTGTATATTACTTGTTTTCATTTTTTATTTTTATTATTTCCTTAAATGTGTTTTTCTTTTGTGTAAATGCGTTTTACAATATTATTATACTTAAAGTATTCTGTGAAAATTAATTCATGCCAGTAAAAAAACTTTAACATGTGGATATAACAAAACAAAATTTACTTGTGCATTTTTAGTTTGCGTTTTTTTTTGCAATTTTGTTTTTAAACTTGTATTTTCATTTTCATTTTGTTTTAAACTTGTTTTGAAATTTTTATACCATATGTATACGAAAAAGTTTCTATAGTTTTCATATTGCATTTCTTATTAACGTATAACTTTTTATAATTTACAATTTGTGTATTTGGAAAATAAGTTTCTTCGGATTAAAGCTCATTGTAAATACCAATTCTTATACCCAATAATAGTATATTACCTATTTTTATTATTATTCAGGAAAGTTTTTAATAATAAATAAAAATAAAAAAAAATAAAATTTTGGTTAAATATTTATTTCACTAACAAAAACATATATACAAGTAAAATAATAATACAAAGAAATAATATAAGTACAAAACAAAATATGTATACAAAAATCATGCTTTAAATGTTACATTTCTGTCTTTCTCCAATAGTATATTGGGTAAATCTTCAATATATTTCGGATTTTGTAATAATTCATTATATTGTTTGTTAAACAATTGTTCATTAACATACATATTAGCATGTGAAATCAAATAAATAATATATACATCGTTTCTTACATTTTCACTTGACATAATAAGCCATGCTTCCGCCTCCAATGACAGTTGGTTAGCCAGCACACAATGATGTCCAAGCTGATTGTGATAATTAAAGTTGCAGCCATGACACAATAATGCTCTTTCAGGTTTCCAATTTAAAATACTTTTATGTACACAGTTTTTGTCCACAATATCAAAACCGCACTCACACTTTTCTTTTCGTCGCACTGATAAATCCATTGGTTCCTTTTGTGGTGACGGTGTAACACTTGCAATTGGTGTATCAGGTTTACATTCGTCCAACTCCTCAAATAAACGAAGAATTTCTTCTTCCTCCACATCAGTAAATAAGTCTGGCGATGGGGGCCTTACTTCTTCTTCTCCCTTATCCACATATATCATTGGTCGTTGTTGTGCTGGTGTTCCTTCTCTCTCCTTTACATATGACATTGGTGGTCTTGCTTCTTCCTTCTCTTCAATAAATAAACTTGTCAATTGTGGTCTTGCTTTCTCCGCATCCACATATAATAATGGAAACCTTGCTTCTTCATCCTCTTCAATAAATAAATCTGGTGATGGGGGTCTTGCTTCCTCCTCCTCCACATGTATCAATGGTGGTTGTGCTGGTGTTCTTCCTTCTTCATCCTCCACATATATCAATGGTGGTTGTGAAGGTGTTCTTCCTTCTTCATCCTCTTCAATAAATAAATCTGGTGATGATGGTCTTGCTTCCTCCGCATCCACATATATCGATGGTGGTGATTGTCTTGCTTCTTCTTTCTCAGCATCCAGCGTCCATTTCATTGCTGGTACTTTTAATGTTGTACCAAACAATGGTCCAGTATTTGATGCTCTCAATAATGAAGGTGATCCCACTGGTGATGTTGGAATTAAAACCGGTTCATCTCTAAGATTAATAATCTCCTCCTCAATAATTATTTCTGGAGATTCCGGAGCGTCTATGAAAATTTCAGAAAAATAATCTGAAGACTTAAACTTCTTCATTGCCGGTTCAATATTAGAATCCATCTCAAATCTGCCTCTCTACTTAATTCTTAATCGACTCTACAGCGTTGATGCCTCTATGAACAACTTCTCTTCAAACCCCAGTATATAAGGAAACATTTTATCACCAACGTCATATCACATGATCATTATATTTTTTCAAATATAATTTCAAAAACAACCCGTCATCATAAGCACATGATATACGAAAAACACGTAAACAATATGCTATCATGTTGTACTCAAACCAGATGATATTTTAAACCGACCTATTAAAACAAATATTATTTCGAAAACAACAAGTTTTCAAAGTTCAAAACATCTATAATGTTAAATTCAGTTTTATTTATCAATGGTAATCTCTCGCTTGTGTATTCAACGCTCTGCCAATCTTAATTAATAACAAGGATCTTTAATCATATACGTTCAATACCCTATCTATCTTATTTCGTAGTACGTCAACAGTTTCTTTTATAATATCTTATCATAGCGTTCCCTGGTAGTGTCATATAATGCTTATTCATCTGTTGGTGAACATCCCATCACGTGTTCACCTTATGCATAATCAATCGTAGTTAGTTATCAATCACATGTTACTTAATCATACTGTTGTAGCCCCAAATTACTTATCACATAATGTTTAGTCATACGTCAATGACCCCAATTACTTATCACATGATGTTTAATCATGTATCAAGGGTCAAAATTACACATTGTCACATGATGTTTCGTCGTTCAACAAGTTTATCTGATCGTACAAAGGTCAATTCATCCGGGTTTTCAACGCGCGCAAAACCTCAGTTCATGTCTTAAGTTCTTCGTTAATGGATGTACAAAAACAAGACTCCATCTTTAGTACTGTAATCATATATGTCTAGACATACAAAATAATGCCAAGTAAAATATTATGATAATATATATATATATCATTATATTCAACAAGTTCACCCATGTTTTCACGCAGTCATATGTTAAGTATTGCCACTTAGCGGTCTTATTCAAAAGCATTCAGTATGGTATTAGGTCGTCTGCAAACGAAATTATAAAACAACATGTCTCTGCGCATTTTTTTCCGATTCCCAATCTATATCCCTTTGCAATAACAGTACATATCTATGTAGGGTTATTCCAATTTTAAAATACTCTAAGACCCGTTCTACATGCATTTTCATTATCATTACACATCTATGTTGGCTTATTCCAATCCTAAAATATCCTAAAGCCCATTCTATACGTATTTGCGTTGACAGTACACATCTATGTAGGCTTATTCCAATCCTAAAATTTCCCTAAGCCCATTCTATACGTATTTCCGTTGACAGTACACATCTATGTGACCTTATTCCAATTGTAAAATACCCTAAAACCCATTTTATACACATTTACGTTAACAGTATACATTTATGTGGCCTTATTTCAATTTTGAAATATCATAAGGTACATTCTATATACGTTTCCATTATCAGTAACCTTATTCCAATTGTAAAATACTCTAAGCCCCATTTTTGCCCACCGCAAAATTTATTCTGAAACTAAGTATCGCAAAAGAAATGGTGCTCATTCCGTGCTGCTGCCCACAGCAAAATTTATTCTCAATCTAACTATACCAAAACAAAAGGCCCTCATTCTGTACTGCGCCCCACCGCAATATTTATTCTCAAACTAAGTATCGCAAAAAAAGTCCTCATTCCGCACTCTATAATTAAGCTTCCCCCTTGAATATCCCCTAATAGTCCTTGAATATCTTTAGTAAGGGCTAACTACCCTTTAATTATTCTTGATATCCCCTGATTATTCCTTTAATATTCTTACTATAGGCTACCTACCCTTTAAGCATTCTTAATATCCCCTGATTATTCCTTGATTATCCTTACTATGGGCTAACTAGCCTTTGAATATCCCCTAAATAGTCGCTGACCATATTTAGTATTTCGTAACTACCCCTTGATTATCTTTAGTATACCCTACTTAGCCCCTAAATAGTCGCTGACCATCTTTAGTATTCCGTAGCTACCCCTTGATTATCTTTAGTATTCCGTAACTAACCCCTAATTACCACCTAAATAAACCTTAACTATTCTTAGTTTGCCCCCTTTTTTCTCTGTTACTAACACATTGTGTCTTACTAAATTGTCTTCGCATTCTAGTTTGCGTAAATAATCCATCGCAAAATCCATAAAATAAGCAAATGTGTTACATTATAGTCTGTGGCTTGCAGTCTAAATATCATAAAGGGTAGTGAATCGGCTCATATTCCTATAGGCTACAATACAAATTGACCTAAAGCATTTTCATTTATTTTTATTTTACAAACTAGGCAACACAAATACTTTTTCTGCACTTGTAAATAAAGTATACCAAAAACCACTCCCATTTCATAATGATTTCTTATTTATTAATCTCTTTAAATCAAAAATCTTCCATTACCATTCACTAACTAAACACAAAGTATTAAGATTTACCAACACTGCTACAGGAAGTTGAGTCACTTCGTGTTCTCTTCAATGTAACCAGACACGCCGCTTACAAGTGCTTTTATGTGCAATCATTAAATATGTATTAAAATAAGAAGAATTTATAAAGGTAAGTTTAATATTTTTTAGCAATAAATTATTTAGTATGTATATGCTTTTATTATGTATTATTTAGTATGTATCTGCTTACAAAATCATAAAACAGCTCGCTTCCACTAGGGATAATATATTTTCAACTTTCTATTCCTGTGGTTTTCGTGATTCTTGATATATATATATGTACATGATTTTATGTGTTGTGCTTAATTTATTATTTTATATTGTGATTTTTTATATACATTAAACAATTGTTTAGCAAATCGTGTCCATGTGAAAAAACGTGCGTGCATTTATACGGAAGCATGTTTATATTTATTAATTTCTAGCCGTAGCAGTGCAAGTCCATTCGTAAAAAAAACGTGCGTGCATTTATACGGAAGCATACGTATATTTATTAATTTCTAGCCGTAGCAGTCGATTTCCATGTGGAAAAACGTGCGTGCATTTATACGGAAGCATGTGTACAATAATTACATTTATTAGTTTAAACGTATAGCAGTGCAAGTCCATTCGGAAAAAATACTTGCATTTATACGAAAGCATGCGTATATTTATTAGTTCTAAACGTGTAGCAGACGGTGTACATGTGAAAAACGTGCTTGCATTTATTGGGAAGCATGCGTACAATAATTACATTAAATAAAATTAAAAGCGTGGCAGTCGATGTCCATTTATATAAAAAAAAACATGCGTGCCATCATGTGGGCGGGGCCGTGCAAAACGGGTATACATTTGTTATTTCCACAAATAAGTTTAGGGTATATACATAGCAGTGTCGCTTATTCTATATAAAAAGCATACCCACCAACATTTAAGCAGGTCAGGGCAGGGTAAAGCATACGCGCAAACAAGTGGTTCAGGGCAGGGTAAAGCATACGCGCAAACAAGTGGTTCAGGGCAGGGTAAAGCATACGCGCAAACAAGTGGTTCAGGGTATGGCAAAGTCGGTGTGCATTTCCAAGCAATTATTCAGTATTAGCAAACGCGTAGCAACAAGTTAAAACAAAATAATAATTAATTTATACATTATTATCATAGGTGAATAATGCTGCGTTAAGTTAGGTTATACGGTAAAGGCGCGTTAGCAATGGTTACGTTACAATAGGTTAGTAAAGGGGGCGTTAGCAATTATACCCAGCTTAGGTTAGTTTATTAAGGAACCATATGGTTTTCAAGTAAAGGTGCGTTAGCGACGGTTACGTTACAATAGCTTAGTAAAAAAATGTGGTTTTCCACTAAGGCACATTAGCAAATATAAACATCTTAGGTTAGCTTAGTAAAAAACATGTGGTTTTCAAGTAATGGGGCGTTAGCAAGTATAGCCATCTTAGGTTAGCTTAGTAAAAAACATGTGGTTTTCAAGTAAAGGGGTGTTAGCAAGTATAGCCATCTTAGCTTAGCTTAATAATGGATAGGCAATTTAAATTTTGTGCCAGGCAACTAATTTGTCCGCAAAAGTTATATAACACAAACTATTTTATAATGCGTTCTTAAATGTAAGCTGGTGGCCGTATTAGCGTACATACAATTTTAAAAAGTACAACCAGTATGTGCTAGGTGCACACATTAATTTTTATTTCGCTTTCGCGTACGTGCAATTGTAAAAAGTGCAACCAAAATGTGTTAGGTGCACACAGTAATTTTTATTTTATGTTCGCGTACGTGCAATTTTAAAAAGTGCAACCAACATGTGTTAGGTGAACACAGTAATTTTTATTTTATTTTCGCGTACGTGCAATTTTAAAAAGTACAACCAACATGTGTTAGGTGAACACAGTAATTTTTATTTCGCTTTCGCGTACGTGCAATTATAACAAAGGCGTAACCAATATGTGTTAGGTGCAAATGCATTTTAAAATTATTTCCGTAAATGGTTGTTATAATTAAAAAATAAATCTTTTGTATAGGCGCGCAACATGAATAGCATTTCAAACAAACGCGTGGCATTAATGTTAAAAATATTTTACAAATAATCACTTTTTTCTCACGTTTCAATGTGAATGCCTGTGGGGGCACGTTAACGATTATGTGTTATACTTTTAAAGTGAATTACAATTTTACATTTGTTCGGTAGCCCTAGGTTTAAATATTAATGTACAAAAGACGCGTCAGTGAATATGTGTGGATATATACATCAACTACAATAATAACTTACAATTTTCGCTGGTCGTCCAAACTTTTTAGAAATCACAAACACACACACACACGTAAAATCACACAATTAATTACTATAAAAGACACTATCAGTAGCAACTATTATAATATATAGAAAAAGGGAGCAAAGGGATTTATATATAAGTACTTTATTTAGTATAGGCGGAACCATTTTTTTACCCATAAGTCCGTGTGCTCTATTGCATATAGGCGGGGCATGGTCAATGTTCTCACTGTGGACATTGAATCCATACAATAATAATAATTGTTCAGTTCGGGGACATTAATCACTAAAGTTGCAGTTTATTTTCTCGTATTAGATTGTAATAACAAAATAAATGTTTTTTTTGCCGTTCTCTGGTTATCTCTAAGTAATATCGTTTCCAAATTGATTATATATATATTTACAAATACAAATGCAGTTTGTGATAGGGCAAGCGTTCAATAACCCATCAGTTTTCGTGATTATCGGTTTATTTTTTCTCTATCGTCAATATCAATTAAACTCGGACACATAAACTCGTGATCCATCTGTAATTAACTCTGTTAGATATCACTCATGGTTGTCAATAATAAAGGTTTTTAACCTTGCACGTGATTGTTATTCAAAGTTCTGATTAAGTTCAAATCATACAAATGTTTGTAGATGATTGCAAGCAAGCGTTCAATAACCCATCAGTTCTCGTGATTATCGGTTTATTTTTTCTCTATCGTCAATATCATTTAAACTTAGACACATAAACTCGTGATCCATCTGTGATTAACTCTGTTAGATATCACTCATGGTTGTCAATAATAAAGGTTTTTAACCTCGCACATGATTGTTATTCAGAGTTCTCATTAAGTTCAAATCATGCAAATGTTTGTAGATGATTGCAAGTAATCTCTGTTTCGTGTAAATAAGTAAAGTCTATAATCACTTTTATCATTCTGATACGGTACAAAGTTAATCTTGACGTCACTAAAGCCAAGCCCAACGGCTTTTCGCTCGTTCATTTCAATTTCAACGGCTCTCAAGAAAGGATGTCTATGCCACTTACTCTTCAACTCTCAAGTAAGAATATTGTTTTAATAAATATTACCCTTTTCATAGTATACTTGTAGGAGGGGGTAAAAGGAGGGGGGGGGTTATTTTAAAATTTCTCACATGCTGTTCGTATGGGTCCTATTTTTTACCAACAAGCTTCTATTGTTCTCACATCTTTTTAACAGGTAGCTTCTAATCAATTATATAAGCTCACATACTGTTCGTATGGGTCATGCATAGGGGCAATCTTGGGTCCTGGAGTCATTCACTGTCCCTGCACAGGGGCCATTTCCTTTTATCTTCTCACACTTTTTAGCAAGGAGTATGGCTTGCCATACGAAACATTAAAATATTCTCACATCTTTTCAACAGTTAGCTTCTAATGAAGCGTAAGGGCCATGGGCCCTAGGGTCATTTCCAGGGGCCCTGCAAGGCAGGGAAGGGAACCATTTCCTTTTATCTGCTCCCACCTTTTTAGCAAGGAGTATGGCTTGCTATATTTTTCACTTCTCACATACTGTTCGTATGGGTCCTGCATAGGGGCCATGGTTCCTGCACAGGGGGCAATCTTCAGGGACCATGGGTTGGGGTCATTTCCAGGGGCCATGGGGCCTGCTGTCATTCACTGTGCCTGAAAGCAGGGAAGGAAACCATTTCCTTTTATTTGCTTTTTAACAGCTAGCTTCTATTAAAGCGTAGGGGCCATGGGTCCTGCATAGGGGCTATGGGTCCTGCATGGGGGCCATTTCCAGGGGTCATCCATTGTGGTCCTGCAAACCAGGGACCATGCAATAGGGAGCATCCACTGTGACCTTCGTAGTGGTCATTCAACCTTTCCTTTCGTCATCTATCTCCAGGAAAAAAAAACCTGACCCTATTTCATCACCTCCTTCGATACTCCCCTTATCCTTAATTAAACAATCGATAAACTATCTCTTATCAAGGCGCGGCATCTCTTTGATGTTTACCATACTAAATCAATACTACTATCGTTAATTACAATAACATATAAAGATTGGCAATATTGAATCGTAATTAGCGAAGTTAATTGTCGTCAACCAAGAAAAAGCAGAGCGAGACAAAAACTTTCGTAGAAAACCGGCATAACAAATTTTGGCTCACTATAATATACTACAGCCCAATGATTTCAATCAATTACAACCCAATGACATTGGGCGGTCATAATATTTTTTCTGAACAATGAATTTGTTAGCCTTTAGTTTATTGAATAGTCACTCGTGTGTTACCGCCATCACAGACAAAAGAACAAATATAGTGGCAGCATCACATAATTTTAACATCATAAAGTTAATAGGTTCCTTTTTGCTCTGCCTCTTCTCTCATTGCGGCCCGATTGGTTACGCAACTAGAGATGGGAGAGAGTGTTTTAAAATTCCGTGATTGCATTTTGGGCACCAGTAGTGTTTTGAAGTTACAAAATAAAGAAGTAAATGTGATACCGCAGCGTTTCGTAAGTAATATCTAACATTTCTCAAGTGCAGATACAGCGTAAAATATTTTTTAGTTAAACGTTCAAAGTTTATACATGGAGGCTAATGGAGACGGTGATGATGCTATGGATGATAATGATAGAATGATAAAAGTGCGAGGAAACAGAACAAAACCGAGAAAAGCCACGTGCCCTATCATTAAGTCACCGTGGCCCCTGCAGGTCTAAATATTCCCAATCAGTGTTCTTACAAAAACAGCTCTATACACAGTCATTTTAACGAAAGAGTGTAGAATTTGCTCTAATCATTTACAATTTGAATAAAAAGTACGGGACACATTGTACATTTTGCTTAAAAATGGACATTAAAAGTCCCGTTTGAGAATCATAAAAGAACAAAACAACGATTGAAGAAAAGAACTGCTCAGCTAAAACGGAACGTCTGGTCACTTTATCTTAAATCTGATTTTGTGGTCGAACTATATATGCAAAAGACACCTTATCATGCAGTATTTTTACATGGTGTAATATTGTCAAGTGTGGTCCATTATATTGCACACTGACTGACTAGAACATATGCATTTACCGTTGGCAATAAATTTATTCCAGGTTTTCACCTACATTACATTTATTTTACTGAACGAGGAAATGGAAGAAATCGACCAAAACTTCATTAGAACAGATTGCGGGAAGTTATTTATAAGCAAACATTAGGAGTTGGAAACGTTAAAAGAAGATTAGAACATTATTTGCTTAAAAATAATATATTGATAAATAACTTATATAAGAGAGTTCATAGTGCTTACGGTCAAGGAGTGGGACTGTATACTGTAAAAGAAGGACAAAATACTGTTTTTATAGGATCAATAGGTACAGTACGTCTGGCAAAGCTACTTGCATATGATAAAACGTTCTTTGTCCGTCCCTGATGTCGCAGTTATGGGCGATGATGCTAACCAATCATTGTTCATCAATCGAAGAAATAGTAAATGAAATATAGAATAAACATGTTTATTATTATGATACTAGCTTTAAAATAAAAAAAAGAAACAAATTTAGTAAACGAAACCTACACAGAAAAACTAATTTGCCCTCGTACTCTGTCATTCAGTGTTAAAACTATGTTTATGAAACACTAAAATTACATAGATTGTGAATAAAATGAACTTTGTTCTTTAAAAAAAAAATAGTACAGTATATTATTAACAATAATATGCTTCTTTCGAAAATTCTGCTGTATTTTATATCTGCTACTATTATGTTTCTCGATGAAACGCTTCCTATTCTGCTTACCCACAGTTACCGTAGTTCTGTCATTTCTAGTAAATGTTCATTGAATCTCTATAATTATGAGGTTCTAATCAGTATACTGCATGTGAAATGTTCAATTATATTTAATGTATATCTGAATAGTTCATCTATGTCAGGAATTTTGTATGGTAAACATGTTGTTTTATTAAGCCGTGGTTATAAATAATCATCAGGTGATTTACGAATATACAATGTCACCTGTGATTGCATGATGATTAAAAGTATGGCTTTATAATTTTAAATCGTCTTGTTAGTAATAAAACACAAAACGTAACTGTAATATGAACCCTTACTTCTCTTAAATGTAGATTTCGGGTTTTTAGAAGGGAAATTTCACAATGCAATGGTTTCCAACGAAGAGTTCGAGCACCCGTCGGGCTGTGCGCCATGTGCTTTCCAAGTATTTCCGAAAATAAATAGTAATAAGAGAATAAAGTCATCAACTTTAGTTTACAGTTGAATATTTTACAATCGTTAGAATGATGATAATAGTATAACGGAGATCAAAGGGCCTGACAAAAATCGAAAATAAACACTTCGCATTTGACATAGTCTTATTCCCACCAATCATAGTATACAATTACATACGCCAATATTTTATAAAATATGAACTTTGTCCATGTTAGGTTATATTAAGTATATGGCCAAGTTAATTAAAACACATTATCTGTGAAAAAGTTTAAGGAAGTGCTGAAAGGTGGAGAACATTGAGAACTGTTGCCCACCTACCAACGATTAACATAATAAAAGTTATTTTTTTTCATTATTTATTCAGGAGCAGAAACAACTGGAGTTGTTTGATGCCGCTGTGAAGAAACAAACAGATATCATGGTACAAAACATCTTGGGAGAAGGAATCGATATTCACTTATTAGGCTTGAGGGAAATGGCAGCAGCTCAAGGTTACAAATCACTTGAGATTTTTCAGGATGAGTCTTACAAGATAGCAAATCATTTCACTCTTTCTACAAGTCAGGTAAGCACATAAATTCCGATTGAATTGGATTTGTCAATTGAGCGGCTCGGGCGAACATAATAATGGTAATTGCCACTTCCGATGAAATTGAGTTCTTAGGTAGAACAGAATCGAACCGCACAAGAGTATGTGGGTAGTTTAATTTCGGAAATGTAGTCTACCTGTAGATGGCAGAAGAAATGCATGTATCATTGCATAGGAATGTAGAATATTCATTTTCAGATTACTGGAAAGTTAGAAAATGTGACATACCATTATGTTAATCCGAGCCGTTCAATTTTAAAATAACTTGTGCTCCATTTCATTTACTTTATTTTCCCCTTTCTTTCAAGTTCAGATCCACGATAACGTAAAACGTTCGACACAAATGGATAGTAAACAGATTTTATAACTGTTAATCTAAATTATCGCTTCCTTTAGTCGTATAAGCAAAAGTAGTCGCTTGCAACAAATTTAAAAACAACATATTTTAAAAAATACTAAAATGAACTAGTTGAAAATAAAGTCTTACTTCGTTATGAAGCAATTTCGTAGAATTCATGTTGTGCTGCATATTGTGTTGCTGAGAATGTGTATATCACAACATAGAATCTTTCGTAGGAATCAGGTTTAAGATATGACAACGTATGTCTGGACTCTTTCTCAAATGAAAAAGTATCATAATTCCGAGAATTTCAAAAGGATTTTGTAAACACGTACCAGTAAGGGAGGTACAGACTGCCACATGCCGGAAAACTGAAAATAAGGGGTAGCATTAAGTATCGATGTTAGTGATTCATTCATTATAGGCATACCCAACCCCAATGATCTCGAAAGTACTTATTAGATGTTCTTTTTTAAAAAAATATTTTGTACAAAATTTGTATCTGAAATGTACAAAAAAGAAAAAGGAAGGGGATAATCTTATAACGTAAACAAACTAAAACTACTAGATTTTTCTGTCCAGGGAGGACCGTAATCGTGATTTACCAACTGTTCATCTCCCAGCCTTAACCGCTAGAGCTAGAGATGTTTACCGCTGTCTAGAGTTTGTATAGCTAGACATTCGTAAAGAAATCGTTTTCAAAGTGCCAGCCGTAATAACAGTATTAAAAATGAATCATACGATGTTTAGAGAAGTACTAAACCTGGAAGTATGAAAATTCATACATTAATTTTTCATTAAAAATAATCTAACACGTTAAAATGACACATGTTTATTCATCTTAACATACTTCCCATGCAGCTGAATTTGAAAACAGGTGTTCTTAGTAGGCTTACACCAAGAGTAAAACGTTTGAATTTCTTAAAAAGTATTTCAGACGTAAAACTGTTATTTCTTAAAAATATGTTTCTCTTTCTCCACTAAAACAATTTTTGAATAATTCGTTTAACAAAGGACTACAGAATTTTATTGTTGAAATCCAATTGAACCATCGCTGTGTTCTCTCATCCCTTCAAGGTTAGCGGAGAACAGATAAGTAAACTCCTTGAAGAAATCAATGAATTTTCAGTGTTCTGTAATCAAACTAAATGTCTCATGCTGATAGTGTAGGAAAAGCTGTATTCGTAATTTATTTTTAAAAAATGAAGAAATCGAGACCTTTTACGAGTGTAGAATTCATGAAAGAATGCATTTTAGCGGCTGAAGAATGTGTCTCAACAAGCACACACACACGTAAATACTGTCACGCGGAGAGAAAAAGAATTAGCAGCGAATGGGAAAGAAACTTCGAGAGAAAAAGATAAGGTTGGTTGTATTACTTTTTGGCGCTGGACGAAATTATCGACTTAAGTGATACAACCCAACAGGTTAATTTTTATTCCTGGGATGGACGAAAAGTTGGTAGTTTTAGTAGAACTTCTTGTCCTGTATCTATTGAAAGGAACAACCAAGGGAATCGATATCTCGAGGCAAAAAAAGTGAAACACCACATAAAAAAGCCTCACAAAATAACAACTGAACATTCTGAACATCATAGGAGTATGAACAGATAGAGCTCCGATTGTGTTTGTCAAAAATTTTGGATTTCTGACCTTTTTGATGTGTCCGAATTTCATCAGCTACTACTGCATAATTCATCAGATTCTCTGTGCGAAACCTCTTGGGTTTAATATTGTAAAATTTATCCGGACTCGAGGTTTGAATGATCGACAGTTCCAAAATTTTCTACAAATGAAATTCGATAGGGATCACAGCGATATCGTGTACTTTTGTGATATGATGTGCGATAGCTGAGCTAGTCTAAAGAGTTCACACGTATTTTTGGTGTAAAGGATTTTACTTAAGAGTTCATGGAAACAAAGGGCAGTCCGGCTACCCGACTTCGACGACCCATAGTCGTTGGCGATTTTCCTTCTTCATGGATATATTGTATCTTCATATTTGAAAGAACTTATAATTTGAAACTTCCGTGAAGAAACCATCTCCTGCACACTTTCTTGAAACATGTCAACTGTTTTCGAAACTGGATCTGTTCAAGTGCCAATTGCAAGAGCACAATCTGATCCATTTTGAAACAGAAAGTATAAGACACACTATTCTCCTCGTTAGGTGACTACAATTCAAATACTGCAGGCGGAATTCAAAGAGATAATCCATGATGTGTATATTATCGGCAAACACGTGTAGTTAGTGAAATACACTTATCTGTGGCCGTGGCCAATGATCCAGGTGATCTTCATTGGGATTCTGTAAAACTCCAGACTGACTCAGAACTGAATGTAAATTATTCTGATGTAACCATTTCGAATTTTATCGCAGTACGTAGTGAAAGATAATTTCCCGAAAGTGAGAGATAAATGTGTAAGAGTTTTCTTCCTTCTTGGAAACACCTATTTATGTGAACAACACAAAATACGAAATAAGCACAAAACTAATGGACGTACATCTAATACAGTGTCTCCTTTTAGCAGCAACGGAAATGACTCTTATTATAGAAATGTTCGTAAAAATATAGGCAAAGTTTATCTTCACCAGCGGCGGCTGGTACTATATGTTGCATGGTTGTGCAACCGGATATTTTTTATGCTAAAGATATTTTTAAGAATTAAGTAGTATATCAGTAAAAATAAACCTTTTCTCTTGAGCGCGAAACAGTATTGATGCATTTCTATAAAATCAATTTAAAAAACTGAAAGAAAGAAAGAGATTTACATTTCCAATTGCAGCGAACGTTGCCACTGGAAGCAGTAATATTCAGCGTGTGACAGCGAGCTCCTATCCCTTAACATGAGGAGGCGGATTTATTCTTGCATCGCTGCTATCCTCCCGTATTGCCCTCTTCCAGTTGCTCCTTTGTCCGCAACTGGTATTTAGTCAGCTTCTGTAGTAGTTACGAATTCCTCCGCTTGGCAGCACTTGACTCAATTGATAGGGTGAGTGAGATATAGACACTTGGAAGAAAAGAATTATTCACAAAACATAAATTCGCAAAGAACAAATACGCGTATGGTGGTAGCAGCGGAGGATCCAGGCTGAATGTTTGGGGGAGGGCGGTCGTTCGAAGTCAATAGATTTTATTTTACACTAGCAGCGTTCACCCCGCTTCGCTGCGGTCACCCCGGAACGCAATAAACTTTGTTACTTAGATAATTTTTACTTTTTCGCTTTCAAATTGCAGTAAATTTTAACATTATAGCGCCTGTCATTTATGTTAACCCGCCGAGTGACACGGTCATGCGGGTTGCATATACATACGTTTATTTTTACCTATGATGAACTAATTACAAAGGATTTGTACGTATGGACACTTGAATGGTCACTTATCTCAAGACACTGGTAATTAAAAATTAAAGTGATATGATAAAAACCATCTAGGGTCCAAATCCTAATAACCCCCAAAAATAAAAGAAATTGGTTCAGCCGTATTAGCGTTATGAGGGAACAAAGGATTTGTACGTTCTCTTTTATAATATAGATTTATTATAATACAAAGATGAAAATTCTTGGGATAGGTTTTATTTTTAAAATAAAAATATCCTATTCTGGTGGAGGGGGTCGATCGAGTCTCGAAGAAGAACATGTCTTAACACTGGTCCAATTCCTAGCTCTGTGTCTTTCGTGCACATGATCCCGTGTTCGATTTCCGGTGAAGAGCAAAAAAAAAAAAAAAATAATCTCAATTCATTCACTTTCAATACTCATCTGTCTTCTTTAGCCTAAATTGCTGGAATGTTAAACTATTATTATTATTTTTTTCATTTTCGAAGGAAAAAAAATCGTAGTTTTCACGCGTGTTTATAGCAGAACAGCAGACAAAAATACGTAGTTACTGAAAATAGAGTTTTTGTTCCTTATATTCATACAATGAAGTCTTATTAAATGCTTGCAGTGACGGATTTAGAAGTAAATGCAAAGAAAACTAAATACATGGAAGTGCGTCGGGACTGTAATACGGCAAATCATGGATGCATTAAAATACTTTCGATAAAGTGGATAGCTTGAAATATCTTGGATCAATATTAACAGAAGAAAATCATATTCACGAAGAAATTAAACGCCGGTTCAAAGTAGGGAATTCGTGTTATTATTCAGTTCAAAATCCCTTGTCATCGCGAATTCTGTCGAGAAGTTGGAAGCTTAAAATGTATAAAACGATAATCGTACCTGTTGTTCTGTAGGGTTGCGAAACATGGTCGCTTACTCTGAGACTGAAAGTATTTGAGAACAAGATCTTGAGACGAATATTCGGCCCCAAGAGGAACGGGAATGGGAATGGTGGAAACTTCATAACGAGGAACTACATAATTTATACGGTTTACCCAACATTGTTAGGGTCATCAGGTCTTAGGTAGTCAGGTTATGTAACTAGGATGGAAGAAAGTACAAACACTTTCAAAGTCTTGACTGGAAAACCAAACGGAAGGCGGCCATTAGGAAGACCTAGGCGCAGATGGAAGGACAATATTAAGATGGATCCCGCAGAAATAGGAATACAAAGTAAAAACGACCCAGTTGGCTAAGGGTAGAAGTCAGTGGAGAGCTTTTGTGAGCGCGGCATTGAACCTCCCGGATCCATAGGCCATAGAGTTAGTTGGTTAGTTATATTCATACAAAGAAATGCTAACAAAATGCATATTGTCGGAGGAGAGAGGTGTTTCTGTACCCTCAAGAAAATAAAGCGGAAAATATTTGCAGCACCGATGCTTTCTATTCAGCATTTCAGATTTCAATGAAGTCATAGAAAAATATGAAGCCCGAAAAGAACGAACAAAGATCTTCCGTTTTAAAATAATGCATAGTTTACTCAATTAAATAATTTTGTTTAACTGCGAGCGTGAATATATTCAATTTTCTTGCTTTTTTTCTTCATTTTGGGTTAACGATATCATTTATGGTTTACAGCACATGCTATATATTCGATTTATCTCTTGTTCAATAGCATGAACGTAGAAGTTTTGTATATAAATCGTGTAAATAGGAAATTACCTATATATTAAATCAATAGGTAAGAACCCCTAATATGAGGACAGGCACCTAAATAGAGACCCCTACCTATCTTGTGAAGCAAGAGCTGCAATCTAGTGGAAGCGAGCTCAAACAAACGGAAATAGCCCGCCACAGCACAGGAAGTCACCTTAGCCTGTTATTTAGAGAATTGTTAGAATAGTGGAGGCTGGAAGAAATTGTGTCCCTACGAAGTTTTTTTTTTTTAACGTTCACACATCAGGCGTTAAAAATGGAGAAGATAAGTTGATATTCATTCTATCTTTACTTTTTTTCTACTAGCGAATATGCGTATTGTAACATGTAATGAGTAACCGTTTTTCTTCCAGTTACATTTGAGATGGCGTTAATCATTTGTTTATTGGTCCAATGTCTTATTATGAGATCCTTGACTGGTTCAGTTATGAGACCGGTCTCATAATGTGACCCGACTAGTAATATTAGGTTTTACCCAGGTATATTAGGAGCTCATTTGTATTGAGATTCTGTATTCACAAAATAGTCTCTGTCTAATATTTGACGTTGATGTTTATTGCTTGTTCACTATTGTGCTACTACGTTGTACATTAAAACGTAATTTATCTTTACTTTCTGTCTTATGGAACAAAATACTAACAATGTGGGGCGCTATTTGTGTATCCATAAAGGAAAAGCAACTTCAATTGTTGGAAGAGTGTTCATATTTTGTAGGATGAATACATTTTCAAAAATTGTTTCTAGTTGATCAAAAATTTTAACTAAACGCATATACATACTAGGCTGGATCGAAAAAAACTTTTTTTTCGAAATCGATAACGGCTCACACGGGAAAAGTTGCTCACCGATAACAGAAGTTCACTGAATTTTTCCACATTTTTCGGACGATGCCTTCCGGTACAGCAATCAACCTAAAGTTTTGGAAGAGCCAACATATAGGTAACACGCATTACATAGTATGTAGACAGTCTGTTTAATCTTCCAATATCAGTTTGGAAGTAGAGTATTTCTCTGCGTGATCGTGCTTCAACTTTATGTGCTGTACTGATACCACCATACGTGCAATTCGTTGCTTATTTTAACAATAAAATCGCATTTATTAATGTCAAACCTCATCAGCGCAAAGCGTTACAGTTAGTGTTTGTTTCTGATAGTGGGCTAGTTCATGTTCATTGAATGACATTGCCGAAGGGGGTTGGGTTGCTGGGAGAGGATGTGCTTTGCTTTAGTGCAGTGTCGCCTGTGATTCGATTAACATATTGACTGTTGAGTATTGACGGAGTGGGCGTTCTTTGAGGTTAAAAGTACTTGATTCGTGTGTGTGCAGTTAGTATTCTCTTTGTCACAACACCATCAGGTACCAGACTTGACACCGCGATAGCTATAATCGACTTTCTGGAGGCGAAACAAGTGGAGTTTTCAACAGCGGTTGCAGCGGGCTGCGATGAAACTGCAAGCAACACCGTTAAACACATTCGTAGCCTTGTCAGTATCGAAAAACGACTTCGAAGGAAAATTCAGTGGCTAGTATGCCTTCTCCATTGTAACGATCTTCCACTGCGCCACTTGTTTTAACATTTGGATGGAACCACCATTGGTCGAAGGGCATACTCATGTCCAATAGGGCAGAAACTCAACTCGTGCAACAGTAAGATAATAAGATCTTACCAGGTAGTACCGCTTGATTGGCAGGACGATTATGACAAAGCAAAAGATGATCTTAGCACTGATAAAAATTACCTGATGAAACTATGCAGAGTTGTGTCGACGGGAATTCGCTCACCAAGTGTACGTAACATGAAGCCCGACTGTGTGAATCATTCCCGGTGACTGACAACGACATGCTGAATCCTGTGCCTTTACGTAAGCGAAAAGTCGATTAATCTTTCTTTAGTTTGGCTTGTCAAATTCACTGTAAAGATCTACGCACGGATGTGGTTCGCGATTCGGCGGCATCCTTCTTGCAGTGGCGGGGTGAAACACCTGTGGAAGATGGACCAGCTTTCGTCAGCAATTTTACCGGATAACCTAAAGAAAATACTCTTTTCAGTGCTTCAAACAAATAGTTTTTTCGCACATCCTGAAAATATGTTGCTGGCGATTATCACCGACTCTTCTCCAGTTATTCGGTCTTCTGGATGGAGATGAATAAAAAGGCCCGTGCCATGGCACCCAAGAAATCCATTCGACAGTTTGTCGTGCCTGACATTAACTTTGGAACTGAAAGCTATTATGATACGATAAGCTACTCTTCCGTCAAAGTCGCCGAAACGACCCTGACCAAAGCACTTACATCGCAAGAAGCAGAAGAAAACATCAAAAGCACAGCAGTCGCAGCTAAGTGGATAACGGAATTTCCATGTCATACCCAGGCTGTGGAAAGATGATACGAGAAGTTACTGCAGAGTCCGAGAAGAAATGTGGATTTGGAGAAAGTGACGGATTCATTTGAGCAAGACTGCTGTCCAGGAAAAATATTCGCACATTTGAGTCGAAAAAAAAGACTGTCATCTAAAGCTTAGGCCTTAACAACATGTCTATTGTCTTCTCGGTGAGCGAAGCTCGATGTGCAGTCCCCTCCTCGTAGTGAGTTCTGGCTTATTTTAAGCCATTTTATAGTTAAAATAAGGAAAAAATTGCACATATTGGTGACTAGCAGCGTTCACCCCGCTTCGCTGCGGTCACCCCGGAACGCAATAAACTTTGTTACTTAGATAATTTTTACTTTTTCGCTTTCAAATTGCAGTAAATGTTAACATTATAGCGCCTGTCATTTATGTTAACCCGCCGAGTCACACGGTCATGCGGGTTGCATATAAATACGTTTATTTTTACCTATGATGAACTAATAACAAAGGATTTGTACGTATGGACACCTGAATGGTCAATTATCTCAAGACACTGGTAATTGAAAATTAAAGTGATATGATAAAAACCATCTAGGGTCCAAATCCTAACAACCCCCCAAAAATAAAAGAAATTGGTTCAGCCGTATTAGCGTGATGAGCGGACAAAGGATTTTGTACGTTCTCTTTTATATATATAGATATCAGTACAGCACATAAAGTTGAAGACCGATCACGTAGAGAAATATGTTACTTCCGAACCGTATTGGAAGATAAAAACAGACTGTCTACATTCTGTGTAATAAGTGTTGCCTATGTTGACTTTTCCAAAACTTTAGGCCGATTGCGACACCGGAAGACATCGTCCGAAAAATGTGAAGAAATTTTAGTAAACTACTGTTATGGGTGGGCAACTTTTCCCGTGTGAGCCGTTATCGATTAAAAAAAAAAAAAGTTTTTTTTTCGATCCGCCCTAATACATACTTCTAATTAGAAACCAATGGTGGAAGTTATTTTTCCTTTCTTTTGATGCAAATTATATGTAAAAATCGTTCTACTAAATTTTTACGAATGCAGAATGACTTAGTCCTGTACACAATGAAAGCAATTTCGTTGGCATTGTGCTGTCACTTTGGACACATTTCTTACTCATTTGGTGCACATTTGCACATTAAAAGAAGTGAACAAAAGTCATTGCAGTTTATGCGGACAAAAAATGTGAATATTTTTATAGTGCGTATACTCTAAAATTGAAGTAATCTCTATGGAAATATTTTCAATATTATCCTCAAGGTTTGTTTGGAACGAGCGTGGTAGTTTAAAATTTATCCGCTAGGTGGCAGAGTGATTAGTTCCAAGATCGCTGCCTGTGGTGCAGAAAGAGCATTTTGCGTTTTGCAGTTTCACATTTGTCGGTCTGTTGTTTTACAACGCGAGTTTCGCACAAAATTTGATAAAGATCCACCATCAAAGAAGTGGTATGACAAATTCAACGTCCATACGTAAGTGGTATGACAAATTCAACAGAACGGGATGCATTTGTAAAGAAAAATCGCCCGGTAGGCCGTCCACTTCTGAGGCAGATATCGAAAGGGTTCGAACCAGTTTTCAACGCAGCCCACAAAAGTCAACAAGGAGAGTTAGCAAAGAGCTTCAAATGCCTCAAATAACTGTTTGGCGTGTAGTACGTAAACATTTAAAGATGTATCCGTATCGAGTGCAGTTGTTATAACACTTAGCACCTAATGATCACACGTGTCGCAAGACATTTTGTGAGTCAGTTCAAAAGTTGTGCAGTGTTGATGATGATTTTTTGGGCAAACTTGCTACGTTTCAGGGATGAGGCTACGTTCCATGTGACAGGAAGAGTGAATAAACAAAATGTTCGCATTTGGGGAACTGAGAAACCTTACCTAATCTGTGAAATTGTGTGTGATTCACCGAAGATGAATGTGTTTTGTGCAATTTAATCTTCAAAAGTTTATGGTCCGTACTTCTTTGACGAAGGAACTGTTATTGGACAAACATTCCTACAAATGCTCACTACGTGACTTATGCCACAGCTCGAACATGACAGTGCAAACTTCATCTATCAATTGGATAAAGCTCCATGTCACTTTCATCACAATGTCAGAAATTTCCTGAACAACAGACTGTCACACCGCTGGATTGGGCGGTCAGATAAAAATGATCATCAGCTTCTACGTTCCAAGATCACCAGACTTAATCCCCTGCGATTTTTTTCTGTGGGGACATCTAAAAGACATTGTCTACAAATCCCCCCTACCCCAAGATGTGAATGAACTGAAAGAGCGCATCACTGCTGCAGTGCAAACTGTTGATGCAAACATGTTGAAACGGGTCTGGACAGAGTTGGAATATCGAATAGATGTATGCAGGGTAACAAAGGGAGCCCATATGGAACATTTGTGATATACTATTTCCATTTTTTCTATTTCCATTTGTGATGTACTATTTCCAAAAACTTGGAGAGTTTTAGCATTTAACTGTAAGATTTGAAGCTATTTGGATGATTAATAAAAAAGTTATAAGGAGTTGTAATCGTTCACATCATTTTGAATCAGGCTGTATTATACAAAAAGCCGGGGTCTCTTACTAGGTACCCCCTAAACAATGGCAGTGTAACAACTTCGGTCACATTTTTCAATATCACTTTTTATTATTATATTATTATGTATTCCAATAGTTTGTATCGTATATTAGACACTCCACAGAATATATTAAAGTAGCAGCAGTATTTGTTTATGCTTTAATTAACAAGTATATAGCATAGCATCCTAACTTTTAGGGTCCCATATTCGGGTTCCATATTTCCTGAATATGTTTTGGATGAGACGCAAGAATGCTGGGGGAGGGAAACACTTGCGCGTAACTACATACCTTTGATAGTGCAACATTGCAACCGGTAGTTCTACAGATCACGAACCGCTACTGATATTCACAACAATATTATGTGCTAGTGTTAGAATTATCTATATTATAAAAGAGAACGTACAAATCCTTTGTTCCCTCATCACGCTAATACGGCTGAACCAATTTCTTTTATTTTTGGGGGGTTATTAGGATTTGGACCCTAGATGGTTTTTATCATATCACTTTAATTTTTAATTACCAGTGTCTTGAGATAATTGACCATTCAAGTGTCCATACGTAGAAATCCTTTGTTATTAGTTCATCATAGGTAAAAATAAACGTATTTATATGCAACCCGCATGACCGTGTCACTCGGCGGGTTAACATAAATGACAGGCGCTATAATGTTAACATTTACTGCAATTTGAAAGCGAAAAAGTAAAAATTATCTAAGTAACAAAGTTTATTGCGTTCCGGGGTGACCGCAGCGAAGCGGGGTGAACGCTGCTAGTCTATATTATAAAAGAGAACGTACAAATCCTTTGTTCCCTCATCACGCTAATACGGCTGAACCAATTTCTTTTATTTTTGGGGGGTTATTAGGATTTGGACCCTAGATGGTTTTTATCATATCACTTTAATTTTTAATTACCAGTGTCTTGAGATAATTGACCATTCAAGTGTCCATAACGTACAAATCCTTTGTTAGTTCATCATAGGTAAAAATAAACGTATTTATATGCAACCCGCATGACCGTGTCACTCGGCGGGTTAACATAAATGACAGGCGCTATAATGTTAACATTTACTGCAATTTGAAAGCGAAAAAGTAAAAATTATCTAAGTAACAAAGTTTATTGCGTTCCGGGGTGACCGCAGCGAAGCGGGGCGGGTTAACATAAATGACAGGCGATATAATGTTAACATTTACTGCAATCTACTATGGTTTTTATCATATCACTTGAAAGCGAAAAAGTAAAAATTATCTAAGTAACAAAGTTTATTGCGTTCCGGGGTGACCGCAGCGAAGCGGGGTGAACGCTGCTAGTTTTGAATAAATGACTAACTACTAAAGTTCATATTTATGTGAATAAAATATCTAAGGAAACATTATTGTTAGCACTATTTTGAAATCAATGAATAAACCAGTGTTGATGTAATTTAAAAAAAAAAAAACAAAAAAAAACGATACGACCTACGACAAAAGGACCCGAGTCAAAAGAGGACCGCATCAAAAAGTTCTGCTGAAAAAAGCCCAGGTAAAAACGGCACCACGGCTCAAAAGCCTGATATCAATGCAGAAGTGGAAATCTGGGGAGCACGAGGAGATGGTGTCCATTTGGGAAAATGAAATGTTTGTCTAAAAGAAGGAAGAATATCAGAGGTTATTAGCAACAAATAAGAAACTTGAATGGTGATCTTGATAACTTTAAGTTGTTGATAGTTCTGCAACTAAAGTCGGTCCCCATGAAAATTTACTTGCTCTCTCATCTCCCTTGTATTCTCGCGACATAGCCCAACCAAACTGTATCTATTAATGACTGTTCCCTTATTTCTAGAATTCCATTTCCACCTCTGGATCAAAATTAAAAATTTCTTCTCAGTATGAAAAATATTCTGCGAAGAGCACTTGTTTAATTTTGTTGTAAACCATACATGTGAATGTGTTATAATTTGGTTGGTTTAAAGTATTGAAACATGTCACTAAACATGTCACTAATACATGTCACACGTCGGCGAGGAAAAACAAATGTTGCAATTAGAATTATTGCAAAAAATGCATTGATTGAGATATGGTCATCATGGAAGCCATCACAAATTCCGCCATATTGCATCATACTTTTTTTTTTTTTTTTTTGAACGGAAAGAGGTACGTTTATACGCTTCAATTTAGGCCTGAATATTCCCACAAATGGATACGTGAAGCCAATTTTCACCCATCGCCATTCGTTTGTAAAATCCAGATGCTATATTTGGCATTTCTATCTAATAGAAAAAAGCATAGGGACAGGGCAGTAACAAAGAGACGCATGGACGGAGGAAAAGCAAATATTGCAAGTTTGTATTGGTGATAAAACTGCGTTGAATGATTGTGTGAACTTCATGGAAGCCATCTTAATTTCTGCATAATGGATATCACGCAATATTTATTAATAGAAAGAGGTATGTGTATCATACCAATTTATACAAGAATATCCTGTAAATAAGAATCTGAAATGAATTTGACAATTCGTTTATGAGATAGCATGTGCTATGTTTGATATTTGTTTCTAGTTTCTGGAAGAAGCTATCGCGGCAGGAAAGTAATAACGAGAAATGTTAGTAATGTTCTTCATGTTTCTGTTCGTTTGCTTGCGTTTGTAAAATATTGTAGAGGGAGTTACTGATACCGACATATTTTAATAGTAAGTATATTTGTTGTTATTAGTTGTTATTTTACGACTATAAACTAATAGAATGCTCTTAAAGTGCAAAGATTCAAACATTCAGTGGAGCTCAGGGACTTCTTCAAATAGTAGTGGGTTATGACAATGTTTTGTCTAGTCAGTATATTGTGCTGTGTGGGGTTAATACGTGGTGGAAGGAAACCATATATTATCAAAGTTAAGAAACATAAGATACAAATTTGGGAGAGCTTTTGTAGATAAAACAAACAATTAGTGGAAATATGTGCTGGTCACCTATAAATCTAATTTCAACCTGCATGGTTGTGATGGTAGAATAATAGTTTCTCGATAAGTTAATACTGAGCTAAATATCATAAACCCACAACCTACTATAAAACACGTAAGAGGAAGTGTAATGATTAGGGTTATATACGTTCTTAGGTGTTGGGTTGTTAATGTGTTGACGAGATTATGACAGTAAAAATATATCTTAATGTTCTTACTTAGCAAAAGTCTTCACCAAAGTCAGAAAACTTGAGAATGAGGAGAACTTCTAATTGTATCAAGATATTTATTCCAAAACTAAAATTTATGTTGTAAGGAAATGGTTCTTTTATAACTGTCCAAAACTCCGAGAAACTTTACCCCGCAGTCCCGACTCTAATCTCATTGAGATATTTGGAACCAATTCCTACGCAAGATCAATAAATACGAGTTACTGTGAAACTGTTGAAAAACTGTATTATGCTCGGCGTGGAGCAATATTTCTCCACACTATGTCGAGAAAATTGTAACAACCACGCCGAAACGCTTAAAGGAAGTTGTAAATTATCTTGTGTTAGCTATTGAATACGAGGAGGGAGAAAATATCTTTTCATTACATTTTACAGTAGTTTGTTTCATGATGTCCGAGTATTAATGTGAGAAAGTAAAAACAAAGCGACACATTAAATTGTATAATTTGTATATACAGTGAAACCTGTCTATGTTGGACACCATCAGTTCCATCGAAAAGTGGCCAACTTAGACAGGTGGCCAACTTACAGAAAAAAAGTGTGATTTGTGTATTTTTAGAATAGGATTTCTAGTATTACTTAATTGTAAAATTTTAATAAGCAGTGGCACGACAGCTACTTATAAATAATGTATAGGCCTATAGAGTAATCATAAAAATATAAGTACTAGAAAATATTACTATAGTATGCGAGAGCACCGATTTCTCTGTAAATTTGGGGGGGGCATTCAGATGCAGAAGGTATATATATGAAGATTTTAAGACAAATTGCATTCAAATTATACCAAATATTGCATACTCATAAATAAAATAGGGGCCACATGAGCTTTGGGGGGCCCCCTCGGTCCCCCCAGGATCGGCGCTCTTGATGATATGTTTATTATATATGCATACCTTTCTCTTCCTGAAAACTAATTTGGTACATTAGATTATTCGGATTGAAAACACAATAGCACAAACAACCATGAAATAGAAGTGTATGTACGCAGTTTATTGAAATTGACATTATAGCACACTGAGTTATTCAGATTGAAAACAAGAAAAGCTAAGTTATAAATTGAGAAATTCATATCCAATTTATATGATTCCTTTTCAGTTGTTACTGAATGGTGGTTCATTCTAGACATATTTGCTTTATTCTTTTTGGCAGATATGCACATTCTAATATTATAGTTAACTACCTCTTGTTAATGGCATAGAAGTGTTTCCTTCGGAGCAAAACATGTTTTGAGAAAATCTTGAGCGAATTCATATCTCAAAACCTCCGCTACCTTTAGACATGCAGTCAGGTGCCAATAAATGACAATTGAGCTTTAACCTTGAGAATTTTCCGAAATTACTAAAGCTTCCCATTGATGAAAGGAGCCGATATAGCTAATGGTTTTACCAAAACAGACAGGGTAAACAAATACGTACAACAATTTCCAGAATTCCTGTACGTGCTTTTTCTTATTCACATCTTCCTTCACCACCCTTTTATGAGGGTAGTGTTCTGGCCATTGACCTCCAAGAACAAATCGTGCGAATCTATGCTTCTTTGTGTGCAGTCACAAATACAGAATATCTGCCTCTCATATGGGAATTCGAAAGAGTTAAGAAAAATAACAAAACTGTATCTTTTGTGGCCAAGATACGCAGGTAAATTTATCATTATCATCATAGGGTAAACATTGCTTCAGTGTGGCCACCTTCCAAGATACACAGGTGGCCAACTTATAGAGTAGTAAATAACGAATGTCTTGTGGGAAAATGCAGGTTCAAGACGAACTAGGCCAAGATAAGCAGGTGGCCAACTTAGAGAGGTGGCCAAGTTGACAGGTTTCACTGTATTAGTTTTATCTTAAAGGTGTAGCAAATAGGTATTTCAGTTTTCTTGCCACTGTGTACACACACACACACACACACACATATATATATATATATATATATATATATATATATATATATATATATATATATATATATATATATATATATATACGTTTTTTCTCTCTATATTTTTTTGTGAAAACACGTTAATGAGCAATAGAAAATACAACTGTTTTTCGGTTCGGATTGATTTGGGTTAACAGCTTGAAAATTTAATCTTTACGTTTAATGTCCCACGATTATGACTGTTAGGTAGCCTGTTGTAGCATATCACGAGGCATTCTTATTGATTTCTTTCAAAATGCGATGCCGTAAGTCGCTTAGGTTGTGTGGTTTGATGTGATACAGCTTGTTCTTAATGTATTTCTGTATGAGGTATTTCAGGAGTGATAGATCAGGAAATCTTGCAGGCCATTCGATCACACCAATGGATTAGTTATATCACGCACTTGTAATTGTCAGTCAGCCAGCACCATATCACGGACTTTTTCGATTGTTTCTGGTGTGATGGCGGTTAGCGGACGACCTTTGTGGTTTCATCTTCAACACTGTACCATCCACAGCTTGAACAATTTCGCCCACAAACTATCAATGCTAAATAATTGTGGCGTGTAACCCAACCCTGTTTCCAATTCAGTTTTCATAGCTGTCACAGCTTTAGCTCCTTACTCATCAGAAACTTGATGCAGCGAACTTTCTTTGTTCCATATTGTCACGCCATGAGCATTTTTGCTCCTTCTGTGCCTCTGCAAACCAGACTATTAGACAAGTAGCGACGCACATTTTCCTAACGTTCAGACAGGTATAACCTTGTAATGCTAGTGCTTTTATTTCGATTGCAACGATAGTAAGCTCTAGCCTTATGAGAAAAATGAGTATGAGGATCCAACTGTAAATAGTAAATCCAAACTCGAAGTGTTGCTAGTCCTGGTGTAACTCTCATTGAGATTAGTGAACGCGAGCCTCATTGACGATAGTAAATCTGTACCTGAGTAAGTCCCGGATTCAAAATGATCACCTTTGTTTCTTTGTTTCTTTCTTTTCTTCTCTTTTTTCTCTACTCGAGTGTACAAGGTTTATAGAGGATTAAGGGCGGAGCCAATGGAGCTCTGGCTCAGGCCCCCCCCCCAAAAAAATCCCTCTCTTTAATACTAAAATATAGCAATCAACTTATTATATTCTAGGCTTCAGACCCATACTATTTGTTTGCCACTCGCTGTGTTCACGGTATTGCTAGAGCTAAATCTTCCACTTCCGTCTTCACAATACTTATTTTGTAACGAATTAAGCTATTTTTGGCCCCTATTACAAACCAAATTATTAGCTTCTGGTGACAATTCCTTTGAAATACCTCTGTCATTACTTAGAGCAAATCTAGGAGGTCTTCCAAATCTCCTTAATAATAAAATGTTCCTACTCAAATCAATTTGGGCTCTCTGAGATACTAAAAAGTCATTCTCTAACAACATGAGTAGTATATTGTAAGTATCGGACCAAAACGGGGGAAGATAAACACAATAGAATCCCTTTGTATTCGTAATAGAGAAGCACCAGCGGGTCGCCCCCAGACAATGGGTAGAGAGTATAGTTGTATAAAAATACACTATTGTTTAAATGACATATGATGACAGGTAATGGGTAGTGTACTATTGTGTGTATGGGACTTACATAAAAGAGAATAATAAAAGATGTCAAAGTTGTAAAGATAAATGATTTAAAAAAAAGCATTGGAAACTTGTTGAACAATGGGAGCTTGTTATAAAGAATAATAGAAGTATACAATACTTTGCAGCTGCATGTTTTAAAATAATAAAAGAGAAACCTTGGGAAAATCATTTTACAAGGGTAAATTGCTATAATGAAATAATAAAAGAGAAACCCCGCAGCTGTATGGTTTAAAGAATAATAATTTAGGTGATGAACAATAGTGGATTGTTATAAAGAAAAAAGAAAAGACTTTTTAAACCGGCGGCGGAAACGCGGCGCGGGCGCGGGAAGGTGCGCGGAGGCGTGCGCGACCGGAAAACACCCGCGTGTGCGGACGCGAGCGCGTGACGTCATTTGATTTTTTTATTTAAATATTGATTTCTAAAATTAAATGTATAGTTTTGTTAGCGATGGAGAACCATCAGTTTGTCGAAGACAATGTTGAAAAGCGTAAGTTAGACGATGAGAATGATACTTTTTGTAAAAAGAAAGTAAAAATAGAGGACTATCCAAATTCTCCCAATTCATCATTTAACGAAACACAATTAGAAAGATATGAAAATGATAATGTAGAAGTTTACCCATGTTTATCATCTGATAGTGAAGAGACTAATGATTTACCCGATGACGAAGTGTACGAGTTTTCGGAGGATAACGTGGATTCTGAGGAGGAATCAGACGAAAGCCTGGTATCAAATGTGGGTACGCCGGCACCTTCACCTGCTTCAGCAGAATTAGGGTGGAAATGTGAATGTTGTATTAACTACGTGGATGTGAACTGTATTAGAGACAGTATTGTGAAATGGAATCCAAATGATTATTTGATATGCTATGCATGTTATTGGAATGATACATTTCATTGGACTCATGAATGTTTTTATTGTGATGACGATATTTTAGGATTACGTGTTTGGTCTGTGCTGATGACTCCATGTGTACAGGACGAATTGTTTGACATTTATGAAGAAACACACACTATTGGACCATTAACAAGAGACTATTTTAATATTACATATGGGGAACTAACAATTGATGTGAATGCAAGAGAAGATCTTTTGCGTATTTTACTTGAAAAAGACAGATCGAATGCGTATAGTGAAGTGTGTTAAGAAAACATACTGTGCAAATTTTTTTCCGATATTAGTGTATGTGTATTATGTAGTGAAGAAGATATTAGTGAAGTTTGTGTTTTAAAAACTATAAGTTTATACTTACGTTTAAACAATATTTTTTGTGAACAATGCTTGCTGCATCTTGAACATGAATGTTTATTTCTTCATGATATAGGAACTTTTGCTGTAGAATATTTATCCAACGATATAACTCTTATTGATTTATTTAAAGTGTTTAAAGAACACCATAGTGAAATTTCAAGTATAAACTTTATACGCAAAGCGCGTGATTGTTTAAAGAACACTGAATTTGTTGGACAAATTATACCGTTTTTCTTAGAACGTAAACATAAAATTTCACCATGTGTTAATGAATACATTATTGACATACAAACTTTTAAGATTTCAAATCATGAATTTATTATACGTGAATTTTGTTTAACTGCGTGTGATGATACAGTAAATTTGCATTGTTTAATAAAATCACCAGTAGAATACAATGTACTTCCGTTAGGTTTTCAAAAGCAAATTGAATGGTTAACATTAAACTTACACGGATTAACTTGGAATGATAAATGCGGTTATACTGTATCACACATACGTAACCTTATATATCAACTTTGTAAACAAGATGCAACCTTTTATTGTAAAGGTGCAGAAAACACTTTGGATTAAAAATATTTTTGCACTAGCTAATGTTATTCATTTGGAAAGTAAACAGTGTCCACCATTAAACACATTGCATGCAAACGTATTTAATGATTATTGTACTTTTCATGAACAAAATATTAAACTTGACAAAAAATCAGGATGTGCATTTCGTAATGCACAACAATTATGTTATTGGTGGAAGTTTCAACGTACTATAATATTAACTAATGCATTTGCAAAGTTGAAAAAAGGAAATGATATGCTCTTGTAAATAAAAATACAAGATTTTAAATTGTAAAGAAAAATTTTATTAAGCTATTCTACTTGTTTTTCTTTTTCATTATATTGGTTACATGATTGAATACAATTTTATCATTTTGTTTAAGATTATTTTTTCTGAATAAATTTAAACATTCTTGAAAGCTTTTCTTTCGTACAATATGGTGCAGAAAGTACAACACACATTGTCCACACAAGATTGAATTATCATCTTGATATGCGGAACTATTTGTAAAATATATTTCACAATTTTTATTTAAATTTTTTTTATTTCTTTTGGAAATGGTAAAGCTAGGCTATCGAAATAGTGCCCTCTTTGATTTTCATCAATGAATACACACACCCAATATGTGCCACCTGAAGGTGCATTTCTTAAATTTATAAGTCCAGCCGGTGGTTGTACAGTTTTTTGTACTCTATCAATAGGTTAAATGCCATGCACATTTGCACCAGTAAGTTTATCACGAAGTAACACTTTTATTAAATCATCCGTGTACATAACTTTTGTTTTTTAAATTCACATAACTTCACTTCACTTTACATTACTTTATACGCGTATATGTTGGAAGACCTAGTGGGGTATATGAAATATTCTCATAAAACGAAATAACATGCTCATAATATTAATGACAGATTTTTTATAACTTTTCCAATAACGATAAATGGTGCTAAAGCATAAAAAATACTTTTGAGAAACTTCATAGTATGATACCTTGCAACTCTTTGAATAATTAAGCAAAAATATTACAATATACAATGTTTAACACATTTTGTACCAGAAGGGCACATGTAATTTACATGCTTACAACTGACCTCCTATACTTCTTTTATTAAAATGATACTTTTAAAAAGTATTATCAGTATATATATATCTATCTTTATCAATTTGAATTAAAGAATCAAACTGGGCGTATACAATACATGTTATAGGTTCAGTTAAATTTTCAGAAAAGGAAACTAACATTTACAGGTGCATCACGCACAAGGTCCCACGTACAATCATCTAATGTTGCTGTAGGTGATAGAATAAATGCATAAAGAGTATAGTCGTGTGGATATTCTTCAGGAGTAATAGTATGTGCATCATCTTTATAATATAAACCAGTACCGGAAAACAGAATGGTAACTTAGAAGGTACAAATTGTTTTTAAAATTGGGGGTGAGGGGACTGGGAGGAAAAGATTTCGATCCAACCTGTAGCTGCAGTTTGTTAACGTTAAAGTGTTGAAAATGAAATGGATTTAGTTCAGATTTTCCATTAAATGCCGAATTGGAAACAAATCCGATAACAACACCTTTAGGTACGTTACCCAGGAAAATATTATCAAGATTGTATGAATTAACGTTTGCAGGAATAGTATACGATCTTGTTTGAACTCTTGTAAGGGGATATTTTGTTGTTTCATGATTCATATTAGTAGTGATTTCCATTGCCAAATGAGGTGCAACATCAATGCGACGTATATGTAGAGTAACATCTTCAAGTTTTACTTTATAAGAAGTATTTGCAGGAGATAATAAACAAAAAGCATCTTTACTGCGATGTAATTTTATACGAAGACCTACTTTATTTACAAGTGCTCTCGGTAATCCAGCAACGTCTGTATACAGACGCCCATACATTCAAACGATTTACTATTTTTAATATAATTAGCACGTTGTTGATTGCTAAACCTACCTAATTGGTAAACCTACATTAGCATTACCAATGGTATCAAATTGTTTAGCGGTATCTTTATACCACATGCCCAACTTTAAATGTGTATCACAAGCATCACGGGAATAATTTAATGTTTCAAGGTATGCACGATAAGAATAAAATCCTGATGAAGAAGTAGTTAATTTATCATTTAATGAAATGTCAATTTGACTAAATAATGAATGTAGGAAATTATTTGTTGGTGCTACAACATCGGTGTCAGCTAATGCTGTGTCATCAGGTTTTGTAATTTTACAACGTACATAAAGATAAAGATATGCAGTATGAATAAATTCTCCTGTTTCACCGGGAATAAAAAATTCAATAGGTCCATCAGAACTTAATGTTGAAATTGGACGGTATTCAGCATTAAAGCAAGATTCAATTGCAGTTTGCGTCATTGGAGTACTAAATAAATCGAAATCGTTGGTACAGCATTCCACACTGCTTGAATTAAGTAGTGCCATTATGAAAATATATCTGTAACACGACTTATTTTTCTTTTTATTTTTCTTTTGCTTTTGCTTTTGTTAGTACGCTTACGTTTAGTTGGAGGCCCAAAACGAACGATTGCCGGAGCTTTACACTTGCGTGGCCGTCTCTTACCACTTCCAGTTAATAGCTGACCAACTTTGTTAACAGCTTTTGTCTTTAATGTTTCACCAGCTTCTTTTACACGTGCACGAACAGATTCTTTAAATGGTTTATCTTCTAATACATCACCCGCTACTTGTATTCCCGTTTGTAATGCCTGTCGATCTAAAGTTTTTGCACCCTGTTTAAGAAATGGTAATGCAAAACGAAATAATCCTTGGAAGAAACTACCTATACCATGTCCCCGTTGATATACAGGTCCTGAAAAGTATGGGATACCATGTCCGTAATGTCTTCTAAATTTCATTCTGAATAAAATTAATTAATTAATTAATTTTTATTAGGAGAGCGCTTAAAATGAAGTGTAACACTTAGTGTCCCAGAACGAAATGGCAAATTTCGTCCTGCATGATCTTTTAATAGTATTTCAATACTGTTAAATGAAAACTTTGCAAGTGGTAGATAATGAATATCTTGAAATGTTATTGTTTCCACTTTACCATATTTAACATCTGATATTGTTGCAATACGTAATAAAGGGGCTTTTGTATCACCTAAAAACTGATATTGTATGATATCAGTGTAAATAAATATTTGATGTGGGTAACCAATATCAACATACGGTTGTTTAATTCCACGTCTATAGAAAACAAGATCTTTATGTTTACGAAGTCCTAATTGTAATGCTAATGTTGGTGATGATAATGCTCCTTCAACACGATTAGTACAATCTACTTGTACAATATTTGATACAGAAAATTTTATGTCTTTTGAAACTTTATTTAATTCATCAACGATATGATGTGCGGAGTGGTAATATCCACTGACTATTTTACTTTTTTGTGCTTCTTCATTTTTTATTTTATACCATATGACATTTTCCCCATCGTTAACATTATAACATGTTAAAGGAACATGCAATTCACTTAGTCCTACATACCAATCGGTTTCTGATAATTGAATATTATTTTTTGTTGATTTATAAAATGTGTTGGACTATTTGTAGGATATACATCAGTATTAGAGTTTGATACAAGTATAATGTAAGAACTATCATCTATACTTTCAGAAATCATTTTCGTTTAAAGTGAAGTGTCAAGTTTGAAGTTCCAAATTCAAATGGCAATTTTAAACCGTGCTCATCTTTTAAGTTTACTTCAATTGTGTTAAAATAAGATTTTACAACTTTAACGTATTGCGGTGTGTGAAATAGAAAACATTTTACATTTCCATGCTCAATATTATATGCACTAACTTTACGAAGTATTGGTCCAATATCTTCTTGTTGCTTTACAATATCAACACAAACATTAAGAATGTTAGGTATATTGTAATTTAAATTGCATAAAAAGTTTGCACGTGTCATTTGTGGTACTTCTACATTAGCAGCTTTTAGAAAAACAATATCTGTAAACGCAGTTGTATTTTCATTTATATATCCAAGTAACTGTTGTAATCCACGTGTCATTCGAATGACACAAATATTTTTAATTTTAAAGAATGTTTAATTCCAACTTGATTTCTATTTTTATAATATTTTAACAGGCGTAAGTGTTCAGGAATCATATCTAAAATGGATGTAATAGAAGTATAGTATCCTGGTGTAATATTAATGTTTGCAATTTCAACTTCATCATTAATTACAGCTTCAATTTCATTTTTTTCATTTTGACGAACATTATAAAAACTAAAAGGTACATTAAGCTGTGTTAATGCAACATACCATTCTCCCTCACTTAAGTGAATAGGTTGTGCTAGCTTTACTATAAATGAAGAAGTTGTATTATTACTAAAACTTTCACTACTAGCATTTGAAGGAAGAGTAACATAGAAATCATGGTTTATTATTGAACTCATTTTGAAGACTGAACAGAAATTGTTTTAATCCATGAATTCATACTTGACGGATATCCTAACCATTTTACATACATCATACCTTTCTTTCGTTTTAATACTTTTTCGATTAAATATGTCTTGTTTGAATTCACATTTATTTTTTGTAATTCTTGTGTATAAAATATACCTTTAATTTCTTCATCATTCCAATCTTTTATTTATACGTAATAGGATTTGTCGGAATACATTTATCAACGATAAAAATTTCTTGTGATCATTTTGGTAAATATCCTTTTTCTAACTTATGTTTATATTTACTAACACGTACATAATCACCCGGGTGAAATTTACATGTTATATTCTTTTTATTCATTTTATCACCGTACAATGTATTCCAAACTTGATCAACATTAGAATGAGTTACATCTGCAGGTGCCATTTTAATACTACTACGATACGTATGATTATAATTTTTTACAATTTGCTCTAACACATCTATATAACGATATGTATTCTTAGCAGTAAAATAACGATACAATTTTTCTTTTAGTGTTCATATAAATCGTTGTGCTAATGAACATTTAATTTCTGAATGTACACTATAATGATTAATTTCATATTCTTTAAATATTCGTTTTACATAACGATTATAAAATTCTGTACCTAAATCAGTTTGTACATTAAACACAGGAAGTTTAAAATTTTTAAAAATTTTTCTGATTGCTTTTGCCATTTCAGGACCTGTTTTGGTTTTTAAGGGAACATAATAAGCGTACCGAGAAAAAATATCTATACAACATAATATATACTTATAATTTTTGTTATACTTAGCAATATTTTGCATATCTGCTAAATCCATTTGTAATGTTTCATTTGGTGCACTAACATAATATTGTTTACGTTCAAACGCTTGACGTGCTGGTGCATGTAATGTATATGAATCTTGAGATGCTAACCAATCTTTAATTTTCTTTTTCGATAAATTTCTTTTTCTTTGTAGTGTTTTAATACTTGATAAAGAAGCAGGATTCGTATAATCATAATATAATCTTGACAATTTTACCATTTTTTACATTTTATAATCTTTCCAATTTTTAAATATATTTGCTACAATTGTTGGACTTTTTGATTTTTTTAACTTTGCTATATGATTTAACTATAGGTGTGGAAATAAATTCCCGTGGTACATTAATATCATCTAATAAACTTTTAAATTCATGAATACCTATGGGATTTCTAAAATATTTACGTGTACGAACAATATCATTTACTAAATCGATAATATTAGAACCTGGTATTACTTTTCCCTGAATACGTACTGTTGCCGTTTGATCCCAATGAATTTTATCAGAACTTGTTAACTGTTTTAATAATAGATCTGTTTTCCTTCGTTGTGTTTTCGGTACTGAATGTAAAATGTCCGATACAATGGGTAAAATAGAATTATTTTTTCTTCAACTGATGAAGTTTCACTAACATCTTTTTCAATAATAGGTAATGTGATAGGATTTTGTGAAACAGATGAAGTATAATTTAAATACTGTTGTAATGCTTGCTGTTACAATTTCCATTTTTCATCAATACTAAGAAAACGACGTTGTAAAATACTATTCATTTCTTCATCTAAACGCGATTGATGTGAATCTATTGATTTTATATTTGCATGCATTTGTTGCATTGCATTTTCAGGAACTAATATCATTTTACGAAATTCGGACATACTTATCTTCCAAACAAACTACTTGCTACTGCACCAAGTAATGGTCCTAAAATTAATGGTAAAAATGTCCCACCTTTTTGTAATAAAATTTTCCTTTTCTTATCAAGTGCTGTACGTTGTGCAGATAAAGCACGCAAGATCTTTTTATGTCTACGTAAACGTTGCTTCTGACGCGAATTCAATGGAATATTTCCTTTTATTGTGTTTTTAGCAACTTCTGAAATAGTACGTATTAAATCACCAGATGCATGTCGTATAATTTGTTTTCGCTTTGCGCTTTTGCATTTGCACAAAGCACGGAGAGTATCAATGTGTTGTTTCACCTTCAACATCTTGAACTAAACTAAACGTAAACGAATGAATTACTGTCTTTTACATTTGCATATACATGCAGTGTTTCATTAGGAAAAATATTTGTACGTAATCGTAATGCATCATTTGTTTTTTTAGTTAAGTCAAATAACAAATAAGTGTGAGGTTCACGTGTTACATCTTCGAACACATTCACAACTTGTTTACTATATCGTGGCATAATTTGTCTTGCTAAATATTGTATTTGTAATTTATCACGAGGATTTTTAAATACTATAACATAATGTGCATTTAAACTTATATCACGAGCATGTTTTTCTTTTGGAAATAAATTTTGAACAATAAATATTCTGTTAATTTTTATGATGTGCATATTTTGTAAATAAGTTTGCAACATCAACACCCATTGACCGTTGGTTTCAGACATTAAGTCATCTAATATTAATAGTGAATTTTCTTGCATTTCAAAATTATTCATATCCGGAATACCTTCTATAAAACGAATTTCTGAACTTGCATCTAAATTTGGTATGACTGCACCATAACACCAAACAATTTCATTAAATTTCATAGTAAACATTTGATCACGTTCATTTAATAATCGATTTACAAAACATGTTTTGCCTGCACGTGAAGAACCAGCAATTAAAATGGTTGATGGATGTTGAAACTTTATCATCTTGTATTAAACTGAATGCATACAATAGATACTTTACTTTATATACAATCATTCACACACTCACTCACACAATTTACAAAATAAATTAAAAATAAATTAAGAATAAGTTAAAAAATAAATATTAAAACTTGAAATGACTAGAATCACAGCTTAGCTGTTGTTATGAATATACTTGGGTCTTAAATTTATGAGTTTGCACAGCAAACGATGGAATAAATAAATAAATAAATAAATAGTGATACTCTACTAATGTTCTGTTAAAAATAAATAAATAAATAAAATCAATCACTTATAAGCCAAGCTAAAATTATTATTGTACGTATCCATGAGGTAAACTTCTTGTCTTTGGTACTGGTTCGTTACTTTGTATATCGTCAATACGTTTACGTTTTTTGTTTACCTCTTGGTGTGTTTTTGTCTCTTTACGTGAAAAGATAGTGAAGCCCTGTTTCCGCACAATGCTATTTGGATTCTCTATGGTTGTACAATTAATATTTCCTGTCACTAGTCCATAGAAACTCTCAAAGTTTATTCTTTGAGAGGTCCTATCATTTAGTGTAATTCCCCGAATTTTGAAAATATTCCGAAACTACCCTGCGGCATTTTTAAGCCTCATACTATAATTTTTTGGCCCTAAGCCTATAAACGTTACAAACTCCCACGCTTCTTCAATTTCATCAGTAAGATCACCCAAATAGCTTCCAAGCTTCAACGGAGATTCCCTATCTTTTTTACACGTAAACATAATACTGTCTGTGTCACAATAAATTACGTCTTCAGGGCCTACAGTCACAAGTAAGTCATATAATTATAGCCTGGCCCATGAAGTAATAAAACCAGCAAGCACGACATTGGAAAATTGTAAAGGTACATTTTCAGTTTCCAAGTCTTTATATGTTAGAATAAGATGTTCATCACCAACTGGAATAACACTATGAACCTCATATCTCGGTGTAGCAAGGTACCTATGGAACTCTGCCCCACTATTAATAATTACACACTGTGTCATATCTGTACGTTGACCCCATTTTCCGTATAACGAATTGAGGTACAACTTCGCGCATTGTCTAAGTCCAGGGTTCGACCTAATATTATCTTTATTTAATTTTATGCCTTCGTGAGCATAATAATCGTCAATGTATTTTTGCTTGTGTTCTTCAGTTTTACACCAAGCAGGATAGCCTGATGCTTCCTGCTTCATCTGAAGAAACGTATTCACATAGTCCCGGAATAAACTAGGTGAATTCCGATCTTCAGAACCCATGAGTTCAAATTTCTATATTTCATAAATTTTGACGATTTTATAACCGTTTTCAAGAGCACGGTGAACCTCTGGTGTACAAAAAGTTTCAGTTAATGCACGTTCAGTATCACTATGTGTGCAATTATCAATAGTTTCTCCTTCCATACATAGCCTACAAAGTCCAAATATTAATCGGCTTTGTGCTACATACGGTAAGATGGGAAAAAAGAGTTGTTTAGGAGCCAATAGAGTACATTTTACAATCCCATGAATTTTTCCCACATCTGGTAAAACCGGCGCCTTATGTACCCTAGGTGCCCCCACCGGAAGAGGTTTCCTTGCCATTACGTAGGGGTATAACGATGTAATATCATAATAAAAAATCGATTCATCGTCCGCACAATTCACATATGAACGAAACACTTCAGTACGGCCTCCATTGTAGCAACTCTTAGGAATAAGAAAGTCGGCAGTAGTATCACATTGTTGTTTAAGGAAGTTTTGTAAATCTACATCTGTGCGTACTTTATTATCCCAAGAGCACTCCCATATTTCATACAAATTCATTTTTAGAATTTCTGTGAAATATTTTCGCCGGTTTTTAGTATGTTCATACCTTTTTTCAAATGTGTTGTACGGACAATGTGCATTATCTATTATGGCATGACGGTTATTTGGAAAACACGTTTTACAGGCATGCCAGTAACATCCCATAAATTCGAACACGGCATTAAGCTCTACATTGTATCCGTCAACATTATACCTTCCAAAAGATTGTTCTCCGTTTCGTCCAGCATGCTGGATTTCTATACCCAATTGATGTTCCATATACTTTAGCCATTTCATTGCTTTTTCACTGGTTTTCGTTTTATAATGGTACCCCAAAGGTGGTATAACAGAAATACTTTCTTCTGGAAGATATGATGTACGATATGTTTCCATGGCTAAACTTGCAATCGTAGACGATACTAGAAAACATTGTAATACACCCGTTTTCTCTTCTATGATATTACTAAATTTAATAACAGCTTCTGTGAGAATTCTCACATCATTTTCACAATACTACAGCATTTCCTTTTGCAAATTAAATTGCTCTCCCAATTGCACCCGTTCTTGGTGCCATTCCTCCAACCGTTTTCTTTCTTCAGCAGATCGCGATTCAGGATCATAGTACTCTATTCCCAGATATGGTCCTACATAATTTTGGTTCTCTACTGTATTAAACAGGTATGGGAAATCTCCCTTCTTTAAATTTTCTGAAAGGCCTAACGTTTTAGGTAATTTTGGTAATTTTACACCAACAAACAAATAACTATCTCTAAAAATCATTTTATTATGAATGGAAATACTAAAAATCTTTTGACCCTGAATTAAAGTTTTTGGAATAATATGCTGGGACTCAATGAGAGATCTCAAACAGAAAATGTCATCAAATCGACTACCATTGTGACTTATGACACATACTGCACTAAATATGGGTCTGTCTAATAAAATATGTGTAATAAATTTGTTAATGGTTTTAAAAGAAAACGAGCGGTTACCGTTTTCATCACCGCATGTACTGCAGGCTTCATCAATGCCTTTGTTCTTACATTTATGGCATACATGTCTAACGCACACCAAGCAAACAAGGTGTTCCCGCTCCCCACGCTCATTTTCCGGTTTGAGCATGGTTTCTACGTCAAAGACAATGTAAAGAAACCTCTTGATATGAGTAGGTTTTACTTTCTTGACATAACATGAGTGACCTTCCTGTACATGTTCACAACACGTACTGCAAAAGTATTCACCTTATGTATGATCGGATTTTCGTGTTCTTAAATCATAGAGTGCATTACAGTTGGTGCAAACTTTAACATATTCACACACATTCTTGCCAATTTTATTACCTTTTAAGTGATTGTGAAAACAATCACCCCTAGTAAAATATCTATTGCATGCATTGCATTTCATTTTACACGTTGTATCATCTACTTTGTGCATATGTTCACAAGATGAACACATTAACTCACACTTATGAAATCGATTGCCACCATTAAATCCATTTAAACAATGTAAGCAGTACTTTTTCTTTCTTAAAAATAATGTTATTGTTCGAATAGGGCGAAAATGCCCAATACTTCCCCTTTGATCGTAATAAATATAGATCGGTTTTGCATCCTGCAACTCTGGTCTTTGTACTTCTGTTTCCGGATAACGTACTCTAAATTCACGTGTGTTTTGGGGCACTTTTTCATAAATAATAGTTTGGTAATTCGGACTTTAATGTTTCTGAAATAAATCCACGTCATTAAAATCGCAACCATCTTTTCCTTTAACGCTAACACCTGCCTGAGTACAAAGCTTAATAGCTCTACCTTTTAATGTATCTCTAGTTGGATCTGTTAAATGACTCAAATTTCGAAGTGTTTCGGTATGCTTTGATATACCCCAAGCAATACTTTTAGGTAAACAAAGTTTCTCATTATCGGTTCCCGGGAGCTCAACCAAATGTTGTACTAAAAATTCATTTAACGGTAAATATTTGTTTAGTGTTGAATTATTATCACGTGTTCTTCCAGCACCAAACATCGAATTTACTATATGAAATCGAAAGAGGACGTTATTACCTAAAAGGAAGTCTTCATTACTATTTAACACTCTAGTAATGGAAGCTAAAACGGACTTAGCAGAAATATCTTTGCGGCGTCTCCATGGAACATACACTGCTTTCTTATCCTTACTATTGGAGGAATCAATGTACATTCCAACAAAATCTTTAGGTCTCGCATTGTTTAGTACATTATCCAATACGAAGTTCATTAAATTTTCAATATAGGCCGCAGGATTTCTAATTTCTTCATTTCCCATTGGCCTTACCGCAATTTCATGTCCCACTAAGTTAAACTTAGTGAAACTTTTTCTGCTTTCATGTACTACTTCGAAGTTACCTTCCCCTGTATTTTGAACATCTGTATGTCCGCTACGTTCACTTGGAGGAACATAACCGGAGGTACTAGGCTGTGGAGACAGCATTCCGTAACCCCGAATATCCCGTGAACATTGTACACTTGATGTTTGTACTTCTTCTTCAGTTACAACATCCACAGGATTTTGACCATTTTCACATAGTTCATTCAATAACGTCTCCATATAATCAGATGTTCCAAATTCGTCTCGATTAACTATAACTGCGGAATTTTGAATCATATGCGTACCATCTGCTTCACTGTCTAAATGTTCATTAATAATCTCATCGATTAAATTGAAATCTTCTTCTTGAAGTGTATTTTCCAAGGTTATATTTTCTTGGTGGACCGAGGTCACGGAATTCTCATTAACAGATGGCATTACATTATTATTATTAACCAAAATAAAACGCGATCCAAAATTGCAAAATTCGGCTACCTCTACTGCATTCAGCATATCACCTTGTGCGCAATTAAAATAATTAAAATGTACGAATTTGTCATGTGCCCATTGGTACATGACTTGCTCACGGAAAAATCCGTGTGCGAACAAGTCAACGATGTCAGCACTAGACATCGTGTATTGCAATATAAGTGCTTGATTATCATGGTAAAAATTAAAAAGAGCAGATAGCAAGGTATCATACCTTTCACTGCCCCGGAATCCCTGCCTCTGCTTATTCATAATTCTCCACCAGGTCTCCAACACGCGTTCCTTCGAGCTCAGGCCTTCAATAATTGCACCCAAGTAAATTTCGTCGATTTCATTGAAATCTTCAACCATAGATGCACCAAGAAATTCCATCTGTAGAATATAAAAACCAAAAATTAGTTTACATTAAAATAAATAAATACAACAATATATGAAAATACAGTGTTATATAGTTAACATTATTATGTAGTTTGCTTCTAAGAAGCTCTACTTATTTTTCTGTTAATAGAACACTCACAGTGTGATCATATTTAAATTCTGCAAGAACTTCGTTGTTAAAATACAATGTGATTGTATTTAAATTCTGCAAAAACTTTATTGTTAAAATAAAGTGTGATTGTATTAAAAACACGTTTTGTGCATTGGTAAAACAAATTTCGTTTGTTTTAAAATGGGATATTACTGTAAATATTTATCAGTTTACAATTTAAAAAATAATACTTTATATACATATATTTAATCAAAGTATAAAAACATTATCATTCAAATACGTATAATATATAAATGTACTTACGACGATCTTCTAAGTAAATCTTCTATGTATCCTAAACTTAGTAAAAATCAGGATTCCTTCCTTCCTTCCTTCTTTTGTTTTTTTCTTCTTATGTTGTTTTCAATTTCTGCAACTGTAACAATACAGTTAATATTAATACTCTTCTCTAAATATAATATTTTAGTATTTCTTTAAATATATGTTTCTATAAATTTATTCACTAAGTAAATATCGTGTTGAAGGTATGGTTACCAACAATCATATGATAATACTACCTCAGCAACGGGGGTATATATATATATATATATATATATATATATTAGAGACCTGCACGGGCCGGGCCTGGCCCGAGGCCCGAAGCCCGGCCCGGCCCGCGGGCCGATTCCGTTATTTCTTTGGACCGGGCCGGGCTTGGGCGGGCCGACACTGTTATTTCTTTGGGCCGGGCCGGGCTTGGGCTGGCCGACACTGATTTCTATTCAGGTCGGGCCGGGCTGGGGCAGATCAATTGCAATTCTTTAATAATTATTGACTTTCGTTAAACGATAATTGGAATAAAGCCAAACGTTGAAGAAGTGTGTCCGTGAAAAATGTTACAAAGAATGTAATAGCTATTTACAGTTTGTGTTGCTTAGCGGCTCCACTTTCACTATAGAGGATTGCAGGCATTATGCGGTAAATTGAGCTCTGAGCTTGATCTTCACTGAACTCAAAATATAAAAAGGAGTGGGAATGTTTTGCCTGTCGCTAAACAATATTGCCATCTTCACTTTATGCTAAAAATCAATTAAGTTAGATTTTTGTTACAGGGAATGGAGTTTTTGTTCTCTCGACGACAGGCAAATTCCTAGGGGGCAATGGTACCATTCGGGAGGCAAGCGTGAGGTCGTCAACAAGAGTTTAGAAAGTTTCTGAGGGTTAGGTCAAATTTAGTACTAAATTTTGAGAAAGAGCGGGCTCGAGCTAATTTTTTTAAAAAAATTATCGGGCCGGGGTCGGGCCAAAATTTTAAAATTTATCGGGCCCGGGCCGGGCTTGGGCCAAGAATTTTGAAAATCTTATCGGGCCGGGCCGTGCTTGGGCCGAAAATCTCCAAAACTTTTCGGGCCCGGGCTGGGCCGGGCCTCGGTACGTTCGGGCTGGATTGGGCTCGGGCCGAAAAATTCGGCCCGTGCAGGTCTCTAATATATATATATATATATATACAATGCCTAACAAAGAAAACAATAAAACTATTTTAAACCATTTTAAACACCTGCAGCAAGGCAAACAAAAGAAATTCCTAGCATAACTAAGAAAGGAATTTTTAAACCAGTAACACAAGTTCACAGCAATTTTTAATATTTTCGGATCATCTTTGGTATGCTCACACGAAATGTTCGAGTAATTTATTATGAAAGGTTAAATAAATAAGCAGTTTGCATCGCAAGCAAATTAATAAAAAATAATACTACAATTACAATTTACAACACATTATGTAATATTACTGTTACTAATTTAAAATATTTTAAAGCACCTGCGTACGAGACTACAAAACTAAGTGGTTTTGGGTACGAGATGACAAAACTAAATGACTTTGAGTACGAGATTACAAAACTAAATGCGTTTGGGTACGAGATTAAATTTCACGCAAGAAACAATGTTGCAGGCTATACAACTATTAGTGTTATACTTAGTGTAAATAATATAATTAATTTCGTTATAAAATTACAATTAATGCAAAGTATACGTGTACCTTTACTAATGTTTAAAGTTACATTTACCAAACGTGTACAAAAATACTTGATAAACTCTTGTGTTTATGTTCTTTTAAGTTCCACAATGTTCGGAACGAATCGTGTAGTATAATTACCAACATGTATAGGAATTGTGTATAAACGCTTATGCTTATGTTCGGCAGTGTTCGTAAAACTTCGGAAACGTTCGGAAATCTTCGTGTTAACTTGTTCAAATTTCCAGTTATTGGTGTTTTATAATAAGATAATACAATATTTTAAAAATAACTTTTACTAGGTTAATTGTAAATATTTCAAACTTAAACATTCCAATTAATATTATACTATAAACCTTATTACATATACTACATATCATTAATGCAAAGAAAACACATTAAAATTTAACCGCCATGTTTGTTTTTTTAAAGAACGCCATCTGTACACATAACATTGACATTAGTGTGTATAAGACTGTGCGTCTGTGTACATGTACCATACCAAGTTACCGAGTGTTGTTTGTTTTTATGACCGGTAATACCCAGCGCAGTTTCCGGGCGGCAATATTTTACGCGTCCCGCGTCGCTAAAACCTTTTTCCGGGTGCAAATACCATGCGGCGCGCACCGGTAGCGGTAAAAAGGCGCAAAAATGGTATTTATTTTAGTAATATCATTTATTTTATCTATTGATATAAAAATATATCCTCTAATAAGCATATTTCCAAAGTTTCAAAAAATCAACGCCATATTGTTTATGCAAATTCATTAAATTTTTATTTACAATGTTCTAGCCTGTATAGCAGAATTCGTTACGTAGTAAGCTTCAAGAAAATACCTTTCTTTACTTTCTACGGCCAATAGTATGTCGTAAAAACCAAAAATAAAAAAGTAACATTTTGATCATCCCTTGTAAGAATTCGAAAAAAATAAAAATTGTTCAAGTTTATTGTGTAGGGTATCTTTCTATATAGATTTTGACCTGATAAATCGATGTCTGTAGTCCATTTTGTTCTACGATCAATAGTTTACGATTTATGATCATTTAAAATTATTTTAAAGTTACATTGTTCTAACTGATATCGTAGTGTTCCTTAGGTCCTAAGCTTCGAGAAAATACCTTTCTTTTGTTTCTACGAGCAATAGTTTGCCGCAAAAAGCCAAAAATGTAATGGACCAACCCTTACATAGCGAGTTGCCACTGTTAGCCCCCCAAAAAAATTGTTCAAGTTTATCATGTAGGGTGTCTTTCTATATAGATCTTCACATGATAAATCCATTTCTGTAGTCCATTTGGTCTTACAACCAATAGTTTAGGAGTTACGCCCATTTAAATTTATTTTCAAGTTATATTGTTCTAACTTGTATAGTAGTGTTCGTTAGGTCGTAAGCTTCAAGAAAATAACTTTCTTTTGTTTCTACGACCAATAGTTTAGCGTAAAAACGTAATGCCACAAAACTTACTCTTTGCCCTTCCCTTGTAAAAATTCGAAAAAAAAACAAAAATTGTTCAAGTTTATCATGTAGGGTGTGTTTCTATATAGATTTTGACCTGACAAATCGATTTCTGTAGTCTATTTTGTCCTACGATCAATAGTTTACGATTTATGATCATTTAAAATTATTTTCAAGTTATATTGTTCTAACTGATATCGTAGTGTTCGTTAGGTCGTAAACTTCAAGAAAATACCTTTCTTTTGTTTCTACGACCAATAGTTTAGCGTAAAAACGTAATGCCACAAAATTTACTCTCCGCCCTTCCCTTGTAACAATTCGAAAAAAATAAAAATTGTTCAAGTTTATCATGTAGGGTGTCTTTCTATATAGATTTTGACCTGACAAATCGATTTCTGTAGTCCATTTTGTCCTACGATCAATAATTTACGATTTATGATCATTTAAAGTTATTATACGGAAAAAATTTTAGTCTTTTTCCATCAGCACCAACTATATAGTTATAATTGTCAGTACTAAACAGGCTTTTGTGCGCTTAACACCAAAACTTTTCGGTCTACTGTTATTTGTAGAAACGGCAATGCCTCATACGTTTACCGCCAAAAATATTTTGTCATTTCCCGTGTTTTTTTCCCGCCATATTTTAGTTGTTCGTATACAGTTTTCGTATGTGCTTCAAACATGGAAGAGGACGGCATTTTGTGTTAGGTATGTATAAACGTTTTAAAATTTCTATAATTTGCATGTGCTTTGCAATACAGTATAATGTAACTTTACATAAGCATATCTCATACTCAAAACCTAATTTTTCCCCTTTCCAATGGTACACATATCTTTAAAGTAACAAGAAATACCTAAAAAAATAATCACTCAAAAGCATTTACATATTCACTTACAATCTCAATTTATTCTCAATAACCCACCCTCATAATCATATTCTGCATACGCCATTGTTCTCAAGTCCTTTGGATTGTCTTAAATTCCATCCCATTCAGCGTCCATTAAAGATCGCCTCAAGTATGGATAGCAAATATGCACATTCAGCGTCCATTAAAGATCGCCTCAAGCATGGATAGCAAGTATGCACATTCACGCTTTTTCCCCACCCCTCTCTCACACATACGAATATACATACATACACATGGAACATCAATAAATTATTGATAAGGCAAGGCTTTCACCTTTGGTGATGGTTGCTCAATGGCAAAGCGTTCATTTCTATTGCTCCACCCCACCAAATATTTCATTTTCATAACAAATCGTATGTTTGAATTATTTTATAAATTGTAGTAATCAAAACACTGTGGTGTTCTCCCCTTTCTTCATTCCACCATTTTATGAGAGCAACGTCTCTCCTTTAGCCTAGCCAGCATAATCTTGAGACGTAAAACTCAAGATTTGATGTAGTTCTACTGGTTGGGGTCGATCCCAACCCATCGTCAAATAAAGATTGTTAAGGACAATCAATATGTGCGTGATTCTCCTCGGGTTACTCCCGTTTTCTCCCAATTCCAACACCTGCCAAGTGAACTTTGTGGTAGACAATATTTCATCATTTTCATGAGAGCAGCTTCTCTCCTTTAGCCTAACCAGCATAATCGTGGGACGTAAAACTCAATATTTCATTGTAGTTCTACTGTTTGGGGTCGATTCCAGCCCCCACCAATCAAGATGTACGTGAGCTTCCTCAATGTTCTACCGTTTCCTCCTACTTTCTTCATTCCACCATTTCATGAGAGCAACGTCTCTCCTTTAGCCTAACCAGCATAATCGTGGGACGTAAAACTCAAAGATTTCGTTTCCTCCCACTTTTTCATTGCGCCGCTTATTCCATCATCATCCACTTGTCTTAATCATCAGTCTTCCTTGGACTACCGGGCAAAAGCGTGGAACGTTAAACTGAAATACTTCTATCCATTGGTACCTAGCGATTTTTTAAGAAAATGTATATTTCATGTTGTTACTTTCAAATGATTGTTGCTCAGATCCTGATTAGCATAGACGCATAAAACAAGCTCGGTCTCTCACTCAATCAAATTCCATTTGCGCTAATACAAAAAAGTATGTTAAGGGAAAACGCCTCCCCTCGCTATGTTCACAAATCATATCAATAAAACGTATAAGAATTCTTACCTTTTAATTGTAGAAGAAATAAATTTATTCACAGAACAATCACCAACTAGACAACACACACACCTAATCAGATAATAAGATACATATATGTTCTACATCACGTTTTTAAACACGGAGGTTCCCACACCCCTCTTCCCTCATACTTTTTTTTCAAGTTAAAAGCACTGTGGGCGAATGTTCTACAGCTGGTACAAAAATCGGTTCTCACGGTCAAGTTACCAAACTTTTAGAATAACAAGACACATGCTCTCCCCCTCTTTTTAAAGCAGAAAAGAAAAAAAAGAATTATCTCTTCCTAAATGTGGAAAAATATAACAATCATTCAACTTACTTAGTTTCACATCTGCCTTCCTCTCGTAAACAGGGGTACAATGTACTCTGTTTTTTCTCATGGGTTTTTCGACAAACATATATATTCTTGGGTCTTGTAAACACGAGCTCTCTTCTCTTAGACCATTACATCTTTCATTGGCTTGTAAAATAACCATATAATTGGAGCTCTCTTAGATCAAAACATCTTGCATCACAACACAGCAATTACCAAACACACACAATGTATGAAGCTTCTCTCTGCCTCTCTCTTACCACATCATCTGTTCTTTCTCTCTCTCTCATGTTATTCTCAATTTCAATACAGAATGTATTCTCCCACCTCCTCTGCAATTCAACCATTCAATTGAATATAGTGCAGGTGGTGGTGTTTTTCACAACTTGTTATTCTAAAATTTCATTATTGTATTTCTTACAGGATGTATTCTTCCCCCCCTCTCTCATATTTACTACATGTTATTGTACACTTCAATACACAATGTATTCTCCCCTACCATCATCTCCACTCTGCATTCATCTATTCACATTATATATATCGAATACTGTCTACCCATTGTCTTTTCACTTCTCCTCGTTTTGGTCCGATACTTACAATATACTACTAACATGTCTTGGGAAAAATTACTTAACACGCAAAAAGCATGATGATATATTCTCCTATAAATTTTGAAACGTCAATGTAGTTGAGTCCTTGATCAGTTATGTTTCTTCCCTTAAAAAAAGTTTGTCGAAATTGAAACATCTGTGAAATCAGAGAGTGGACTGCAGAAATACCGAGATGAAATGAAAAGAAAAATCTGTAGAAAGGAACATTTTGACGAAAGTGGCAGAGAAGAAGCGGTCTTATTAGGGGTGATAAATTTCCTGTGGAAATGTTCTTTCCGATTATAGATAAACTCATTTTAAAGCTACAGCGAAGGATAGCTCAGTACAACAATCTTTACGAAACTTTCGGGTTTCTTGGCAAATTTAACCCCATGAACGAAGATGATATAACCCGAGCCATCAGTGAGTTTATTCTAAAGCACAATGGCGACATGGACTCGAACTTTTGCGAAGAGTTTCGTCATTTCTTATTCAATATATACAAATTCTTATTACTAAGGAGAACACCCAAAGTAACAGTGCGAATCCTTTTATAAACTTAAATGGTTCAAATGTCTAGTGAGGTCTAACATGACGCAGCAGAAGCTCAATTATCTTGCCCTGTTATCTATTGAATCATGTCTGCAGAGCAAAATGTAAGAAGAAAACTTTTCTAACAATGTAGCCTTGTACAGCTTTACCTATTTGTACATGTTTTTCGCTTTTCACTCTATTAGTGCTTATACAGAGACTGTTGACCACTTGGGTTGTATTTGGCATTTGTGTGTTACACTGCAGTATATGAGCATTTAACTGTTAATAATGAATGTAATTAAACTAATTATTGTAAACTTGGAGCACATTAAAATATTTCAGCAGATTTCGATAAGCCTATGAGGCTGTGGAAGGTAGCAAAGAAAATTTACACCTTGGAATTATTCGTAATATAGGGGTCGCTTGAAATAGTCGGCACCAGGGCCCCAAAAACCTTAATCCGCTCTGGGTCACACCAGAAGTGCTAGAAATACTTTAGTCAGCACGTGCTCGAGTTATCCGCATAAATTTTTTTTAGATATCTCATGGAACCTCCGTTCGTGTCTTAACAATATAGGTTGTAATTAGAACCTACGTAGTGAGCAATTAATTCTTCGGAAACAAGAATTATACAGTATCTGAAACAGATTGAGTTGAATGGAATATAAAGTTAACATATATACGAATTGCGCAACGTGTTTTAATTACTAATTTTGAACTGAAAACGCCATTTTGTTTTGCTCCTCTTACCTACAAATCGCAAAAGCGACCATATTTAGTTACATCAAACCGGGTGGAAAAGTTTATGCTTTCAACCTTCTCTCCAATCTTAGCATTCAGTAAAAAATCAAGAACATTAAATTTGCAATTTTATTGTTCATAAAACTCTTTGTTTTCATATATGGTTTAAAAAACATACGTGCACTTTCAGGAGATATGTATACCTATGAGCATTAAATTTATCGAAAATGGGGAAACAAATTTTAGTATAACCTTTAAATTTCGAAAAACTCAAAAGCCACAAGAATGCTGTCTCGATTAGGGATGGCCGGATCCGGATCTGGCCGGATCCGAAGATCCGGATCAGATTGGGTCCGGATCCGGATCTCGGATCTGGTTCCGGATCTCGAATCTCGGATCTGGATTCGGATCTCGGATCTGGGTTCGAAATTCGGATCTGGATCCGAAATCCGGATCTCAGATCTTGATTCTTATCCAAACCAACATCCCACCCAAATTGTGATAAACTTGAATATATAAAATTCACCGAAAGTAATTTCACGAAGTGCACACATATTTATATTTGAAACCGGAATACAAAACTCGAATATTTAAAATTCCTCAATTCCACTATTTCATTGACAGTTGAGAAAACATAAAGAGTTCAGACAAGTATTGACTAGTTTTTACGTATATTTATCTTGCTCAGTCTGCTCAAAATATCAAATGTATATCTTACAATTAGATTTAATAATTATTTAGTAAATCACAATATAAGTACCGAGAATAAACTATGAATTTTGGTGTCCCTTATCTAGATTTGAAATTTCGAATTCATACACAGAATCAGGCTGAAAGATAAATATTTGAGATATGGAAACCAAACCATGTGCTAGTACCAAGATCGTAGCTGTTTGTACCTAGGTAAGGCGAGAGGAAGGCACTTGTACTAATTCCGCATGTACTTTGGGGAACACGAGAAACTAAAAACAGATAAGTATTCTTTTTCAGGGGCAAGTCTCGCTTTAACATGACTTTTCATGAGTGTTGTGTTCAAATACGAAAACTGTAATGGCGACTTGTTTGAAATGAAGGCCTTTTCTTTTTTAGCAATAAAGTTAGGTACTTTCGCATTCCACTGATTAGAGTGCTGGTTCTTATGGAAGCTTTCACACTGAACCGAAGATTTCCTTATGTGGGTATCGGATTGCCACAATTCACCTTGCTGAAAGACGTGGTTTATCAGGAGGTCGGCCAAGATTCTTTTGGACTTAGCCTGTAGACTGCTTCTGGTGTCAATTATTCCCATATAACAAGACTAACCATATATAAAGTTATTTTGAAATGATTTAAAATATCACTAATTAACCTTAAGGGGATAATCGCGATTTAAATATTCGTAAATCAGAAGAGATGTGAAAGTTAAGTGTTAAAATAAATCCGGTAATTCCTAATGCAACCTAATGATAGCAATAAAACTCCTTATGTAACATTTTCAAAGCTAAGATTAACAGTTATCTTCTTGAAGAGGGTTAACGGCAACATAGAATATTATAAATCCAATTATCATAAGTAGTACCTCTGACAGCCCCGCATTTCACATCACCATCGCCCTTCATCCTGACAAATGGGCAATTCACTTACCCAGAATAACTTTTCAGGAGTTCCAGTGACATCAATATCTCAGTTTGGGTTTGGGGTCATGCTCCGGTGAACCTTGACTATCACCATCAGCAGCTATTAGAGAATCAGAACTTATTTCTGTGTTAGATAATGTGGGTAACTATGGCCTTTCGTCTATAGAAGAAGGAGAGTGTATGGTATTATCGCAGGAAATATTTGATACATAAAACTTAGATTGTTAGTATTTTGGAGCAACTTTTAAAATAACCAAATACTTTAAATGAGCTACGGATTAGCTGAGAAAACCCGACAGCAATTGTCGAGTGGTCTGCGGCATTAAGCTGTGGACCGTTTGCTGTGAATGTCTTGGATTCAAATCGCGCTTCGGGCATAGATGTTTTTAACTGTCCTCGTTTACTTCTATGTCTGTGTGGTGTCATAATGGTTACAGTTTAATCTGTGCAAAGCGTTAAACAGGTTAAATAATCTGATTTAAAAAAACTGTTACCTTTTTATATATACCTTTTAATCTCTTCACCCCCGCTTCCTGAATTCCAGTTCTAGTATCCTTTCTTGATGGGGGACCTATGTATCATGTAGGCTTATTAACTATAACATCAGCAATAAAGAAAGTTGGATTTAATTGGCACTAATTTTAAACATTACGTCAATTAAATAATAATACGTGCGAGCTCAGGCTACTTGTTCGGATTCTTGCTTTGCAATAGGATAATACCAGGTTTGAGTTCGGAGACCAGCCATCCTGACTGAGGATTTTCCAGGGTTGTTCCTCAGTTATACTGGGCAAATGCTAGGTTAGTATCTTGATCTAAGGCTCTGGAGACCTTCCTTCCATTCCTTTTCTAATGTTTTCATCTGTTGATTACTACAGTGTAAAGTGGCCTCTGAGGATGTATCTGGTAGCTTATAGTAAATAAACAATAACGATATAATATATCTTCACAAAACGTGTGGGTTAATTTAACTATAGCCTTACAGTCGCAATAGATAGCTAAAGTTTTAATATCAATTTCTTGACTTTTAAGTACTATTTTCATATTGTTTCAGCTTTCAATTTTCTAATGTATGTTCCCACCGAGAATTGAACCTGAGATCACATGAACAAATGCGAATATGTTAAATATTTTTGAACCTTTAATATACAAAACACAAAACGCTTCAATGATACGATGCATGGATATGTTTTGGTTACGTCCTGCAATGTATGATTAAAGAAACCTGGAGGGTGAAGAAAAAATAACAGAAATCTCTTTTATATTTACTCCTTCAAAAAACTCCCGACCTCAGAGGGGCAAGCCATAGGTTAGGTAATAAAGTCATACAACGAACACCACCATTTCTAGTGTTGCCATGAGACGAGACGAGACGAGACTTCAGGCTGTCTCGTCTCGCCTCTAGAGGTTCTGTCCCGTCTCGTTTATCTCGTTTTGTCTCGTCTTGTCTCGTAAAAATTAACCAGCATACCATGGGAACGAAAGTAAAATGTAGCAGGCTGCACCATGCTAATCAAGGTACAACTAAGTTACAAGTATTACCCAGAACACACAAGACAAGAAATGTACCTGTAGCTACACCGTGAAGCCTTCACCTCTGGTGTATGTGGTAGTCGTTTCGATCTCGGTTAGTGCCATGTGAGCTTTGTGGTGGACAAACATTGAATGTGTGTGGGGACCGCGGTGGCTCAGTGGTAGAGCGTTCACCTCTGGTGCTTGGGGTCTCGGGTTCGATCCTAGCCCCGCCAAGTGAACTTTGTGGTGGACAAACACCGTGTGCGTGGTTTTCTCGGGGTTTTCCCGTTTCCTCCCACTTACTTCATTCCACCATTTCATTCATTACTTATCATCACTGTCTCATTTAGCCTAACCGGCATAAACGTGGGACGTAAAACTCAAAGATTTCATTTCATTTTTCGAAAGTGTGTGTTTTCTCGAAGTTGTCTAGTATCCTACTATTTTCTTCATTTCACAAATTTCCCCATCATCATCCATTCTTCCAAAGCTGCCTAAAGGTCTTAAAAATAAATTCAAATAAGCTCACAAGGCAAGGACAAATAGTTTACAACATAATATATCTCTGCTGTTAGTTGTCTGAGGCTTCTCGACCCTGGCTTCTTTTTTTTTTTTTTTTTTTTTTACATTCTGAAACATTGAAATTTGTTTCACCAGTTACACGACAAGCAAAGTTCGATGTAAAGGTGTGACCATCCCCGACACTACAGTATACTATCAGCCCACTTGCTTTATAGTGGCTGTATATATATATATATATATATATATATATATATATATATATATATATATATATATATATAGAGAGAGAGAGAGAGAGAGAGAGAGAGAGAGAGAGAGAGAGAGGGAGATGGAAAGATATAGAGATAAATAGAGAGATAGATATGTGTGCGCAATTTGATTTCATATATTTCAGCCTTTAGGTTTCACAGTGTTAACCCATACCAATCAAAAAACTACTTTCCATTTTAGCATGTTTAGATTTGTTGCAATTATTTTTTTTTAGAAAAAAAGCTCGGAACCAAATAATTTTATTGAGTAATGGAAAGTATTTGATTGAAATTTTCATATGTTACTGCACAAACCGATTTCTTTACTGATAAGCTCTACTTAAAGTGCCATAGTAATGGGAGCTGAACGACACATCGGACGAAAGAATGCTTGGGGCCAGTCTTCACCTCCATTGTTCAAATCCATTCCCATAACCGCGGGGTGTGTGATACTATGTGGTGGTTGCCCCTTTTGTGTAACAAACTCATGACAGTACACCCAGATTAGCTACTGGTCTAAAAAAAAAAAAAAAAAATAGCGTCTGATGAAGCCAAAGTGGCGAAACTGTAACACGCATGTAGTTTTTTTTATGTGAATATAGTGTTTTGCTCAGCAAATAGTTTGTTTGTTCTAGTAAAAAAAAAGTTGATTTTTGGGTGGCCATTTTGGATTAAAGTTTCTTATATTGTCGTGATCTATTGCAATCATACAACGTACATCTTCATACCAAGCCGAGCGGTCTGTGGCGATAGATCATCGGCTTTAAGGCCCCGAGTTGAGTCCCGGAAGGGTCATGTGTATGGATTTTAACAGCATTTGTATTTTCGTATTGTGTCAGGGGGGGAAATCGTACGGGATAAAAAGATTTCAGTCTAAAAAAAATTGGAGAGAATATCCTCCCCAGGATACTTTCATGGGAGTAAGGAATTAGTAAAAATATAGGATATACATTTTATAGCAGATTTAAAAATATGGTTTGGGTAGGGTCTATCCTATTTCTTTTCTGTTAATTATGTTCTTCAATGTTCGAATTTTGATCATTCTCATGATATTTTCTGCTTTCAACGGAGTTCCATGAATATTATACCAAATGTTCTTTACAATTATCAAGTTCGAAAGGTTTTATGCGCCTGTAAGAAACAATTTCTGAAGATAATTCAGGTCCTAATGAATATTATTCACTAGGAAAGGGAAGTATTCCCCTCCTCTCAACATAGAAGCAGAGGGCAATTTCGCACTCTGGTCAGATCAAACCTTTCCGCATAACAAAAGGAAGGCACCCCTGTAAAACCTCTTCACCTCCAGTGGTATTGTTAGTACCATAAATTTGCTGAAAGCAAACAATTTGAAGGGTTCGTCGACAATATCTATGCTTTCTCTGTCCTTCGCCCGACTTCCAAACGAAGAGGTGAATATTACAACATGACTGCTGTATAATACGCGAGCGATTGGTAAAATGGTAAAAGTGTGTTTTTATGTGTATGTGTGTGTGTGTGTGTGTGTGTGAGAGAGAGAGAGAAGACTTGCAAGATGACATACTTCAATTGCCGTTTTCGGTTTATATAGCAAAAAGAATACCACCACCAGAGAATAAGGACAAATGAAGTCTGTTCTGTTCTCTTCCGCCATCTCAGCCAGAACTTTCAACTACAGCCTGTAATAAGTGTAGACCTTACCCAGTTTTCAAATTGAATATATGGTGGTGGTAGTTCGGTTTTTGACCTTGTAAAAATCTTCCCGGTCTTTGATTTTGTTTGTCATCATTGCAGCCAGAAATGAAAAAAAAATGAAAATTCCTCAGTTTACAGCAAGGGGAATTGGGGACAAGACATTAAGGATGATATTCCTGGAAGCTCATGTATCACGATTGTTTCAATTAATAGACAGAGGACACTTTTCTATGAAGGCTTTTCAACATGTTTTCTCACAAAGGGGATTTTCCTTTTGCAATCTATATGACCACTGGCAATTTCAATCTTCGCCATTCCCGCCAGCGTTTTCATTTTCCAGACACGAGACGAGACGAGACACGAGAAATGTCTCGTCTCGTGGCAACACTAACCATATCGCTCTCCTGAAGTTCTCGTGTATATGCTTAAAAATCTACTGTTGTTCCACGCCAACCAGTCTATATTTTTTGTTGTACATACCTTCGAAGTGAAAGATATTCATTATAATATTTGTTGATGGTTGGAATCTAGTGAGTCAGAAACTACTATTAATAAAGAGTTTGTTTTCTCTAGTATTCCTAGTAGAAGGGCCTTATCTAAAAGATATTTCATTTGTATATGAGAAAATGAGAGTTTATTTTCTAAGAATAAAATAAATATTTTCAATGTGAAGCTAACATAAGTTTCGAAGAGGAGTTAAACAGAAGAATTTGTAACCCTTTACATCAGTTTTCAGACAATTCAGTATACTCTGAAATGGGAAGAAGTCAAAACTTGGAAACATTTTATTAAAGAGACTTGGACTGAAAGTGCAACATGTAAATATTGCAAGGTTAAAATAAAATAAAGAACAAAAGTAGCACAAACGTGTTATGGAAACATTTAAAAGCACAGCAATCTACTATATTAGTGAACCCGAAAAAAGTTTTGACGAATTTTAGATATTCAATTTTATCATCACAATTTCAGATGTAGGTTTGGATACAAATCAAGATTTTAGATTCGAATTTCGGATCCAGATCCGAGATCCGGATCCAGGTTCGAATTTCGGATCCAGATCCAAGATCCGGACCCAAATCCGAGGTCTGAATTTCGGATCCGAGATCCGGATCTAGGTCCGGATCCGGCGAGATCCGGATCTCACTGGATCCGGGATATCGGGATCCGAAAATTTTTTGGCATCCCTAGTGTCGATAACTATCTGTTCAATTAGAATGTGAATTTACGTGTAAAATAAACCTAATTGTTCTGAGATGATTCCTTAACTCGCTGTAAGCAAGACAATTGATTCTTTTATTATTGTTGATAATCGGGAGGGAAAACACGTGGTTATTAGGTTTCGTTCAACCCGAGAGAGTAAAAGCAATCGGTGGTCCTAATGATCAAGTTCACTGTCCTAATCATTTCTAGATCTCGGTCGCTTGATACGTGCGGAAGTACCCCCTGTACACCCCTCGCCCCTCTACTGAAGCTAAAAATTAGCGTTTCTAATAAAAGGCCATATCTACGAAACTAATCAAGATATAGTTAATTTATTTTTCCGGTTTTAACTGTAAGGTTTGCTTTAAAATTTTGTGTATTCAGCACGGATAGACCCAACGGTTTTTCGGAAAGTTTAACATAAACATTAAAAACTGACATATCCTTAATATTTTCGTTTTTGCTCTGTATCTCCCCAATGAGTTGAGATATAGAAAACACATCCCCAATTAAATTTGTAGAGCATTAAATTATCTCTCCAACGGTACCAATATTGTTAGATTTACTTCCAGAAGTAGCCGTACAGCGAGTTAAGTTTGAAGGAAAGTGCATTTAGATTCGAATGTTGATGCTTCGAATGACACCACTGAATTTCAGCTCATGTCTGTCAATAAAGTTTTTGTTTCCGAGATAAAAGCTGATTTTTTTTTCTCAAAATTTGAAGAACAGTTCTCGCCCTTTTCTGTTAAACTCTCATGCACTGTCATGATCATTTCTGGATCTCCAGTCACTTGATACGACAGGGCGTTCAGGATCACAAAATTTTGTGATAGTAGAGATGTTTCTATAGTGACAAAATCCATTTACAGTTGATATTCACGATTATTAATATTATTGAATCAAAAGATCCAATATATTTCGGGCAAAAAATTTCTTGTAGGCCTTATACCTCGAGAACTACATATAGTGTAGCCAAATCCAAACTATCACTTAACTAAGTTTGATATACTTATTTCGTAAAAAATACGAAAATTCGACTTAGGGGCCGTTCAAAAATTTTGTGGCATCTGATTCTCAAAATTCAATATATCTCATTCAATCAAACACTTTCTTGTACGCTCCATATTTTGAGAACTACATATACTGTAGCCAAACCAAAACTAACAATTTAATCAGTGTGATGTGCTCATTCCGTAAAAAAATATGAAAACTCGATTTAGCTTCCGTTCAAAAATTTTGTAGCCCCTGATCCACAAAATTCAATATATTTTATTCAATCAAACATTCTGTTTTACGCATTATATCTGGAGAACTACTATAAGTGTGCAAGCCTATTATATATATATAATTAAATAAACTGTTTAGATCGCAAAGCATAAGGAAAAGGGATGTCTTCTGGTGAACTGCAAGATATTCTGTTTCGAGTAATCTGTAGCTGAACTTGAGTGAATTTGTATTAGTATGAGTAAACCTTCCGGTGCAAAATCACACCCAAATAAAGGTAAAATATGCAACAAGAAACAGTGAGTAAACTTGCGGAGGACTAGAATGATTTATAAAAATTAATCCCCCTGAACATCGCCAATCATCGGACTATAACCATCAAAATATAAAAATTAGTTACCTTTCCCTTCAATATTAATTCATCAAAGCTGAAGAAATACATCTAATTAATGAATTAGTTATATCACGTGTAAATAAGATATGATGTGGCAGTATAGCAGTGGCGGAAGAATACAATCGAACAAATACTGCTCATACATTCATTCTGAACAACACACGCAAAAGACGGAGGAGGAAATATAAAAGGTGTTGAAGACATTATGTAAAAATAGTAAAAATAGAAAAAAGAAATATTATAACAAGTTAAATCAGCACTAAATTCTTCGTACTTAATTGTGATCACTATAGTCTATCGAATAGGTAGACTAATAATAAACAGTGCGAATTTCGCGTCGATACCGCCATCGTTCGTGTGCGTGTCGCGTTAGTGTGGGCTAAAAACTTCGATTCATATAATACAGGTTTGAATGGGAAATTAATGTTATAAAGATCAATTTATAATCTTATGAGATATAAAACATGTAAGTATTTGTGAACAGTAAAGAGGGCAGTAAAACAAACGTTAATACGAGAGCCCGAAAATATATATGTTAAACTAAATTGATTTTCTTTAATGAAAGTGTTCCTATTTATTTATATGGTTCGTTTTAAGCTATCTGCATGCTAAATTTGTAATGTTTGTGCTTCAATGTGAATGACTGAATGAAAATCGTACCGGAATCTCATACAGTCATTCACATGGTGATTTCAGTATGTTCGCGCTCTATAGAAGAAACTGATCACTAAGTAGTTCACAATTTTGGTTCGAATCCCAACGTGGAAATGTAGCGCACCGAAGAGAATCCGCACCACAACGATTATGAATAATGGCAACCCGAAGAGGAATATAAAAGAATCGAACCCCGACTGGTTACAAAAATGGCGCTCCGAACATACACACAAACACTGAACCGTTAGTTAAGATCAGCGACAGTGACTTCAAAGCGTGACAACGGAATCATTAAAGTAACTCTGTGCCTATATAAGTTCCTAGTGTAAAGTTGTTCTGTTTAAATGCATCAAAATGGATGAAAGCGATGCGAAGTAATTCTTGGATGCAATTAGGGCAAATTTTGCAAACTAGGGCAAATTAGGGAAAAAGTGCAAGTATTGCGTGAAACTCTGGAAAGTAAAATAGTAAGAATAAGCGATTGTTGCCATTATAAACTTTTAGGTATGAAATTTTGGATTTTTTACATAAATCTTTTTAAATGTGGTAATTTAATTCAAAATGTCGTTAAATTTGGAAAATGTAAGTGAATGTAGAAAGGTGTTCCGAAAAATGCAAGAAATCCAGAAACAAACGAAATATTTAATAGCAGAAAATTTTGTTTAAATGGAAAAAACAAAGTTTTGTATTAGATGATGTTCTGAATTCGTTAGGTATTCACAATGAAACTTGTACGTATCGGAGAAAAGCTATACGAGCACTTGCAGAAAGTATTTTTAACCAAAATGTAGAATATAGAAACAAAATCGAAAATGAAATTAGGTCAAAGATATTTGTATTCATAAGCAAAAACCTGTTTTGTTAGGCTACATTGAAGATAAATTAGAATTATATTTGGAAAAGTCTGAAGTTGGTGGAAAAGCAAAGGAATGATTAGCCCGGCAAATTTATCAAATGAACTTACGAGTTCGCGCTAAGAGTAGTAATGAAACTTTAAACACTAGTCACAAAGTAAATAGTAGCCCATGTAATGTAAACGAAAGTAAAATTGTATATCAGGTAAATAGTCCTGTAGACACTTTAAATAGTAAAAATGTAGAAAAGTTGGAGATAAGGGTAAACAAAAATGTTGAGTCAAAGAGAAATTACGTTCAGCAGACTTTAGAATACGTTAAATGTGAGTCTTTGCTTCCAATTAGAGTTAAAAGTCCAGGATTTGAAAAGGGGATAGTTAAAGTAGTGCCAAAACAGTGTGTAGAGCAATGTAAAATCTATGTACCCATAGTCGCACACGCGCCAGCCATTAAAATAACGCAAGGTGAAATTAATCGCGTGGATTTTAGGTATGAACAAAGTGAGAATATCTTTGTCGCTGAATATAAAGTAGTTGAAGTAAACATCGAAGAGCCAATTGAAAAGTTTAGTCCTGCAGATGTAGAGCAAGGGTGCCAAAAAGTTGTACATGATTCAGTTGTTGTTAGCGCTTGCACTGTTAAACAAATGAGTAGTCAGCCAGTGTCAGACAAAGATAAAAATTCAGTTAGTCAAACTGTTATGTCATGTATGCCTAATGTTCGTTTGAAGTCTAAACAGCAGATAGACGTGTTGAAAGCAAGGTATTTGTCATGTCATGGAAAAAAGTGCACTGATAGGTTTTGTGCGTCCAATTGTACTAGTGTAGTAATATTAATTAATGGAGGCAAGAAAGTGCGCCCTTTACTCATTAGTCACAATTTAAATTTATCGGAGCTAGAATGCGTCCCGAGCACGTTACAAACAGATAGGTTAGCATGTATTCCAAGTAATGACATTTGTTAGTATTTTGCGAACATAGTTATAGTTCACATAGACAATAGGCAAAACAACGGTAACAGTTGTAAGTTGGTAGTAACGAATGTATGTGTTACAAACATCAAGCGCATAACCTTTTATTGTTTTCTATGTACCCATGTATGTGAAATGAATGGTGAAATCAGTTCAGGCACATGTAGCATTAATGAAAATAGTGTTGGTGAAACATCATGGCGCAAACAAATTGAAATTTGTCAAAATAGTTTCGGTAGGCTTTAATAAACTTTGAATACATTTGTTAGAAACTATAAATATTGGTCACGACGCGGTAAGCATAAGCACTGTAAGAAACAAAAGTTGTTTAGACTGAAACAAAGGATAAGAATCATGCACAGAATTTTGCGATCTTTTGAAAAAAATTCAAAATTTGTTCGTAAGAATTTTAAGAAAAGCCAATGTCAGCGCAAATGCAATCGCATGGTGGTTAAAACTAATGGAAAGGTCAATATAATCATTCTAGAGAAACCATGATCAGAAAAGGTAATTGGAAAGCAAAGTAAAAACTCAAAATTTAGTAAGCGTTGTAAGTTGTTCAAAAAAGTTAAAAGTTAATGCGGAAGAAAACCACATGCTGAAATTAGTCGCTAAAAACCACGATAGTTTCCGTGAAAGATGTAATAATCAGGTGAGAAAACTGTGTTGTAGCAAAGAATTAAAAATTCTAAACAGATGTGACAGGAAAGCAAAGTTAGGTTAGTCAAACGAACTTGTGCTAGATGGTCCAAACATCTGGTTACCGTACCAACGCGTAATCATAAGGGGAAAATGAAAAACCATTTTGATCAGGAAAGTAAATTCATTGTTTCATTCAAAATCATTCAGAAAAGTTCTGGAATATAATTTTGAAACGAAAGAAATGCAGTGAACGAAATTAGAAAATACGTGGAAATCGCACGTTAGTGAAGCAATGTGGTAAATCGACAGCTAAAGTGTCTGCCAGTATACAATTCGTTGTCGTTGTTGACGGTGAAAAATCATATGCGTAAGCAAAGTTAATGCTTATCAGTAAATATTTGTAGCAGAAACCACACAGTTCACATTGAAATATTCATTAAGTATTTTGGAACAAAATTCAAAATTTCTGTTGCGCTCGAGAAACCAAGAATGGGAATAGGATAAAAAATGTTTGCAACATACCGGACTGTGTACATTTTGAAAATTTGGCCTTAGCTATGTTTAAAATTTCCGAAAATTATTTTAAAAATTAAATTGAAATTTCTTTTTTTGAATTGCATAAAAGTTTGACAAAATTTTTAAGTTGTTTGATTCATTAACTCGTAAAACCTGGCTTGATTTAACAGTTAAACATAGTTCAGAAAAATATCACAATGTTATTTCAAATGAGTTTAAAGATTCAGATTTGGAAAGTACTGTTGAAACTGTCGCTTGCAATGCATTAACTGCAATACCTGTATGTTTGTCCCAAAACGTAAAGTCACGTGTCAATGATAGTAGAGTAATTAAAATTTTAGAAAAGCTGTTAGATGTCTATGAATATTTGAATTTCTTGTATTGCAAAAATTTGTTCGTCTGACGTGTTGTAATTTGTATTGATTAATCTACAAAATCCTTATATTTTATTGAATAAGTGAACTTAGACTAAATAACATCATGGTATAAAAATTAAAAAAAAAGAAAAAAAGAGGAGGAAAGACAATATGTTACTTTTTTAGTTATTTGAGCAGGCATCTGTGAGCAGTTATGCGATATCCAGATGGCCGTTGATATTGTTTTCCTAAGTAATGAAAAAAACAGCCAAGCTGTATGCTAAGACATTGAGATGAGGTTCCCTCCAACTATTGGGTAATATATTTTGCAAGGCCCGGCGTAGGCTATTTTCTTAAAATCTCCATCTTTATTATTTTAAGTTTTTAACCTTATGTACTGTCCTTCACACTCATCTCCGGGTTGGGTAATAAATTATTTTAAAGTGGGTAGGTATCTTAAAATTTAGCACTCGATTGACCAACCGAATTATTACTTTGTAAAGGTTTAGTTGTGAAACTCCAATGCGCCGAAATTTCTTAAACTAAATCTCGAAAAATGAAACATATATTTTGTTGCATATTACATATTAATAGAATTTTGTGTTGATGTTATTGAATATGAATATATTCCATGAACTGAAATTAATAATTCATAGAAAATATTTTGATAGAATGTGAATATATATATATATATATATATATATATATATATATATATATATATATATAATTATATTTCTTATGTTAACAATATTTTGTATGTCGTGTAGTAATGTCTAATATAGTAATGAAACTTTGGAAAGAAAAAAATGTTTACTGTTCTAATTTAATCTTTAGTCATAAATTTTTATATGAAGTTATTATTTTGTTTGTAATTTCGTATTTTTCTTCGAATGTGTAGTTTTAATTAAAAAAAAGTTGTTCAATGTAATGTTCTTTATGTTTAATTATATTTCTTAGTGTTTGTATAAATAATGTTGAAGAATGTTCATGAAAAGAATTAGCAATATTAGCGCAAGAAAGGACTCATAAACTTTTAAATTAAAAGGCCCATTTCGTATACGTAAATAGCCCATTCCGCATTTTCTGAATTCGTGTTTCACGTTTCGGTGACTTGAGTTATTTTCGTCGAGATGTAACATTCAAGAACATTGGAGAAGATTACAATTCAGAAATTTCCATGGTTCTGATAATTCGTTGGAAAGAATCATTGTCTTGTCGGCCGCCATATATGTGTGCAAGCCTATTATATATATATATATATATATATATAAATATATATATATATATATATATATATATATATATATAAATATATATATATATATATATATATATCATTAAACAAAAACTTTTTACATCGCAAACCAGTAAGGAAAAGGGACATTTTGGTTAACTGCAAGATATTCTGTTTCGAGTAATCTGTGGCTGAACTTGTGTGAATGTGTATTAGTGTGAGTAAACCTTCCAGTGCAAAATCACACCCAAATAAAGGTAAAATATGCAACAAGAAACAGTGAGTAAACTTGCGGAAGACTAGAATGATTTATAAAAATTAATCCCCCTGAACATCGCCAATCATCAGACTATAACCATCAAAATATAAAAATTAGTTACCTTTCCCTTCAATATTAATTCATCAAAGCTGAAGAAATACATCTAATTAGTGAATTAGTTATATCACGTGTAAATAAGATATGATGTGGCAGTATAGCAGTGGCGGAAGAATACAATCGAAAAAATCCTGCTCATACATTCATTCTAAACAACACACGCAAAAGACGGAGGAACAAATATAAAAGGTGTTGGAGACATTATGTAAAAATAGTAAAAAAAAGAGAAAAGAAATAAGTTAAATCAGCACTAAATTCTTCGTACTTAATAGTGACACTATAGTCTATCGAATAGGTAGACTAATAATAAACAGTGCGAATTTCGCGTCGATACCGCCATCGTTCGTGTGCGTGTCGCGTTAGTGTGGGCTAAAAACTTCGATTCATATAATACAGGTTTGAATGGGAAATTAATGTTATAAAGATCAATTTATAATCTTATGAGATATAGAACATGTAAGTATTTGTGAACAGTAAAGAGGGTAGTAAAACAAACGTTAATACGAGAGCCCGAAAATATATATGTTAAACTAAATTGATTTTCTTTAATGAAAGTGTTCCTATTTATTTATATGGTTCGTTTTAAGCTATCTGCATGCTAAATTTGTAATGTTTGTGCTTCAATGTGAATGACTGAATGAAAATCGTACCGGAATCTCATACAGTCATTCACATGGTGATTTCAGTATGTTCGCGCTCTATAGAAGAAACTGATCACTAAGTAGTTCACAATTTTGTTTCGAATCCCAACGTGGTAATGTAGCGCACCGAAGAGAATCCACACCACAACGATTATGAATAATGGCAACCCGAAGAGGAATATAAAAGAATCGAACCCCGACTGGTTACAAAAATGGCGCTCCGAACATACACACAAACACTGAACCGTTAGTTAAGATCAGTATGTTCGCGCTCAATTGAAGAAACTGATCACTAAGTAGTTCACAATTTTGGTTCGAATCCCAACGTGGTAATGTAGCGCACCGAAGAGAATCCGAACAACAGCGATTATGAATAATGGCATACCGAACAGGAATATAAAAGAATCGAACCCCGACCGGTTACAAAAATGGCTTTCCGAACAAGGGCGTACAAGAATCGAACCCTAACCGGTTACACTACATACGTATACTGTAGCCAAACTCAAACTATCACTTAACTGAGAATGATGTGCTTATTCCGTAAAAATACGAAAACTCGATTTAGGGAACGTTCCTAACTTTTTTGGCCACTGATCCTAAAACTAATTATTGGCCAAGATTGCAATTTATGGTGCATTTTTGCATCATTCATAAAATTATTGTTTAATTCTATTTGTGTGCGGTATTTCCACCTCTCGTTGAAAATAATTCCTTACTTCTTTAACTAAAATATTTATCTTACCATAATGAAAAAGCAAAAAATACAAATAATGCAAGAATATATGTAAAGATGTCTTAAATGAGGGCAAACACTATTTATAGGTGATATATAGGATGATTGATTACATCGTTGTACACCTGAAGGGTATTTCTAAAATCAAGAATGGGCCTGTATTTCCTGAATGGCCACTTTAAAAAAATGTGTTTGCAAAAACCTCAATTACTATATTTGTATGTAATTTATTAGAATATTAATCGAACTTCATTAAATAGTTACTAAGGTGTGCTCGCTTGATGTGGAGCATTAGAGCATCCTTCGTTGGTGGAAGTTGGTGTGAGTTTTTGTGACCGACCATATCAACACAGACAGCGTTGATCGAAAATCTTTGTGAGTCGGTGTACAAATTCACCACATATTTTTCTGCACGCGCATTCGTCTCATCGTCCACATTACCAGGTACTAAGTTAATTAGCAAGTATGATTTCTTTAAAAATATTCATTCCATGCTTTCCTTTTAACAATTCCTGCGAACTGACAGGCGGTGTTGCTTCCAGTAAATACATGGAATGCTGGAAAGGAATGACATGTTTCATCGTTGAGCTCATACACAATTGTGTGGATTGGAATAAATTGTAAGGTTATTGCTGTTCTAGTAGACATCAATATTTCTACTGCTTTAATTGTTTTTAAAAATATAAAGAGAATAAGAACATCGGTGTCTTTGCAGTCAGTGAGCAGTTGCTTATAACCGCTGCTAAAAATATGGTATGTATGAAGTATTATCTTCGTATCAGCCTATTCATGATTAGATTTGAGAAATGGTAGGTCTTCTCCCTATGATGACTCTTGATGTGATAACAAACTGTTCTGTTCGTCTTCCAGTGTTACCTATAGAACCTAATCAGCTCTAAAGAAATAAATGCTGCGAGGTCAATTTGTTTTCGGGCAAATCAATAAAACATTTCTACTGCTGAGGAAGCGGACAATCTCGACCTTCAATACTTCTCCAAATCAATGAGTAAGTACTTGCTGTTCGCCTAAGCCTTGTCCCTCCTTTAATAGAACATGGGCCGTTATAGTCGAACAAATCATCAGTTCGTGAGCACGCCCTGTTTAGAAAGTTCAGCACACATTTTATAAAAATATCCGTCAAATCACTACCAGTCTGTTCACAGAAATTGGAAAAAGAAAAGCATGGAATGTATATTTTAAAATTCATACTTGCTATGTAACTTAGGATCTGGTAATGTGGATGAGACGATAGCGATTGCAGAATTTGTGGTGAATCTCTAGACCAATTCACGAAAATCTTGGATCAGTGCTGTCTGTGCTGATGTGGTCGGTAACAAAAAAGCACACCATCTTCCAGCATTGAAGGGTGCTCCAATGCTCCACATCAAGCGAGCACACCTTCAAACATACATCGAACATTGACTTCCTTCAACGCGAACATTTTGGTTGATGAACTACGAATGAAAAATTGGTGCCCAAATCAATGACTAAAAGTTGCCCACTTGTACATGTAAACATATGTGGGACACAAACAATTGCAAGTGCGTGCATGTTTTAGTGGAGTGCATTAGAACCCGTAGCTGTAATGGTAACAAGCGTTTTAACTTACTTATATTACGTACCAGAAAATGATTTGTCTGATGAGGATTCAAAAGATTAAAGAAATATGTAATTTTGCAAATATTTTGTGCAGATTTGATAGTTCTGCTTGTTTCCAGTAATTAGTAAGTATTTAATGAAATTCGATATAATATGCTCATAAATTGCATACAAATATAGTTATTGAGGTTTCTGCAAAAACATTTTTTAAAGTCACCATTGAGGAAATACAGGCCCATTCTTCATTTTAGAAATACCTTTCAAGTATACAACAATGCTATCAATAATGCTATAGATCACCTGTAAATGGTGTTTGTCCTCACTTAAAACATCTTTAAATATGTTCTTACATTATTTATATTTTCTGCTTTTTCATTATGATAAGACCAACATTTTAGTCAAAGAAATAAGGAATTATTCTCCACGACCGGTGGAAGTACCACACACAAATAGAGTTGAAATATAGGAATCATCCTGAATATCAACTGTAAGTGGATTTTATCACTATAAAAGACATCTCTACTTATCTCAAAATTTTGTGATCCTTAACGCACGGTCGTATCCAGTGACCGGAGATCTAAAAACGACAGTGCAGGAGAACTCAAGGGAGAAGGCTGAGAACTGTTCTTCAAATATTGAAAATAAAAAAAAAGATTCAGTTTTTATCTCAGAAACAAAACTTTTATTGATTGACGTGAGCTGAAATTCAGTGTCTCTTTCGGAGCATCAGCATTTGAATCTAAGTGCACTTTCCTTCCTTCAAACTTACCTCACTATACGGCTACTTCTGGATGTAAACCTAACAATATTAGTACCGTTGGAAAGATAATTTAATGCTCTACAAATTTAATTAGTGATATGTTTTCTATATCTCAACTCATTGGGAAGATACAGAGCAAAAACGAAAATGTTAAGGACAAAATATGTCAGTTTTAATATTTATGTTAAATTTTTCGAAAAACCGTTGGGTCTATCCAAATCATGAATAGACAAAATCGTTAAGCACACCTTACATATAAAACTGGAAAAAGAAATTAATTTATATCTTGAATAGTTTCGGAGATATGGCCTTTTATTAGAAAAGTTAACTTTTTACCTTCAGTGGAGGGGGAGGGGGTTTACGGGAGGGACCTTCCGCTCATATCAAGTGACCAGCGGTCTAGAAATGATCAGGATAGTAAACTTGATGATTTAGGATCACCGGTTGCTTTTACTCTTTCGGGTTAATTCAACTCATTTTGAAAACTTTTGCAGATTCTGCCTCCCGGCTATGGTAAGATCTTGATAAGATTATTGCTGTTGCTTACATTTGTTTATTTAAATCAATGAGAAAGTTTGTTTAGACTGAAATGTAAAATTCTTTTGTTAGATATTTAAACAATAACACAAACTACACGCACTTTCTTACAAGGCTGTCTATAATCTTTATTATAAATTAACTAGAAATGTTTCAGTTTCGGAAGTATATCACTTCCTTCTTCAGACTAATTCTCCAACTGAAATCATAAATAATGTTACATCATTTTTATCTCTACCAATCAGGAATCATTTTTCATTAAAATTCAATATATATGTCCATTGTTCTGATAATTTTAAATTCTTAACAGACATAATACTTTGTTAACATAATACATTGTTAATAAATCTTTATATTTCTTTTAACCTATACTAACATAAATACTAATTAACTACCTAAATATTGAAATTTTCTACTTGAATATTGACTACCAATTAACTATTTGAATATTAAAAAACACATAAATAAACTTTAACCCTATATTATCCTTATATTCTTCTTTCTTCTCTTTTCAAAATGTCCTCCCACTCTTCATTAATACTCACACCACTATTCCAGTTCATATCTTTATCGTAAACTTATTTTATCCTCTTCGCTTCTTTCCACTTCCTAACCATTTGTCTCCCTTCATATTCCAATATTTTTGCTCCTTCCCAGTTTACTTCATGACCTGTTTCGTCAACGTGCTTGTAAATGGCATTAGTGTCTCTCTTCAATCTTACGTCATCTTTATGTTGTTTTAAACGTTCCTGCATTCTCTTCTTGGTTTCCCCTACATATACTTTATCACACATCCCACACACTACTTCATATATCACTCCCTTTTTACATAATTCCGCTGACGTTCTCATCTTCTTTCTGTTGATGATATCTATTATCTTCATCCTACTTTCCTGTACGTCTTAATACCTTCTCTCTTAAGAATTCGTCTTATCTTCTCTGATATCACCCCTGCACTTTCAATACCATGCCATCTTTTCTTCTTATCCTCTTCTTTCTCACTTTTCTTCCTTCTCTTCCTGCTCTTTTTCTTGTCCTTTTCATTGTAACCATTCTCTTTTAGCTGTTCCCATAGTCTTTGTATATCTTCTTCTTTTGATCTTCCATATTTACCATTTTGATCCTTTCTTCCATATTCCTAATGAAATTCATTTTTGTTCATTCATCAACATCACTTCTTTTATTGAAGTAAACCTTCCATCGTCCACTCCCTGACAAATATTCAAAGCGATGGAAGATTTAAGTGGTTGGGAAGAAAGCTACAGGGACAAATAGAGGAAGAGGTTAAATGAAAAAGGCAGAAGATAGGATGGAAGGAAGAGAAAAGAAATGATTCAAAGAATAAGGTAGTAGTTATTGGAGAAGTTGAAATTACGAAAGAAAAAGCGGAATTGTAAAACGGACATAGAAGAATTGGTTTATGGTGCAGAGGAAGCTTTACAGGAGATAGAAGATAAAGAAAAGGTGAAAGAAGTAAGAAGAAAAATGTGAAATTAGTGAAGAATGTATCAAAAAAGAAGAAACGTAATATACATGAAAATGAATTACAAGGGTTAAGGAGAATTAAGAGCAGGAAAGATATAGTGGTGGAACAAGCGAATAAAGGGAGTGCAATAGTGGTTATGGAGAAAGGATGGTATGAAGAGTAGCTTAAGCTATTGAATGAGGAAGTAGCGGAAGCAGAGAAAGAAGAAGAGATGAAGATAAGAAAACATGTAATAGAAGAAGGTAAGGAAAAAGGATTCTCAAAGTTTCTTGACGAAGAAGGAAGGATATCGAAAATGAAAGGTTTTCCTAAAATTCATAAGGAAGTAAAACTGAGACCGGTTTCAGACTGTAGGAGTAATTTCATGGGAGCATTGGAGAAAAAGATTTAAAAGATTGCAGAAGCTCTCAGAGGAATTCAGGATAGCAAGAGGGTAGTTAAATCAGCAGAAGTGAAAGAATCAGTAGCGTAGCTAGAGTTTTTTTCAGGGTGGGGAAATGAAGGGCGCAATTGGATTTTGAGGGGGCCATCTCCAATATATATATATATATATATATGTGTGTGTGTGTGTGTGTGTGTGTGTGTATTGAAGGTGAATGTTTCCATCTTTGTTGTTCATGATTTTACTCTTTGGAAAACAGTGAAAATATAAGAATTTAATACCTCAAACAACTAGGATTCATTAATGCAATTGATTTCTAATATAAGTAAATAGTTATTTAATCATGGCGTTTAAAATATGTGTAGCTGGTTGATTTAAGTGGAAGCAAACACACTTTTACAGGTAAAGAAAATAACTTATAGGTTCATGCCTCTACTTGAAGAGGATCTTTCTATTCGTGTGGGCAGCAGCAAACATATCCACAACTTGTTGAAGATCTAACGATTTAGCAATTTTCTTCTCAATATAAAGTAACACTAAGTTTTTCAACCTATCATGAGTCATTGAATTGCGTATACAAGTCTTTAATCTTTTCAAAGAAGACAATGACCTTTCACATGTAGGACTAGAAACTGATATAACCACAGAGATGATACCTAGCTTGTAGGTTTCTAGGAATGCGTTTTTGTAGACACAAGGAAGATCAACGAAATTCGTTAAGGAATCAGCTTTGGTTTTCTTCTTGTCTTCATACAACTTAATTGTTAGAGCAACCTATATTATGCTTTATTTCTTGTTTAATTATGCTTTTTTTAAATTATGCTTTCTTGTTAATTTCAATGATTATTTTACATTAATCGTGTATAATGTATAATATTTATTATATATTAAATATTCTAAATATCTTGATCTATTTATTGATATTTTTTGCAACTATTTTCTCTCATATTAATGAACTTTCTACTTAATTCATTGTAAAGAGATGTACTTTGCTCGAATAAATTTTTTCTATCATTTGTGTGCGCCTTACAGGTACATATATACAGAAAGGGAAAGTAAAAGATGCCACCAAAAAGTACGGAAAGTGCTTAAGTTCAAAAAGTAAACATAACAATATAGTATGGAGTTCTTGCATACTATTCATTGTTGGCGGAAAAATTTCTTCTTTTACTTTTTTCTTTTCTCCACATCAAAGGATTACACCGAAAAGTTTACAGAAATGAAAATAAACTTTTCATTGTTCCATTGTTATGTTCTCAATGATTTTGCATTGTAAATATTGGTTTTAAAAAATATTAACACAGTATGTTAAACTTTCAGTTAAAGAGAATTTTGCAAGAATTGTGCTATATATTTTAAATTATGCTTTATGCTTTGTTTTCTAAAATTATGCTTTTAAAAGTAGTTTCTTCTGGACTCTTAGACAATCACAGTCATGTTCAAAGTACCAACCATATGTGTAAATTGCTGTTATGCTTTATATGCTTTTTATGCTTTTGGGTTGCTCTATTAATTGTGTTTGGGAGGATTTTGAGTTCTCACTTTAATGTTTGCAGATCACTCCATAATGCTGGGTTATAGGCTCGACAATGTTGTAATTTAAAAAAGTTTTTACTTTTTAGATGTAGAGTGGTGATTGATCTGATGATTTTGCAACATGATACAAAGCGGATTTCCATATCAGTGATTGTCTATCAATAGTAGGGAGAGAAATATCTCTTGATAGATATATTATCTTTAGAAAATTCGTTTTTTGCATCCAATGAAGGAAAAGATTCATCCAAAATGAATTTGTGATATTTCAATGGCGGATGTCTAGTTCGTTTCCACGAGGAACCCCTATATTCTATTTGTTACCGGCTCTATTTTCTTTGCACATCTCCAAACATTCTTGATAAAATTGTTCTAATATTGTTCATTGAGAGTCATATTTACCAGATCTCATCTTGGACAGCGTTTGAACTAGTATCTACAAGGATCAAACCTTCTGACATGTCTGCATCTACTTGAGATAAGGCGACACTCAAAGTTACAGCATGGCACCAGTAATCTTAATTTTAGCAGCCCGAAAACATTCCCTCGTGTACAGATCACACTAATTTTCCGGATGGAATGATGGAGGTAAATAAATATCAGAAGTTCCAGATTTGTTTTAATACCGCATGATAATATAATGTGTTGAAAACAAATTTTATGAAAAAAAGGGGATAAATGGATATGATAATTTGTAAAAAAAAAGTGATAGTGCTTAAGTGAATTATAAGAAAAAGCCTTGAAAAGTAATCAAAAGGAACCATTAATATGTTTTTCCTTTGTTATAATAGGGAGCTCATGTGGTTCGGATTCCACATTAATCAGTAGGTCCACGTCTCATATAGCCTCACTGCTGAACGGAACGCTAAACTAAAATCAACTCAACTCAACTTCTTGTCCTAAGGGACAACGGTGATAGAAACTAATGAGACTTTATAATTGCAAAAAAAATCATAAAGTACTTAATTTGAAATTAAAGATTGATAACATTTGGTAATATAATGGGGATTCAGGCTGGCACAGGGGGAGAGTGAAAACGGAGGCAACAGAGACGTTCTTTTTTTTAGCCATGTGCAAAGAGATTAACCTTGGAGAGAGAGGTTACCATACTCATGTGAGTTTTAATTGCTACCACTTGTAAAAGTTAGCTAAGAAAGACAGTCTGAGCATAGTTTTAGTTTCCTAGCGTAATTAGTTTTTGTGACAAGTAACTCGTATATGCAAATAGCATCGGTAATATCATCTTGTATGTTAGAATTGTCTTTGTGTAAATAAAATTGTAATTAAGCATTTCGAGGAAAAACAGATTCTTTTACTTAACTTCTACAAAGAAAAGATTAGAACTTACCTCTTATGCACAGATACGACAGCGTGGGATACTGTCGATCAGTAAATAATATAATCTGAAGTCATCTATCATACGTAACTAAATATAATTGATTAATCATTTTTATTAATCAATAAATAGTTGTTTGGTAGATAAACTAATAATAATAATACCAAATCATTTAATGGATGCTATGCATTTGTTCTATGTCGCCATAATGAATGGAAATCAATTACTTAGTGTACGAAGACTTTTTTCGTCCAACACAAGTGTAATGTTTTACTGCAGTGCATGTTATTTGTAAGTATGCATATCATATTTTAGTATGAATTTCAACATTGAAGCGAATGAGATTGCCGACTGATTTTCTATTTTTGTGGTTGTTTTTCAAAAACAAAGGAGATAACTAGATAATGGACAGAGGTTAAAATGAATGTCCAGGTGGTGAGGTCAATGCAAGCATCCCACAGATTTCCGTGAATTAGATCTTTCCGTACTACAAACTAAAACGAGTGGAGCTATTTTATTCGGAACGCAACGGTATTCTGCAGTTCGTAACTTTGTTGTCGAGAGATGTTTTGGAAGTAGTTTCACTTGTACTCACTGGCAACTCACCGTTTGTCGACCTATAATAGCATCATCTGTGTGGGGTGGGCCAGTAGGGGGCCAAGAATTTGAGCAAGGTGGCCTGGCCCCCCTTGGCCCTCCCTTGGCTCCGCCACTGGAAAGAATTGATAAAAGGTTTAGGAACCAGAAAAGAAGGGACTGTTATGTTTAGTGTGGACGTAAAAAGTATGTTTCCCAGCATCAAGAGGGAAGTTCTAACAGCAGTGGACAAGGTGATGAACGACAGAAATATTGAAAACTGGGATAAGGAGAAAATGAAAAAAAGGTTTAAGGTTTGTATGGGGCAATAGTTTCTGCAAAATATATGATAAAATAGTGAAAATGAAAGATGGGTTGAGCATTGGATCATGTATAAGTCCAGTAATAGCAGATGTGGCCATGAATGAATGGGAGAAGTCAGTGGTGGAAAAAGGTGGTGATAAATTAATATTGTTTTGTAGGTATGTGGATGAATGTTTGGAGTATGGAAAGGAACTAGAAGGCAATTAGAAAAAAAATATTGGAGAATTGAATGATGAAAGGAAAGGTATCATCTTAGAGAAGGAGATAGAAAAATAAGGTGTAATAAATTTCTTAGATATCAAAGTAATGAGAACAAAAGAAGGAAATTTTATAACATCGTGGTTCCAAAAAGAATGTGCAGCAGCAGTTTACTGCAATAAAAGAAGTGATGTTGATGAAGGAACAAAAATGAATTTCATTAGGAATATGGAACAAAGGAAAAGAATGATAAATATGGAAGAAGATCAAAAGAAGAAAGATATAGAAAAACTATGGGAACAGCTAAAAGAGAATGGTTACAATGAAAAGGACAAGAAAAAGAGTAGGAAGAGAAGGAAAAGCATATCACAGTAGTCATATCGAAGTTTGTCCACATACCATCGACGCAGGGTGCCTTTGTTTAATGAATAGCAACGAGTTAAATGTGTAACAGATGGTCTTTTGGAGCTGTCACGTATTTTCATCATTGTGTCAATTAAAGAAAGAAGAAACTGTCAGTTTAATGTGACATATAGATGTCGGACAATACTTTAACTGTTGGAAGCTAGAAAAGAGTGTTTTAAACGTGTCAAATAACTTTTAGAAACATGGGAAAATGTCGATAAAGAACAATTGTTAAAAGACATTGACTGTTTAAGATCGAGGGCGCGGGAGGGAGAGAATTTTTTGATGGAGAAAAGTAAAGAAAGAAACATAGACACCTGCTTGTATGTGTGTGTGTTTCAGGGTTATGGATGGGCGAAGTGTACTGTCCTTTGGAGTAAAAGACATTGACTGTTTAAGATCGATGGCGTAGGAGGGAGAGAGCCCTTTGATATGTACTAAAGAAAGAAACATAGACACAGCTGTGCTGTAATTTTGGGTGGTCCAGGTTTTTTTTTTTTTTTTTTGGAGGTGGAGAGCGAAGTGTACTGTCCTGGGAGTAAAAGACGTTGTTTAATTGGGGATGTGACTTTTACCGCATGGAGACTGAAAATATGTGAAAAAAAGAAATAGGGATCATTATTTTGAGGACAGAAATTTTTAAGAAAGAGATAGTTAAATGTGACATGTTAGTTTTAAAAGTTAATGTATTGCTCCCTATACTGAGAGACCGCACGTAGGATTGCATGAGGGAAGTGTGTTGTTATTTTGAGCAAAGGACCAGTTTTAAATTAGCGTTTGACTTGTTACGCATTTTGTTAAGACCTTGCCACATACGTAGAGGGGAGAGAAAGGGTGGCCCTTCCTACCTGAGTTCCAAAGAGGAAAAAGAGTGAATGAATTGTGTACGTAAGGGAACTTTCCCTTTTGTGCTTTTTGGAAGAAGTTTTCAAACAAGATTTTTAAGGTATTTCCGCATAAATGATTTTATCCTTTTAAAAACTAGATTATTGAATTAATTATTTATGAATATTAATGAGATGATAATGAATATTAATGAGATGCTAAAGAATGGGTTACAAAGAATGATTTTTAGTGTTTTTCGTATATTTAGAGGTATGTTGCGGATATATGTAATATAGAGCACTACATATTGTACATAAATGTATGAGATAATGTGGGAGGAAATGGGCGTAACTCTAAGAAACGTATTTTATGTATTGATATTGTATTTTCAGTAGCTGATATTGGATTTTAGCATATAATATCATCTTTTGGATACTTCATGCGTCTAATGGCGTACGAAGCTTAGACGAATAAGAAATTGCATGTATATATGAATAGTTTGTAAGGGGATACATGTATGTGTAGCTGATATGAGATTTTAACATAGAATATCATCTTTTGGATACTGTATGGGTCTAATGGTGTACGAAGCTTAGACGAATAAGAAATTGCATGTATATATGAATAGTTTGTAAGGGGGTACATGTATGTGTAGCTGATATGTGATTTTAACATAGAATATCATCTTTTGGATACTGTATGGGTCTAATGGTGTACGAAGCTTAGACGAATGACAAATTGCATGTATATGTGATTAGTTTGTAAGTGGGTACATGTATGTATGTATGTATATTGGTTTTGATATTGGGACAGGAATATATGTATCATATTGTAGACATATTATATGTTGTTTTCATGTAAGTGTTTTAAACATGTGTTGTTGGTTGCGTAGCTTTAGGGGCCATACTATGGGGATGCAAACACCTGAAGTGTTTCTATTGTATTAATATTGGATTGTAGCCTTATTTTATCGTATTGTAGAGTTGTATATCTTGTTTTGGTGATATGCTAGATGAATGCAAATGCCTGAACTAATTGTATTATATTAATATTGGATTATAATGTAGGCTTATATTCTGATTCCGTATGTATATAAGTGTTTTAGATTACCTTGAATACCATGTTAGGATGTATATATTGTGATTTTTTACGTACGCAGATACTTGTTAGACATGTTCTAGCGGTATTTTAACCAAATAGGATTTCACTGTGTTATAAGCCATTTACATATAGATATCTTTTCACTACAGTATTCTAATGTCTTATATTGGTACCTTTACTTACTTCTAAGATGTTTGTTCACCTTGTAGAAGACATTATGCCATCATTATGGTTTCCAACTTGGGATAATTTATTGTAGGAACATAAAATATGATATATACGTATAAATAACCTTATATGAAGCATACGTATTCTTCCTTTATCTTATATAGAATACAGATACTTCGTATTATATGAATATTTGTTTGGAGAAATAAAACATATTATTATAAATTGTAACGCTTTATTATATTTATATAGTCTACAATATTCTATTTTCCAATATTGGCATATTGATATACATATATAGATATATTTAGATAAGATATTTACTATACTTAGAATATTCTTAATAACTTATTGACATATTTACATTATATATACGTAGAAGTACCAACTGATGGGTCTTGTGAAAACTTATGGACATATTTGATGATATTATGACTATGTTATGACATCATGATACCTTTAGACAGTCTACTATTTACATATACACAGAATACCAATCATTTAACACACTTAATACTTTGATAACCATATGGCAATGTTCTATAGTCAGTAATACTGCTATGATTTAATCGTCGTCTTTTATTTTGAACTTTCTGATGTGTTTTAGTTTCAGACTTGGATACGATGACAAACCCAGGCTTACGAACAATTCTTCCTGGATTGTGTAACTGTTTTTTATCAGCTTTATCCCGAACTAGTTGATAAAAATGATCAAAGTTAATTTCTTGTCGTGTACGATGATTTAAAGTTATTCCTCTAATTTTAAATACATAATCTACTTTACCTGTTTGAACTTCTTTCATTCTATAGGCATAATTTTTTGGCCCTAAGCCTATAAATGCATCAATTTCCCACCCATCAGGAACTTCATTAGTTAACTGACCTAAATAGGAACCCAAAGAAAGTGGAGGCTTTTCATTACGTGGTTGTATAAACATAATACTATCAGTGTCGCAGTACAATACACGATCAGGATCTATAGCTGTTACTAATTCGTAAAGTTTTAGACGCGCCCACGAGGTGATGAAGGCTGCAAGGACAACATTGGACAATTTCCATGGCTTGTTTTTGTTTTCAATGTTTTTATATGATACAATGAGATGTCGCTCTCCAATAGGCAATACAGTTTGTACCTCATATTGCGGTGCCCATAGATAACTTAAAAATTTTTCTGGAGTATCTACAATTACAGATTGAGATAAATCTGTTCTTTGTCCCCATTTCCCATACAAGGAATGGAGAAATATTTTGGAAATATATCTTAGACCAGGATTTGATTCAATGTTATTTTCCGTTAACTGAATGCATTCATGTTCATAATAGTCTGCAATATATTTTTCTTGATCTTGTTTAGTTTTGCACCATCTAGGAAATCCTGAAGACTCCTGTTTCATTTTTAAGAAGGAATTGACATAATCTTTAAACAGATTATTTTCTGATTCGGATAATTTGAATTCCCAAATTTCGATAATTTGTAGAATTTTGTATCCGAGATCTAAAGCTACATGAAGTTCAGGAGTACAGTATGTACCAGTAAAGACACGCTCGGCATCATTATGGATGCAATTGTTGGCACTTTGTTCCATACATGTACGACATAACCCAAACAAAAGGCGTTCATTACATGTATATGGTAAAATTGGAAAATATAAGTCTTTGAGAGGTAAGATACTACATTTGACTAATCCATGAATACTTTGCATTTGTGGAAAGTCAGGCCCCTTGTATATTATAGGTTTACCTATAGGCAATGGCTTACGTGCCATTACCCATGGGTAAAGACTGGTAACATCATAATATGACACAAACTCTTCGCTGGTACATTCGTACAAGGCATTAAAACATTCTGTACGTCCCCCATGAAAACTATCTTTAGGTACCAGATGGTCGACAAGATCATGACACTGTGTTTGAATAAACTGTTGTAATTTTTTATTATTTTTTACCATGAGGTCCCATTCACATTCCCACATTTCAATGACATTAAGATTTAATTTTTTAAGAAATGCTATTTTTGTGGTGGTGTTTTCGTACCGATCTTGTAGTGATGTACCTTGCTTAGAGATAGAATCTAGGGACACGTGTCGTAGTGTAGGATAACAGTTTAAACACCCGTGATAGTAACATCCATGAAATTCGTAAACTGTATTTGTTTTACTTTCAAATCCATCAACCTTATATCTCCCGAATCGTTTTTCTAAGCCATTTCCAGAATGAAGAATTTTATTACCAGTAGTACGTTCTAAGTATCGTAGCCAATACATTGCCTTGAGACTTTGACGATCACGATGGTCAAACCCATAAGGTGGAATAATTGGAATAATTTCTTTAGGTAAATATAAGGTACGATATGTTAGTATTGCCAAACTAGCAATAGTTGGTGCAGCGATAAAACATTGGATACCATTTGTTTTGTCTTCAATTAAGTTTGAAAATTTAATGACAGCCTCTGCTAAAATTTTAACATCATTCCGAAAATATTCAATCATTTCCTTTTGCAGGTCGTACTGCTCGCCACTTTGAACACGTTCTTCGTGCCATATGATAAGTTGCTCTCGATCTTCAGTGCTCCTTGAATCAGGATCAAAATATTTTAGATCAGGAATTTTGCCTATGTAATTTTGGTTCTCTAATGTATTAAACAAGTACGGGAAATCTCCCTTTCGTAAATTTGCAGAAAGACCTAATGCCTTAGGTAATTTAGATAATTTAACTCCCATATATAAATATGTGTCACGGAAGTAAATCTTTTGTCCTAAACGCATTTCAATAATTTTTTGCCCTGACATTATTACTTCAGGTGTAAAATGATGATTTATGATCAAAGTTTTAGCACAGAATTGCATATCATAATTACTGCCATTATGGGAAAGCACAATGATTTTTTTAAACATTGGTCGAGTTATTAATACATGATTAACAAATTCTTCAATGTTGTTAAAATCAACCGAACGGATTCCATCTTTATCGCCGCATACAAAGCATGTATCATGAAGTTTCATGTCCTTACACTTGTAACAGGCATGAATACAATTTACAAAATTTACGTGATGTTCTTGTTCTCTTTGTTCATTTTTAGGAAGTAACATTGTTTCTACATCAAAGATAATGTACAAAAGGTATCTACATGCTGCATCATAGCCGTTTGAACAAAACAAATATGGTCAACGCTTACATATGTATAACATGTTTTACAATAACGTTCACCACATTCATGTTGAGACCTGCGTGAACGCATGTCAATCATATCACCACATTTGACACAAATTTTCTTTGTTTCGCATAAACTTTTTCCGGAAACATTTATTGTTTTATGATTGTCAAAACATTCTTCTGAAGAAAACAGTCTATGACAATCAATGCATTCGAGTTTAATATTATTATCATTATTACAAATATTGTGATACTTTTCACACATTAGACATTTGAAGTTACACTTATGATTTTCTGTACGATGATAAGCTTCCAAACAATACTGACAATAATTTTTCTTGTTTAATAGTGTTGTAATACTAGTAATTAATTCATAGTGTCCCTCAGTATACAAAATTAAAATTTTCTTTGATGCATGTATTCCAGGATAAATTACATTGTAGTTTCGAGTTAAACGATTTTTTTCGTAAACAACAATTTGATAATGAGGTGCTAGCTTATTTTGAAACTTTTTTACATCATCAATAGTACATCCATCATGGATTTCAATGTCAACTTTAGCACTGACACACAAATCCTTTGCTTGTTTCATCAATCGTTCAGAATGATTTTTCAATTCATATACGTAATTATAACGATGATCAGCCCTACCCATTCCAAGAATAATACTCTTGGGAAGACAATACACATCCTTTTGTACAGGAATAGTACATTGATGCATGTGTGTTACAAGATCAACATATTTTGCTGAACCCATAGTTCGTCCCCTACCTTTACGTGAATCAACAATATGAATTTTGAAATTTACTTTATCACCTAATAAATAATTTTCATTACTTTTTAAAACATTTTCAATATTACGAAATAAAATGTCGGAGCTTAAATCCGACTTTTGACGCCACGAAATGTATATCGGTTTATTAATCGTAGAAGCAGAACTTTCTATTGTTATACCAACATACATATCATCATCGGCATCATTTAATACATGATCTTTTACAAATTCAAATAATAACTGAATATATTTTTCAGGATCATCTATTCCACTAGTTTGCATACGTTCAATTGTAACTTCCTTTCCTGTAAGACCGAAATAAGTATATTGTTTGGTTGTACTATTAACAATACGAAAATATTCATTTGTTTTACCACTCCCACACATGCTAGGTTGTGATACAGTATTAGTATTAGGACTTGAAAAGTTTATAAAATTTTGCATGAACACGCTAAAATCATCTGTAGTTAAATTATTAGCTTTTCCTTCAGACACAAGTTCAATAAACTTCTCACGAGCTAAATTCTTTATATTATCTTGACGAAAGAAGCCTACATGATATAAATCAATAATATCTTTTGCAGACTTACATTTTTTCAAAACAACATGTGGATCACAACCAAAATGCATAAACAACGCCTGCAATAACTTGGAATAAGCTTCATTGCTTACTCTTGCACCCGTAGCATGACATTGTGTTATCACTTCCCATGTAAATAAAACTTCGTTTGGATTTTCATATCCACGTGCTTCTTGTGCTGATAACATGGTACAGATGACAGACTGTCCTTCCATTGTATTATTGACACACTAAATATGTAATTGCAATTTGAATTATTTTGTCTTATACAGTAAATATTTTACACAATGATGTACACAGAACTTTGATATTTGTTTTCGCAGTTTTTAAATGACAAGGTTTCGTAAGTAGACTTTTATGATATGATTCACAATGTGTTGACCAAAGATACACTTTTTAAGAATTTTTACACTTACCAGTAAATATAGCAATAAAACTTTCCCGAACTTGATTCAGTTCACAACAGATTTAGTTGTAAGTTTACCGACACTACACTTGAAAGCTTGTCGGGAATTGCACTAACAATTGCCGTTAACTACAATGATAAAACTTCTCGTAACTTTTTTCAGTTTAGTATCGATGCACTACCACTTACCACTCACTAACTATATTTTAGTTCATCGAAGATATACTTTTAAGTTTATCGGTTAATCCTTTAGCACTTTCCGATAATTGTAATTTACAAATTGCCGTAATGAAATTGTTTTAGACTAATTACAGCACGCAGAGTACAAACAGGAAGTGTGTTTACTTTTTTATTGATTGTTTATTATCAACACTAATAAATGGAAATTCCAAGAACTGCACACGAAAATTTCCGAAGATTGCCGAAGTTTCCCGAAGTTTTCCGAACATTGCCGAAGATGAACATAAGAGTTTATTCACAATTCCTGTACATGTTGGTTAATGTACCACACGAATGGTTCCGAAAATTGCCGAACTTAACCGAAGATGGACATAAGAATGCATCAACAATTCCCGTACACGTTTAGTAAATGTAACTTGTAAAAGTCTTGTAACTTTAAAGATCACCAAAGATATATTTCAAAGTTTATTATTAGATGTAACTTTGTAACAAAATTGGTATTTTAAAATAAATGATTTAACAACAGAAAGTATACCAATGATTGGCTTTACTTTAACAGTAGTAATTCTATAGTGCGCGGCGCGGCTTGCTGCGCTGGATTTATACTTTTAAAATTTAATCTTGTACCCGAACGCACTTAGTTTTGAATCTCGTACCCCAAGCCATTTAGTTTTGTAATCTCGTACCCAAACGCATTTGGTTTTGTAATCTCGTACGCAGGTGCTTTAACATATTTTAAATTAGTAACAGTAATATTACATAATGTGATATAATTTGTAATTGTAGTATTAAAGTTTGTAACACTTCAAACAAATATAGCTACTTGTTTTTGTATGCTGTTTCACTATGTTATCGGTCTAAAAAATTGCTTTCTTAGTAATGCTAAAAATTTGTTTTGTTTGCCTTGCTACAGGTGTTTAAACTGATTTAAACCGGTTTAAACTAGTTATTGTTTTTTGTTATGCAATTATTCAGTTCTGCAAGAACTTCGTTGTTAAAATAGAGTGCGATCGTATTTAAATTCCTGTGCAAACTCCTTATTTATTTAGCCTTTCGTAATAAATTACTCGAACACTTTGTGTGAGCATACCAAAGATAATTTGAAAATATTAAAAATGAAGTGAACTTACAATTAATTTTGATAGAAACTGAAAGTAACATAGTTACAATTATTTCATTTGTTCGCTTCATTAGAAGCTCAACTTATTTTTTTGTTAACATTGTTTAATGTCATCATATTAAAATTGTTGTGAAGTTATAAATAATTTTTAACAGAACACTCATAGAGTGTGATCATATTTAAATTGTTGTGCAAACTTCTTATTTATTTAACCTTTCGTAATAAATTACTCGAACGCTACGTGTGAGCATACCAAAGATAATTTGAAAATATTAAAAAATGAAGTGAACTTACAATTAATTCCGATAGAAACATAAAGTAACATAGTTACAATTATTTTATTCATTCGCTTCATTAGAAGCTCAGAGGAATTACATTCCGAAAATATTAAAATTAACAAAACAAACTTGAACATTACAAAGTTATTCTTAGCACGACACAAGATAATTAAACTTAAAATTTATTACATGAAACTCTTTGATTGTTAAATGGAGAAGTAAAATTTAAGTCAGTGTTGCAATTGAATACACAAACTAACAGTAAAAGAACAAGTTCTGAAAAAAGTGCAGAAACAAAACTTAAAACACAATGTTGCAATCTAAATTGGAAAGAAAATTAAAAAATACAACGTACAAACAAAATGTACAAACCGAAAATAAAATTGCAAAAGCAAAATTAATACTACAAGTTTAAAAAATTGAAACTGACATGAAATTACAGAAAACAAAATTAAACAACGCTACAATCTAAATTAAAAGTACAAGTTCCCAAAAGTAAAGTGCAGAAACAAAACTTAAAGCACAATGTTGCAATCCAAAATACAGAAAGTAAAAAATAAAAGTACAAGATTAAAAAATTGAAACATGCAAACCAAAAAATAAAAAATACAGAAGCAAAACTTAAAACACAATGTTGCAATCCAAATTGCAAAGGAAAATTAAAAGTACAACTTTAAAACACAATGTTACATTACAAATTCCGAAACAAAATAAAAATTACAACTGAAGAAATAAAAATGCAAAACTGAAAACAAAAATACAAAATAAGTTTAAAACAATGTTGCAATCAAAAATACACAAAGGAAAGTAAAAAGTACAAACATAAAACATATACAAAACATTATGTAGTAGTATAGCGTGCAGATCTCACCAACTTTGTCCGGAAATCTCACCAAAGTTGGTGAAAACTCATGTTATTAAAATAACGACACGCTATACTACTACATAATGTTTTGTATATGTTTTATGTTTGTATTTTTCTTATTTTTGTATTGTATTGTATTGTATTGTATTGTATTGTATTGTATTTTTTAATTTTCTTTCCAATTTAGATTGCAACATTGTGTTTTAAGTTTTGTTTCTGCACTTTTTTCAGAACTTGTTCTTTTACTGTTAGTTTGTGTATTCAATTGCAACACTGACTTAAATTTTACTTCTCCATTTAACAATCAAATAGTTTCATGTAATAAATTTTAAGTTTAATTATCTTGTGTCGTGCTAAGAATAACTTTGTAATGTTCAAGTTTGTTTTGTTAATTTTAATATTTTCGGAATGTAATTCCTCTGAGCTTCTAATGAAGCGAATGAATAAAATAATTGTAACTATGTTACTTTATGTTTCTATCGGAATTAATTGTAAGTTCACTTCATTTTTTAATATTTTCAAATTATCTTTGGTATGCTCAAACGTAGTGTTCGAGTAATTTATTACGAAAGGTTAAATAAATAAGAAGTTTGCACAACAATTTAAATATGATCACACTCTTTGAGTGTTCTGTTAAAAATTATTTATAACTTCACAACAATTTTAATATGATGACATTAAACAATGTTAACAAAAAAATAAGTTGAGCTTCTAATGAAGCGAACAAATGAAATAATTGTAACTATGTTACTTTCAGTTTCTATCAAAATTAATTGTAAGTTCACTTCATTTTTAATATTTTCAAATTATCTTTGGTATGCTCACACAAAGTGTTCGAGTAATTTATTACGAAAGGCTAAATAAATAAGGAGTTTCCACAGGAATTTAAATACGATCGCACTCTATTTTAACAACGAAGTTCTTGCAGAACTGAATAATTGCATAACAAAAAACAATAAGTAGTTTAAACCGGTTTAAATCAGTTTAAACACCTGTAGCAAGGCAAACAAAACAAATTTTTAGCATTACTAAGAAAGCAATTTTTTAGACCGATAACATAGTGAAACAGCATACAAAAACAAGTAGCTATATTTGTTTGAAGTGTTACAAACTTTAATACTACAATTACAAATTATATCACATTATGTAATATTACTGTTACTAATTTAAAATATGTTAAAGCACCTGCGTACGAGATTACAAAACCAAATGCGTTTGGGTACGAGATTACAAAACTAAATGGCTTGGGGTACGAGATTACAAAACTAAGTGCGTTCGGGTACAAGATTAAATTTTAAAAGTATAAATCCAGCGCAGCAAGCCGCGCCGCGCACTATAGAATTACTACTGTTAAAGTAAAGCCAATCATTGGTATACTTTCTGTTGTTAAATCATTTATTTTAAAATACCAATTTTGTTACAAAGTTACATCTAATAATAAACTTTGAAATATATCTTTGGTGATCTTTAAAGTTACAAGACTTTTACAAGTTACATTTACTAAACGTGTACGGGAATTGTTGATACATTCTTATGTCCATCTTCGGTTAAGTTCGGCAATTTTCGGAACCATTCGTGTGGTACATTAACCAACATGTACAGGAATTGTGAATAAACTCTTATGGTCATCTTCGGCAATGTTCGGAAAACTTCGGGAAACTTCGGCAATCTTCGGAAATTTTCGTGTGCAGTTCTTGGAATTTCCATTTATTAGTGTTGATAATAAACAATCAATAAAAAAGTAAACACACTTCCTGTTTGTACTCTGCGTGCTGTAATTAGTCTAAAACAATTTCATTACGGCAATTTGTAAATTACAATTATCGGAAAGTGCTAAAGGATTAACCGATAAACTTAAAAGTATATCTTCGATGAACTAAAATATAGTTAGTGAGTGGTAAGTGGTAGTGCATCGATACTAAACTGAAAAAAGTTACGGGAAGTTTTATCATTATAGTTAACGGCAATTGTTAGTGCAATTCCCGACAAGCTTTCAAGTGTAGTGTCGGTAAACTTACAACTAAATCTGTTGTGAACTGAATCAAGTTCGGGAAAGTTTTATTGCTATATTTACTGGTAAGTGTAAAAATTCTTAAAAAGTGTATCTTTGGTCAACACATTGTGAATCATATCATAAAAGTCTACTTACGAAACCTTGTCATTTAAAAACTGCGAAAACAAATATCAAAGTTCTGTGTACATCATTGTGTAAAATATTTACTGTATAAGACAAAATAATTCAAATTGCAATTACATATTTAGGGTGTCAATAATACAATGGAAGGACAGTCTGTCATCTGTACCATGTTATCAGCACAAGAAGCACGTGGATATGAAAATCCAAACGAAGTTTTATTTACATGGGAAGTGATAACACAATGTCATGCTACGGGTGCAAGAGTAAGCAATGAAGCTTATTCCAAGTTATTGCAGGCGTTGTTTATGCATTTTGGTTGTGATCCACATGTTGTTTTGAAAAAATGTAAGTCTGCAAAAGATATTATTGATTTATATCATGTAGGCTTCTTTCGTCAAGATAATATAAAGTATTTAGCTCGTGAGAAGTTTATGGAACTTGTGTCTGAAGGAAAAGCTAATAATTTAACTACAGATGATTTTAGCGTGTTCATGCAAAATTTTATAAACTTTTCAAGTCCTAATACTAATACTGTATCACAACCTAGCATGTGTGGGAGTGGTAAAACAAATGAATATTTTCGTATTGTTAATAGTACAACCAAACAATATACTTATTTCGGTCTTACAGGAAAGGAAGTTACAATTGAACGTATGCAAACTAGTGGAATAGATGATCCTGAAAAATATATTCAGTTATTATTTGAATTTGTAAAAGATCATGTATTAAATGATGCCGATGATGATATGTATGTTGGTATAACAATAGAAAGTTCTGCTTCTACGATTAATAAACCGATATACATTTCGTGGCGTCAAAAGTCGGATTTAAGCTCCAACATTTTATTTCGTAATATTGAAAATGTTTTAAAAAGTAATGAAAATTATTTATTAGGTGATAAAGTAAATTTCAAAATTCATATTGTTGATTCACGTAAAGGTAGGGGACGAACTATGGGTTCAGCAAAATATGTTGATCTTGTAACACACATGCATCAATGTACTATTCCTGTACAAAAAGATGTGTATTGTCTTCCCAAGAGTATTATTCTTGGAATGGGTAGGGCTGATCATCGTTATAATTACGTATATGAATTGAAAAATCATTCTGAACGATTGATGAAACAAGCAAAGGATTTGTGTGTCAGTGCTAAAGTTGACATTGAAATCCATGATGGATGTACTATTGATGATGTAAAAAAGTTTCAAAATAAGCTAGCACCTCATTATCAAATTGTTGTTTACGAAAAAATCGTTTAACTCGAAACTACAATGTAATTCATCCTGGAATACATGCATCAAAGAAAATTTTAATTTTATATACTGAGGGACACTATGAATTAATTACTAGTATTACAACACTATTAAACAAGAAAAATTATTGTCAGTATTGTTTGGAAGCTTATCATCGTACAGAAAATCATAAGTGTAACTTCAAATGTCTAATGTGTGAAAAGTATCACAATATTTGTAATAATGATAATAATATTAAACTCGAATGCATTGATTGTCATAGACTGTTTTCTTCAGAAGAATGTTTTGACAATCATAAAACAATAAATGTTTCCGGAAAAAGTTTATGCGAAACAAAGAAAATTTGTGTCAAATGTGGTGATATGATTGACATGCGTTCACGCAGGTCTCAACATGAATGTGGTGAACGTTATTGTAAAACATGTTATACATATGTAAGCGTTGACCATATTTGTTTTGTTCAAACGGCTATGATGCAGCATGTATATACCTTTTTGCACATTATCTTTGATGTAGAAACAATGTTACTTCCTAAAAATGAACAAGGAGAACAAGAACATCACGTAAATTTTGTAAATTGTATTCATGCCTGTTACAAGTGTAAGGACATGAAACTTCATGATACATGCTTTGTATGCGGCGATAAAAATGGAATCCGTTCGTTTGATTTTAACAACATTGAAGAATTTGTTAATCATGTATTAATAACTCGACCAATGTTTAAAAAAATCATTCTGCTTTCCCATAATGGCAGTAATTATGATATGCTATTCTGTGCTAAAACTTTGATCATAAACCATCATTTTACACCTGAAGTAATAATGTCAGGGCAAAAAATTATTGAAATGCGTTTAGGACAAAAGATTTACTTCCGTGACACATATTTGTATATGGGAGTTAAATTATCTAAATTACCTAAGGCATTAGGTCTTTCTGCAAATTTACGAAAGGGAGATTTCCCGTACTTGTTTAATACATTAGAGAACCAAAATTACATAGGCAAAATTCCTGATCTAAAATATTTTGATCCTGATTCAAGGAGCACTGAAGATCGAGAGCAACTTATCATATGGCACGAAGAACGTGTTCAAAGTGGCGAGCAGTACGACCTGCAAAAGGAAATGATTGAATATTGTCGGAATGATGTTAAAATTTTAGCAGAGGCTGTCATTAAATTTTCAAACTTAATTGAAGACAAAACAAATGGTATCCAATGTTTTATCGCTGCACCAACTATTGCTAGTTTGGCAATACTAACATATCGTACCTTATATTTACCCAAAGAAATTATTCCAATTATTCCACCTTATGAGTTTGACCATCGTGATCGTCAAAGTCTCAAGGCAATGTATTGGCTACGATACTTAGAACGTACTACTGGTAATAAAATTCTTCATTCTGGAAGTGGCTTAGAAAAACGATTCGGGAGATATAAGGTTGATGGATTTGAAAGTAAAACAAACACAGTTTACGAATTTCATGGATGTTATATCACGGGTGTTTAAACTGTTATCCTACACTACGACACGTGTCCCTAGATTCTATCTCTAAGCAAGGTACATCACTACAAGATCGGTATGAAAACACCACCACAAAAATAGCATTTCTTAAAAAATTAAATCTTAATGTCATTGAAATGTGGGAATGTGAATGGGACCTCATGGTAAAAAATAATAAAAAATTACAACAGTTTATTCAAACACAGTGTCATGATCTTGTCGACCATCTGGTACCTAAAGATAGTTTTCATGGGGGACGTACAGAATGTTTTAATGCCTTGTACGAATGTACCAGCGAAGAGTTTGTGTCATATTATGTTGTTACCAGTCTTTACCCATGGGTAATGGCACGTAAGCCATTGCCTATAGGTAAACCTGTAATATACAAGGGGCCTGACTTTCCACAAGTGCAAAGTATTCATGGATTAGTCAAATGTAGTATCTTACCTCTCAAAGACTTATATTTTCCAATTTTACCATATACATGTAATGAACGCCTTTTGTTTGGGTTATGTCGTACATGTATGGAACAAAGTGCCAACAATTGCATCCATAATGATGCCGAGCGTGTCTTTACTGGTACATACTGTACTCCTGAACTTCATGTAGCTTTAGATCTCGGATACAAAATTCTACAAATTATCGAAATTTGGGAATTCAAATTATCCGAATCAGAAAATAATCTGTTTAAAGATTATGTCAATTCCTTCTTAAAAATGAAACAGGAGTCTTCAGGATTTCCTAGATGGTGCAAAACTAAACAAGATCAAGAAAAATATATTGCAGACTATTATGAACATGAATGCATTCAGTTAACGGAAAATAACATTGAATCAAATCCTGGTCTAAGATATATTTCCAAAATATTTCTCCATTCCTTGTATGGGAAATGGGGACAAAGAACAGATTTATCTCAATCTGTAATTGTAGATACTCCAGAAAAATTTTTAAGTTATCTATGGGCACCGCAATATGAGGTACAAACTGTATTGCCTATTGGAGAGCGACATCTCATTGTATCATATAAAAACATTGAAAACAAAAACAAGCCATGGAAATTGTCCAATGTTGTCCTTGCAGCCTTCATCACCTCGTGGGCGCGTCTAAAACTTTACGAATTAGTAACAGCTATAGATCCTGATCGTGTATTGTACTGCGACACTGATAGTATTATGTTTGTACAACCACGTAATGAAAAGCCTCCACTTTCTTTGGGTTCCTATTTAGGTCAGTTAACTAATGAAGTTCCTGATGGGTGGGAAATTGATGCATTTATAGGCTTAGGGCCAAAAAATTATGCCTATAGAATGAAAGAAGTTCAAACAGGTAAAGTAGATTATGTATTTAAAATTAGAGGAATAACTTTAAATCATCGTACACGACAAGAAATTAACTTTGATCATTTTTATCAACTAGTTCGGGATAAAGCTGATAAAAAACAGTTACACAATCCAGGAAGAATTGTTCGTAAGCCTGGGTTTGTCATCGTATCCAAGTCTGAAACTAAAACACATCAGAAAGTTCAAAATAAAAGACGACGATTAAATCATAACAGTATTACTGACTACAGAACATTGCCATATGGTTATCAAAGTATTAAGTGTGTTAAATGATTGGTATTCTGTGTATATGTAAATAGTAGACTGTCTAAAGGTATCATGATGTCATAACATAGTCATAATATCATCAAATATGTCCATAAGTTTTCACAAGACCCATCAGTTGGTACTTCTACGCATATATAATGTAAATATGTCAATAAGTTATTAAGAATATTCTAAGTATAGTAAATATCTTATCTAAATATATCTATATATGTATATCAATATGCCAATATTGGAAAATAGAATATTGTAGACTATATAAATATAATAAAGCGTTACAATTTATAATAATATGTTTTATTTCTCCAAACAAATATTCATATAATACGAAGTATCTGTATTCTATATAAGATAAAGGTAGAATACGTATGCTTCATATAAGGTTATTTATACGTATATATCATATTTTATGTTCCTACAATAAATTATCCCAAGTTGGAAACCATAATGATGGCATAATGTCTTCTACAAGATGAACAAACATCTTATAAGTAAGTAAAGGTACCAATATAAGACATTAGAATACTGTAGTGAAAAGATATCTATATGTAAATGGCTTATAACACAGTGAAATCCTATTTGGTTAAAATACCGCTAGAACATGTCTAACAAGTATCTGCGTACGTAAAAAATCACAATATATACATCCTAACATGGTATTCAAGGTAATCTAAAACACTTATATACATACGGAATCAGAATATAAGCCTACATTATAATCCAATATTAATATAATACAATTAGTTCAGGTATTTGCATTCATCTAGCATATCACCAAACAAGATATACAACTCTACAATACGATAAAATAAGGCTACAATCCAATATTAATACAATAGAAACACTTCAGGTGTTTGCATCCCCATAGTATAGCCCCTAAAGCTACGCAACCAACAACACATGTTTAAAACACTTACATGAAAACAACATATAATATGTCTACAATATGATACATATATTTCTGTCCCAATATCAAAACCAATATACATACATACATACATGTACCCACTTACAAACTAATCACATATACATGCAATTTGTCATTCGTCTAAGCTTCGTACACCATTAGACCCATACAGTATCCAAAAGATGATATTCTATGTTAAAATCACATATCAGCTACACATACATGTACCCCCTTACAAACTATTCATATATGCATGCAATTTCTTATTCGTCTAAGCTTCGTACACCATTAGACCCATACAGTATCCAAAAGATGATATTCTATGTTAAAATCTCATATCAGCTACACATACATGTATCCCCTTACAAACTATTCATATATACATGCAATTTCTTATTCGTCTAAGCTTCGTACGCCATTAGACGCATTAAGTATCCAAAAGATGATATTATATGCTAAAATCCAATATCAGCTACTGAAAATACAATATCAATACATAAAATACGTTTCTTAGAGTTACGCCCATTTCCTCCCACATTATCTCATACATTTATGTACAATATGTAGTGCTCTATATTACATATATCCGCAACATACCTCTAAATATACGAAAAACACTAAAAATCATTCTTTGTAACCCATTCTTTAGCATCTCATTAATATTCATTATCATCTCATTAATATTCATAAATAATTAATTCAATAATCTAGTTTTTAAAAGGATAAAATCATTTATGCGGAAATACCTTAAAAATCTTGTTTGAAAACTTCTTCCAAAAAGCACAAAAGGGAAAGTTCCCTTACGTACACAATTCATTCACTCTTTTTCCTCTTTGGAACTCAGGTAGGAAGGGCCACCCTTTCTCTCCCCTCTACGTATGTGGCAAGGTCTTAACAAAATGCGTAACAAGTCAAACGCTAATTTAAAACTGGTCCTTTGCTCAAAATAACAACACACTTCCCTCATGCAATCCTACGTGCGGTCTCTCAGTATGGGGAGCAATACATTAACTTTTAAGAGTAACATGTCACATTTAACTATCTCTTTCTTAAAAATTTCTGTCCTCAAAATAATGATTCCTATTTCTTTTTTTCACATATTTTCAGTCTCCATGCGGTAAAAGTCACAGCCCCAATTAAACAACGTCTTTTACTCCCAGGACAGTACACTTCGCCCTCCACCTCCAAAAAAAACCTGGACCACCCAAAATTACAGCACAGCTGTGTCTATGTTTCTTTCTTTAGTACATATCAAAGGGCTCTCTCCCTCCTACGCCATCGATCTTAAACAGTCAATGTCTTTTACTCCAAAGGACAGTACACTTCGCCCATCCATAACCCTGAAACACACACACATACAAGCAGGTGTCTATGTTTCTTTCTTTACTTTTCTCCATCAAAAAATTCTCTCCCTCCCGCGCCCTCGATCTTAAACAGTCAATGTCTTTTAACAATTGTTCTTTATCGACATTTTCCCATGTTTCTAAAAGTTATTTGACACGTTTAAAACACTCTTTTCTAGCTTCCAACAGTTAAAGTATTGTCCGACATCTATATGTCACATTAAACTGACAGTTTCTTCTTTCTTTAATTGACACAATGATGAAAATACGTGACAGCTCCAAAAGACCATCTGTTACACATTTAACTCGTTGCTATTCATTAAACAAAGGCACCCTGCGTCGATGGTATGTGGACAAACTTCGATATGACTACTTATCACCTTTCCTCATTTTCTAGAAACTAAAGATACGATTTATTAGGAAGTAATATTATATAATTTTGTTCTTCGTGCCAATGGCGTTTGTTGTTCCTCATAGCCCCTTCTGTTTCCGGTCCCGGGTAAAAGCTATGCCTTCTTTTTCCACCTGTACGCCTGATGCACTTTTATTCGCTCTGGTGCATCTTTCTTAAGGTTTAAATACAATGTTCAAACATATTCACTCGCAACATAGCCGAATATCCACAAAATATCAAAGCACTAGCTTTCCCCTTACTCTTCTATATCTCCGGAACGATTGAGATCGGGGATTTTTCCCCTCTAATGGAATTCACTGTTCACAAAAACACTTCGATTGTGCACCAACTCGTCCACAATTTCGTGTAACACTTGAATCGGTTTCCTTTTTAGTATACCCTTTTCGAACAGTTTCTTCTAGAAGAAACAATCCAAGTCTTCCTAGCCAAAGAAGGTCACCTCACTCCGTCTACGTCGTTTAAAATACCAAGATATACTCTACTCCGTTGTAACGTTATCGTGAGATGAAAAATCTCCCATCTCTCACTGAGCCTTATTAGGAATGACAATGGATAAATAACCTAACTGCGAAAAAAAAAAACTATTTAGAATTTAGTGACTATCCCTGAACGAGCCTAGTAAACTAAAAAAAAAAAAAAAAAAAACAGCAAAACTCTTGGCTTTTGTGTTCTCTCATTATGCTTTTTCAAAATCTTCATTTCTACTTTCTTCTTCCTGATCACATCCCATCAAGTAGAAAATTTCAATATTCAGGTACTTAATTAGTATTTATGTTAGTTAGTATAGGTTAAAAGAAATATAAAAACTTATGAACAGTGTATTTAGTTAACAATGTATTATGTCTGTTAAGAATTTAAAATTATCACAACAATGCACATATATATTGAATTTTAATGAAAAATGATTCCTTTTTGGTAGAGATAAAAATGATGTAATATTATTTATGATTTCAGTTGGAGAATTAGTCTGAAGAAGGAAGTGATATACTTCCGATACTGTAACATTTGTAGTTAATTTATCATAAAGATTATAGACAGCCTTGTAAGAAAGTGTGTGTAGTTTGTGTTTAAGATGGACACAAGGCTTTTTTATCATAATATTAAACAATAAAGGGAACATTTAAAATTTGATTATTTTACTATTTAATCTTTTTGGTGAGTTACTGTTTCAGGTTTTCAGCCAGGTGAATCATTTGAAATAAAAGAAATTACTATGTGTGTGTCCGTATAAAGTGAATTTATTATCTGCGTTTTGTGGCTTGTTTATATGAGGACATCTTCACAGCACTAAGGAGTCAGAGTTAGGTTTCCGATTGGAAGTTTTTTTTCTAAATTTAGTATTTTATTAAGACTTCCGAATTTTTTATCTTGGCCTTGTGTACCTAATAGAAAGGTTTGTGTCTGTAATAATGGCTACACATTTTTATTAATTTATAATTATAATTCTTATTTTAATTTTATATTTTGAACGAATTTCAGTTGTTTTTAAATTGAAATTCAAGAGTTTCGCTCTGTTTTTTTCTCTTTTTTCAGTTTACTAGGCTTGTTCAGGGATAGTCACTAAATTCTAAATAGTTTTTTTTCGCAGTTAGGTTATTTATCCATTGTCATTCCTAATTAGGCTCAGTGAGAGATGGGAGATTTTTCATCTCACGATAACGTTACAACGGAGTAGGGTATATCTAGGTATTTTAAACGACGTAGACGGAGTGAGGTGAGCTTCTTTGGCTAGGAAGACTTGGATTGTTTCTTCTAGAAGAAACTGTTCGAAAAGGGTATACTAACAAGGAAACCGATTCAAGTGTTACACGAAATTGTGGACGAGTTGGTGCACAATCGAAGTGTTTTTGTGAACAATAAATTCCAATAGAGAGGGAAAAAAATCGATCTCAATCGTTCCGGAGATATAGAAAAGTAAGGGGAAAGTTAGTGCTCTGATATTTTGTGGATTTTCGGCTATGCTGCGAGTGAATATGTTTGAACATTGTATTTAATCCTTAAGAAAGATGCACCAGAGCGAATAAAAGTGCATCAGGCGTACAGGTGGAAAAAGAAAGCATAGCTTTTACCCGGGACCGGAAAAGGAAGGGGCTATGAGGAATAACAAACGCCGTTGGCACGAAGAACAAAATTATATAATATTACTTGCTAATAAATCGTATCTTTAGTTCCTAGAAAATGAGAAAAGGTGATATGAAAATGTACTAATTATATTGCCAAAGGAACAGAGAGAGATGGGCGATTTTGTGAACAAAAATACAAGGTCATATTCTGTGCAAAAGCGCTATAGAAAAACAAATCTAATAATATGAATCAAACACATATTGTTGCAAACGTAAGTACGACAGTGTGTATTATTGTGACATATTAAAACGCAAAGTATGGATCAATAAACAAAAATAGTATCTTCCACATAAAAAGAAAAACCTGTACGCCTATATACTGTATATCACATACAGTTCCGATCTGTTAATAATTGTAGAAATTATAAATATTTGGAAAGTTGGACGGCCACCATTTTTTCCCCTTTTCCATCCTATTTGACATGATGATGCTTTTATTCGATTCAGCGCACCAAGAAACCTATACATAGACACCTTACAAGCCTATTTCAGGCAATAACAGAACTCCAAAACATTCTTCCCCTACAATTTTTATGGAATCTTCGGTTTTGTAACCCTCATGTCTAAGGCGGCGTATTATTGAAGTTTCGTGGATAATGGAATTCTTTATTTTTAAAAGTCTCTTGTACTTGTGCTATCGCTAGATATTAAAAAATTTGCAAATTATCGGAGCACCAGCCTTCCCCTTATTACCCTGTATCTCCGGAACGAGATCGGGCGTTTTCCCTGTAATGGGTTTAATTGTACACAAAAACACTTCGTTCGCGATTAAAGTTGTCAATAATTCCGTGTCACACTTGAATAGATTTCCTCGTAAAAGTCGAGTGATCGGGTGTTAACAAATAATAGCGAAATATCAGTAAATGCAATGTAGCAGAAGTGTTAGTAGTTTCCGGGGTTTCCAGTGAGGTGATATGAAAGTACACGTTTGGGCTGGAATAGATGGCTTGAAAGGAATATTTAAAAATGATGCGAACACCGTGGTTGAAAACTTCCAGAGTGCGTTGTGAAGAAAAAAGGATGAATGTTTTGCATAGGCCTATAGAAAAATGGAAGAAGTTGTACGATTGTAATTGCTTCGTCAGTAGTTCGTGGTTGAGCTTGTTGAATTGGCGGGAGAACAGTGACCTTCGGATTTAGTAGATCAACCCTAGGCCGTGCTTTGCAGCGATGACTGTGAGTTGGATGCAGTTTCTTACATATAAAGGAAACCAATAGAGTTCTGTCGCTTTTTATGGAGGTCTGTGTTCCATTGGCTCTCAAACCGTGAGTTGAATGCGAATGGAGGTAAGGCGCAAGTCAGTTATTGGTGTGAGTATATCCAACGTACTACCTGGTTGTGGCAGTTCAGTTACACCGTGAACTTTGCTTAAGGACAGAGTGAACATGGGGCCTTTACAGAGCGTCACAAGGGCGTGTATACTATACAAGTTCAAACTGGGGTCAAACGCCGCTCAAGCGGGGCGAAAGATATGCCAGATCTTTGGTAAGGGTCTCGTGACTACGCTGCCAGTGCAGCGGTTTAACAAGTTTAAGGATAGTGACGAAACACTCGAAGAAGTATCACATGCCGGAAGACCAACTCATCTACAATATGAAGATCTTCAGGCAGCAATTGAGGCGAATAGTGGCCAGACCTGTGAGGAACTGGGACTACAATTCAATGCGAGTGGAGCAACCATTCAGTAGCACTTCGTCAACTACAAGTTGGGTTGATGGATCCCACGAGATTTGACTTCGAGCTAGAAGGCACTGTGAGCAAACACCTGTGTTTCTTTGCTGTCTCGTCTGAAGATGGATCCATTTCTGCACAGAGTGTTTACATGTGATGAGAAGTGGGTCCTGTACAAAGCTCTACAGCGCCGTCATCATTGGTTAGCATCCCACGAATCGGTTCCAAAACAGACGAAACCAGCACTGCACCAGAAGATCGTCCTCCTGTGTGTTTGGTGGACTGCTCGCGAAATCGGGACACAGGAACTGCTACCAGCTGGTCAGAGCATCCATGCAATTGTGTACTGTCAGCAGTTTATCTGTGTTCAAGAAAAACTCAAAACTCTGGAGTCAGCACTTCTGAATCGCAAAGAATCCTCCTGTTACAGGACAACGCTAAACCCCACGTGGTTAGAATGACCCGGGACACCATTCTACGCCTTGGATGCAAAACACTATTGCATCCGCCATATTCCCCGGACATTGGACTGTCCGATTATCACCTCACAGGACGCCTACTAGTTCAAATCCTAGTAAGGGTGCAAAATGCACTTGATACCTTCTTCGCTTCACGGTCTACCAAGTTCTATCGCTATGGCCTTCCAGAACGTTTTCAGAAGGTCGTCGATGCTGATGGGGACTACTTTTGATCTTCTAAATACGTCTTAGGTCACGTATCGATGTTCGAAGGTGGTAGGTGAAAAAACGATAGAATTTTCTTGTTTACCTTTATAAATCATTAAGATGGCTTAGGTAAGTTAGGGCAAGCCGTACACCGCGGATCCCGCTGCAAGATCCATATTTGCTCGACTGTGTACATTTCGAAATTGAATGAAAATTGTACGCCTGACAGCGCTCATATCTAGTGCTAAATGTGATGATGATTTGAACTACTGAACTCTATGCTTCCTTTTATCCATGAAAGCACCATAAGTTAGCAGGTCATCAATACCAGTTTCGGAATTAGTTAATCCTCGCACAAAGTACATGGCTCCATAGTCATTAGTAATGCAAAGGCATTTAAGAATGGAATGAGGCTTGAGGGTGAGTTCGTTCAAGATCTTGTCGCCGATTACGAAGGATTAACTCCCATAACAACCACCTAGTGGGCCAATGGTATTCGTGATGGTCATGCCTGTTTAAATGCTTTTGATTCAAGTCGCGTTGTTTGGGCATGCGTGCCGAAACTTTGAAACGGTGTTTATTTCGTACAGTGGTAAATAACATGGAGTCTTAAGGTTTGGATATTATTCCCTTGTGCTACGAACAATTTGAGCGACTGAAGCACGTGGTAGATATTTAAGATATCAGATTGGTGTTCTCAAATTTAGTATCAAAATTTGTAAGTAGGAGAGAATAAAGACATGGTTTGGAGGAATCTTGAAGAGTTGGATATTCATTGTCGTCTTCGAGGTTCATGGACGAAATAGACTGTTGTGATTCACTCATGGTCTGATGATGCTTAGATAGTGGCTGATTGGAAGAAGGGTTTGACCCGTGTGTGCGATCGGGATCTAGCAGTAATCTTCCTTTCAGAAGCAAATTTTTATCTTTGATCGGTCCTCATGTCCATCAAAGTGGGATCAAGAGACGTAGGCGGAAATGGGTGCGGTCCCGCATGACCATTTCATGCCATTCAGTAAGGTAGATATAGACGACAATGACTATGAAGCTAATAACAAGAATGATAAAATATAAAAAACGTCCTTGATCGTATAAAACACACTGAATTCTCTCCGCAATACTTCTTCCTAAGTTCAAATCTATCTGATCTGCGTCTACAGAAGATTAATAATCTGAATATAGACTTATCGCATAGATTCCTTGCTAGGAAAGCCAAGTATCATTTTTTTTTGAAGAGAGACACGCGTATTGAACATTTTTATTATGTCAGAAAGCATAGGGGAAAAATATGTAACTAGAAGGTTTCGCCTTTTCTTTTGGCCTGCGTTAAGCATGCATCAACTATACCCTGACTATACTTATAGCTGGGCATTGAGTTGTGAAAAGTACTGGTGTTGAACAAATTAAGAAATATTGAAGAAATAAATACATTCCAACAATATATATATATATATATATATAATTATTATTCACTATTCTGCCCTTGGGCAGGTCCTGGAAATAAAGAGTTTTTTTTCAAGTTTAGATTTAGCCCCGGAAATGTTTTTTCCACGGTTTTCGATCCACAGCTTTTTCTTTAAACTCCCAATATTTTCTTCTGTTTCTCAAATCGTTGATCAGTTATATTCTTCTTCTTCCTATACGTCGGTTTCCTTCCATCTTTCCTTATATGGCGGTATGAAGAAGACAATTTTTCGTAAGATGTGTCCAATCCAGTTGGCCTTTCTACGAAGGATGCCTTTCTACGAAAAGTGTCCTCTTCTCTCCTATCCGTTTTAAAATATATTCGTTTGTTGCTCTTGCTGTCCGTTTTATCTTCTCCATCTTCCTCTAACACCACATTTCGAAGCTCTCTAAATATTTCTACTCTAACCTCCGTAGTGTTCAAGTCTCTGAACCATATAGTCCAATGCAGTAGATATAACACTTCACCTACATCTTTCTAAGTCCAATATTGAGCTTGCTAGTTAATAGTGATTTTTTCTTGTTGATTGTTTCTTTCGCTATGGCAATTATTGACCTGATCTCTTTGGTGCAGTAGGCTTCTCTTCTTAAAATACTTCCCAGATACTTGAAATTATCGACCTCTTCAAGTTCTCTTTCTTGTACTCTGACCCGTAAGGGCGCGTTTCCTCGGGATGCTGTCATGACTTTCGACTTCTCGATGTTTATTTCCATTTCATCTAGTTTTCCGGTGTCAATTATTTTGTCAACCACCTCCTGTAGTTCTTCAGTTCTAGCTATAATAACTGTATCATGTGCACACCTGATCTTGCTAATGATCTGCCCTTATGACGGCAATCCGGCGGCGAGGACCACCAAATTATATAACGACGAAATCACCACTTCATATATTTATATATAATTAAGGCTAGTGATTTAACAAAATACCTTTTACCTTTTAATATAGTATGTGACACATTAAACTTTTACACACTTTAAAAGTTGTACATGCAGTGTACAGAAGATGGACCCCCTTATATATATATATATATATATATATATATATATATATATATATATATATATATATATATATATATATATTCTTCGTTGCTATGACAACTAGAAAAGAAATTACATCTATATCTTTTCTTTTTTTTCATAATCTGCTTCTTCCTTTCTAGAGCAGCTTGTGCATAATTTAAAGGTACTTCTGCCCACAATATGTTTTATTTCTCCAAACAAATATTGATATCATACGAAGTATCTGTATTCTATATAAGATAAAGGAAGAATACGTATGCTTGATATAAGGTTATTTATACGTATTTTATGTTCCTACAATAAATGACCCTAAGTTGGAAACCATGTTGCCGCCATAATGTCTTCTACAAAGTAAAGAGCATCTTAGAAGTAAGTAAAAGTATCAATAAATGTCATTAGAATACTGTAGTGAAAAGATATCTATATGTAAATGGGCTATAGCACACTGATTTTCTTTGTGCTTAAAATATCAGTAATCATCTACGGTATGCTCACACATTTTAGTATTTTTCGGAACATAGTTCCTCGGAGCTTGCTTAGCAAGCGATCCAATGAATATCACAAAAGGATAAATACATAAAAATAATACATTTACAAATTGCATCACATTATGTAATATTACTGTTACTAATTTAAAATATGTTAAAGCACCTGCGTACGAGATTACAAAACCAAATGCTTTTCGGTACAAAATTACAAAACGAAATGCGTATGGGTACGAGACTACAAAACTAAATGCGTTTGGGTACGAGATTACAAACTGTGTTACATTCTATACAAGTAATAGTGTTATAATCTGTGTTAATATTATAATTATTTTTGACGGCAAATGATGATACATTTTTATGTTTATGTTCGGTTAAGTTCGAAACCATTCGTGTGGTACATTAACCAACATGTACAGAAATTGTAAATAAACTCTTAGGTTTATGTTTGGCAATGTTCGCAAAACTTCGGGAAACTTCGGCAATTTTCGGAAATCTTCGGTTAAGTTCGTGTTAACTTGTTTAAATTTTTAATTAATGGTGTTTTAAAAATAACATTTACTAGATTAATTGTAAATATTTTTAGTTATACATATCATTAATGCAAAGAAAACACATTAAAATCCATCCGCCATGTTTGTTTCTTGAAACAACGCCACCTGTACCATAACATTCACATTAGTGTGTATAAGACTGTGCGTGTGTGTACATGTACTATAGCAAGTTACCGAGTGTTGTTTGTTTTTCATAACCGGCAATACCCCGCGCAGTTTCCGGGCGGCAATATTTTACGCGCCCCGCGTCGCGAAAACCTTTTTCCGGGCGCAAATACCGCGCGGCGCGCACCGGTGGCGGTAAAAAACGCGCGAAAACGGTATTTATTTTAGTAATATTATTCATTTTACCTATTCATATAAAAATTTATCCTTTAATAAGCATATTTCCAAAGTTTCAAAAAAATCGACGCCATATTGTTTATGTAAATTCATTAAATTTTTATTTTAAAGTTACAATGTTCTAACCTATATCGTGGTGTTCCTTAGGTCCTAAGGTTTAAGAAAATATTTTTCTTGACTTTCTACGACCAATATAACCCTTGTATAAATTCCAAAAAAAATAAAAATTGTTCAAATTTATCATGTAGGGTGTCTTTCTATATAGATGTTGATCTGACAAATCGAGTTCTGTTGTCCATTTTCTCCTACGATCAATCGTTTACGATTTATGACCATTTAAAATTATTTTAAACTTACAATGTTGTAATTTGTATCGTAGTGTTCCTTAGGTCCTAACGATCAAGAAAATACCTTTCTTTTGTTTCTACGACCAATAGTTTGCCGTAAAAAGCCAAAAATGTAATGGGACATCCCTTACATATTGACCCGCCACTGTTAGCCCCCCAAAAAATTGTTCAAATTTATCATGTAGGGTGTTTTTCTATATAGATTTTGACCTGAAAAACCGATTTCTGTTGTCCATTTTGTTCTACCGTTAATCGTTTAGGAGCTACACCCATTTAAAATTATTTTAGAGTTACATTGTTGTAACTTATATCGTAGTGTTCCTTAGGTCCTAAGGTTTAAGAAAATATTTTTCTTTACTTTCTACGACCAATAGTTGACCGTAAAAAGCGAAAATGTATTTTCAAAAAATTTAGTTTTTGAACAAGCCTTGTATAAATTCCAAAAAAATAAAAATTGTTCAAATTTATCATGTAGGGTGTCTTTCTATATAGATTTTGACTTGAAAAATCGATTTCTGTTGTCCATTTTGTCATACGATCAATCGTTTACGATTTATGACCATTTAAATTATTTTAAAGTTACAATGTTGTAACTGATATCATAGTGTTCCTTAGGTTCTAAGGTTTAAGAAAATATTTTTCTTTACTTTCTACGACCAATAGTTTGCCGTAAAAAGCCAAAAATGTATTTTCAAAAAAAATACTTTTTGAACAAGCCTCGTATAAATTCTAAAAAATAAAAATTGTTCAAGTTTATCGTGTAAGGTGTCTTTGTATATAGATTTTGACCTGACAAATCGATTTCTGTAGTCCATTTTATCGTACGATCAATCGTTTACGAAATATGATCATTTAAAGTTATTATACGGAAAAATCTTAGTCTTTTTACATCAGCGCCACCTATATAGCAACACATAACAGTAGTAAACAGGCTTTTGTGCTAATAACATCAAACCGTATCGGTCTAGTCTTATTTGTACAACCGGCATTGCCTCATACGTTTACCGACAAAAATATTTTGTCGCTTCCCGTCTTTTTTTCCCCCGCCATATTTTAGTTTTTCTTATACAGTTCCCGTATGTGCTTCAAACATCAAAGAAGACATTTTATCTTAGGTAAGTATCAACATTTTAACATTTCTATACTTTGCAAGTGCTTTCCCATACACTATAATCTAGCTTTACATAGGTATATCTGATAAATCCATTTGTGTTGTTTCAAATGGCACACATATCTTTAAACTGACGCTAAATAGCTAAAGAAAAAAATAGTCACTCAAAAGCATTTACATATTCACTTACAATCTCAATTTATTCTTAATAAACGCGCGCATACACCACTGTTTTCAACAGATAAATTATTCGTTTTTGTTCATTTAATTCAATCATTTGCTATTCGTTTTTTCATGGGTTAGACGAACTTGCACTTTTCGTGTTCAAAATCAAGCTTTCTCCCTTCCTTTCAAAGACCGTAAATTCCATTCCATTCAACTAGCAATAAAAAATCGCCTGAAGCACCATTCACGTTAACCTTCCATACCCTCGCACCCCTATCACGCACACCAACACATGTATGTGTGCTTCCCGTATTCTTTCTTCCTCTCTCTCTCTGTGTCTCACACACACCAACACATTTATGCATCCTTGCAGACATTCTCTGTCTCTCTCTCTCTCTCTCTTTTTCCTCGCATCTCTATCGCTCTTGCTTTTTCCGTCAAACTACAAACACAAACTCCCCCGGCGTCTCTATCGCTCCTTCCTTCAAACTACAAACACAAACTCCCCCCCCCGCGTCTCTATCGCTTCTTCCTTAAAACTACAAACACAAACTCCCCCCCGCCACACCTCCGCCCCGCTCCCTAGCCTGCACTAAAGCAAACTTTTTTTCTTTTTTTTCCCCTCTCTGTCTGGCTTTCGCTTTCTTACGCGTTCCCGTTCATAGTTCTATTGCTAGGTAGGTAACCAGTCTGTCCCCTATGCGCTTCTTGGCGTTTGAAATATCCACAAAATACACAACATTTCCGGTTTGCGTATTTCAATCTTAAATTTCCCGTAAGGAAATCTCAATCTGTTTTTCGTTGATAATAACGCTTACAAAAAACTTTTAATTCAGCTTTATTCTTAACCAATTGGATTCAGGTTTTACTTTGTGCAACATCATTTTAATATTCCCCGTTTATGTTGGTTTATGTCATGAGTTTCACTAGTGAAAAATGTACATAGGATTTCCTTTTTTAACTATCATACATATTCAGTGGAGTCTTGTACACATAATGATTTTTTGATTTAAATATATATCTTTATCTAATAATAGAGTACTCTCAGATAATATACTTGGTAATGTCCATTCAATTAAAATTTGTATGCAAAACAAAGAGTAAAAATATCATTTCAGTTTCTTTTTTATGAGATATTTTTGAAATTAATCTATTAAAATGCAGCAATCGATGAAATATGAAAATAATCGCTAAACTGTAAGACATAAAAATCCCATGGAAATTATAAGTTATTTAACAAAATTTTAAAGCCTAACAGCCTTACATTTTTTACTTTTCCCCAAAAATTTTTTTATAATATAAAAATGAAATAAACCCTATAGCCAAACAAATAATCATTTTAAGTAAATATTGCACTTAGAAAGAAGTTGGTCTCGATCTTCAGTGTTCCTTCAATCAAAATCAAATTACTTTAGCAATACACATTCTATAAAGCTTCAATAGTGTTTTTAAGGGGGACAAATAATCTGTATATAATAACAAACAAAATTATTTTAAAAACGGGTAGCAGAAAAGAGGTGAATTTTATTTATCTTTCTTGTTCTTAATATTATTATTTTTATTGCATATAAAACTAACTAACTAACTAAGCAAGTCTATGACCTATGGAACCCAAAGATTCACACAAGCTCTTCACTGACTTTTATCCGTAGCTAACTGCATACAGTTTCTACTTTGTATTCCAATCTCTGCGAAATTCATCTTAATATTTTCCTCCCATTTGTGCGTAGGTCTTCCTAATGGGTGTTTTCCTATAAGTCTAACAGTCAAGACTTTGAAAGCGTTCCTACTTTCTTCCATTTTACCTACATAACATGCTCACCTAAGCCTCCTAGACTTGACAACGCTAAAAATGTTGGGTAATCGTATAAACTATGTACTTCCTCAATATCAAGCTTTTGCCAATCCCCATTCTCGTTTCTCTTGGGTCCGAATATTTTTCTTAGGTTTCTGTTCTCAAATACTTTCATTGTATGTTCTTTCCTCAGAGTAAAAGATCATGTTTGAGAACAATTTAATTGCATATAGTTTACGAAAAATTGTCTTTTTTTCTTCATCTATATATATAAAAGAGAACGTACAAAATCCTTTGTCCGCTCATCACGCTAATACGGCTGAACCAATTTCTTTTATTTTTGGGGGGTTGTTAGGATTTGGACCCTAGATGGTTTTTATCATATCACTTTAATTTTCAATTACCAGTGTCTTGAGATAATTGACCATTCAGGTGTCCATACGTACAAATCCTTTGTTATTAGTTCATCATAGGTAAAAATAAACGTATTTATATGCAACCCGCATGACCGTGTGACTCGGCGGGTTAACATAAATGACAGGCGCTATAATGTTAACATTTACTGCAATTTGAAAGCGAAAAAGTAAAAATTATCTAAGTAACAAAGTTTATTGCGTTCCGGGGTGACCGCAGCGAAGCGGGGTGAACGCTGCTAGTCACCAATATGTGCAATTTTTTCCTTATTTTAACTATAAAATGGCTTAAAATAAGCCAGAACTCACTACGAGGAGGGGACTGCACATCGAGCTTCGCTCACCGAGAAGACAATAGACATGTTGTTAAGGCCTAAGCTTTAGATGACAGTCTTTTTTTTCGACTCAAATGTGCGAATATTTTTCCTGGACAGCAGTCTTGCTCAAATGAATCCGTCACTTTCTCCAAATCCACATTTCTTCTCGGACTCTGCAGTAACTTCTCGTATCATCTTTCCACAGCCTGGGTATGACATGGAAATTCCGTTATCCACTTAGCTGCGACTGCTGTGCTTTTGATGTTTTCTTCTGCTTCTTGCGATGTAAGTGCTTTGGTCAGGGTCGTTTCGGCGACTTTGACGGAAGAGTAGCTTATCGTATCATAATAGCTTTCAGTTCCAAAGTTAATGTCAGGCACGACAAACTGTCGAATGGATTTCTTGGGTGCCATGGCACGGGCCTTTTTATTCATCTCCATCCAGAAGACCGAATAACTGGAGAAGAGTCGGTGATAATCGCCAGCAACATATTTTCAGGATGTGCGAAAAAACTATTTGTTTGAAGCACTGAAAAGAGTATTTTCTTTAGGTTATCCGGTAAAATTGCTGACGAAAGCTGGTCCATCTTCCACAGGTGTTTCACCCCGCCACTGCAAGAAGGATGCCGCCGAATCGCGAACCACATCCGTGCGTAGATCTTTACAGTGAATTTGACAAGCCAAACTAAAGAAAGATTAATCGACTTTTCGCTTACGTAAAGGCACAGGATTCAGCATGTCGTTGTCAGTCACCGGGAATGATTCACACAGTCGGGCTTCATGTTACGTACACTTGGTGAGCGAATTCCCGTCGACACAACTCTGCATAGTTTCATCAGGTAATTTTTATCAGTGCTAAGATCATCTTTTGCTTTGTCATAATCGTCCTGCCAATCAAGCGGTACTACCTGGTAAGATCTTATTATCTTACTGTTGCACGAGTTGAGTTTCTGCCCTATTGGACATGAGTATGCCCTTCGACCAATGGTGGTTCCATCCAAATGTTAAAACAAGTGGCGCAGTGGAAGATCGTTACAATGGAGAAGGCATACTAGCCACTGAATTTTCCTTCGAAGTCGTTTTTCGATACTGACAAGGCTACGAATGTGTTTAACGGTGTTGCTTGCAGTTTCATCGCAGCCCGCTGCAACCGCTGTTGAAAACTCCACTTGTTTCGCCTCCAGAAAGTCGATTATAGCTATCGCGGTGTCAAGTCTGGTACCTGATGGTGTTGTGACAAAGAGAATACTAACTGCACACACACGAATCAAGTACTTTTAACCTCAAAGAACGCCCACTCCGTCAATACTCAACAGTCAATATGTTAATCGAATCACAGGCGACACTGCACTAAAGCAAAGCACATCCTCTCCCAGCAACCCAACCCCCTTCGGCAATGTCATTCAATGAACATGAACTAGCCCACTATCAGAAACAAACACTAACTGTAACGCTTTGCGCTGATGAGGTTTGACATTAATAAATGCGATTTTATTGTTAAAATAAGCAACGAATTGCACGTATGGTGGTATCAGTACAGCACATAAAGTTGAAGCACGATCACGCAGAGAAATACTCTACTTCCAAACTGATATTGGAAGATTAAACAGACTGTCTACATACTATGTAATGCGTGTTACCTATATGTTGGCTCTTCCAAAACTTTAGGTTGATTGCTGTACCGGAAGGCATCGTCCGAAAAATGTGGAAAAATTCAGTGAACTTCTGTTATCGGTGAGCAACTTTTCCCGTGTGAGCCGTTATCGATTTCGAAAAAAAAGTTTTTTTCGATCCAGCCTAGTATGTATATGCGTTTAGTTAAAATTTTTGATCAACTAGAAACAATTTTTGAAAATGTATTCATCCTACAAAATATGAACACTCTTCCAACAATTGAAGTTGCTTTTCCTTTATGGATACACAAATAGCGCCCCACATTGTTAGTATTTTGTTCCATAAGACAGAAAGTAAAGATAAATTACGTTTTAATGTACAACGTAGTAGCACAATAGTGAACAAGCAATAAACATCAACGTCAAATATTAGACAGAGACTATTTTGTGAATACAGAATCTCAATACAAATGAGTTCCTAATATACCTGGGTAAAACCTAATATTACTAGTCGGGTCACATTATGAGACCGGTCTCATAACTGAACCAGTCAAGGATCTCATAATAAGACATTGGACCAATAAACAAATGATTAACGCCATCTCAAATGTAACTGGAAGAAAAACGGTTACTCATTACATGTTACAATACGCATATTCGCTAGTAGAAAAAAAGTAAAGATAGAATGAATATCAACTTATCTTCTCCATTTTTAACGCCTGATGTGTGAACGTTAAAAAAAAAAACTTCGTAGGGACACAATTTCTTCCAGCCTCCACTATTCTAACAATTCTCTAAATAACAGGCTAAGGTGACTTCCTGTGCTGTGGCGGGCTATTTCCGTTTGTTTGAGCTCGCTTCCACTAGATTGCAGCTCTTGCTTCACAAGATAGGTAGGGGTCTCTATTTAGGTGCCTGTCCTCATATTAGGGGTTCTTACCTATTGATTTAATATATAGGTAATTTCCTATTTACACGATTTATATACAAAACTTCTACGTTCATGCTATTGAACAAGAGATAAATCGAATATATAGCATGTGCTGTAAACCATAAATGATATCGTTAACCCAAAATGAAGAAAAAAGCAAGAAAATTGAATATATTCACGCTCGCAGTTAAACAAAATTATTTAATTGAGTAAACTATGCATTATTTTAAAACGGAAGATCTTTGTTCGTTCTTTTCGGGCTTCATATTTTTCTATGACTTCATTGAAATCTGAAATGCTGAATAGAAAGCATCGGTGCTGCAAATATTTTCCGCTTTATTTTCTTGAGGGTACAGAAACACCTCTCTCCTCCGACAATATGCATTTTGTTAGCATTTCTTTGTATGAATATAACTAACCAACTAACTCTATGGCCTATGGATCCGGGAGGTTCAATGCCGCGCTCACAAAAGCTCTCCACTGACTTCTACCCTTAGCCAACTGGGTCGTTTCTACTTTGTATTCCTATTTCTGCGGGATCCATCTTAATATTGTCCTTCCATCTGCGCCTAGGTCTTCCTAATGGCCGCCTTCCGTTTGGTTTTCCAGTCAAGACTTTGAAAGTGTTTGTACTTTCTTCCATCCTAGTTACATAACCTGACTACCTAAGACCTGATGACCCTAACAATGTTGGGTAAACCGTATAAATTATGTAGTTCCTCGTTATGAAGTTTCCACCATTCCCATTCCCGTTCCTCTTGGGGCCGAATATTCGTCTCAAGATCTTGTTCTCAAATACTTTCAGTCTCAGAGTAAGCGACCATGTTTCGCAACCCTACAGAACAACAGGTACGATTATCGTTTTATACATTTTAAGCTTCCAACTTCTCGACAGAATTCGCGATGACAAGGGATTTTGAACTTAATAATAACACGAATTCCCTACTTTGAACCGGCGTTTAATTTCTTCGTGAATATGATTTTCTTCTGTTAATATTGATCCAAGATATTTCAAGCTATCCACTTTATCGAAAGTATTTTAATGCATCCATGATTTGCCGTATTACAGTCCCGACGCACTTCCATGTATTTAGTTTTCTTTGCATTTACTTCTAAATCCGTCACTGCAAGCATTTAATAAGACTTCATTGTATGAATATAAGGAACAAAAACTCTATTTTCAGTAACTACGTATTTTTGTCTGCTGTTCTGCTATAAACACGCGTGAAAACTACGATTTTTTTCCTTCGAAAATGAAAAAAATAATAATAATAGTTTAACATTCCAGCAATTTAGGCTAAAGAAGACAGATGAGTATTGAAAGTGAATGAATTGAGATTATTTTTTTTTTTGCTCTTCACCGGAAATCGAACACGGGATCATGTGCACGAAAGACACAGAGCTAGGAATTGGACCAGTGTTAAGACATGTTCTTCTTCGAGACTCGATCGACCCCCTCCACCAGAATAGGATATTTTTATTTTAAAAATAAAACCTATCCCAAGAATTTTCATCTTTGTATTATAAATCTATATTATAAAAGAGAACGTACAAATCCTTTGTTCCCTCATAACGCTAATACGGCTGAACCAATTTCTTTTATTTTTGGGGGGTTATTAGGATTTGGACCCTAGATGGTTTTTATCATATCACTTTAATTTTTAATTACCAGTGTCTTGAGATAAGTGACCATTCAAGTGTCCATACGTACAAATCCTTTGTAATTAGTTCATCATAGGTAAAAATAAACGTATGTATATGCAACCCGCATGACCGTGTGACTCGGCGGGTTAACATAAATGACAGGCGCTATAATGTTAAAATTTACTGCAATTTGAAAGCGAAAAAGTAAAAATTATCTAAGTAACAAAGTTTATTGCGTTCCGGGGTGACCGCAGCGAAGCGGGGTGAACGCTGCTAGTATAAGTATAAAAGGAAAAAGTAGAAGGAAAGCAATGGATAGGAAAAATAAGATAAGCATAAATTTAAAAAAACAGACGAGTCAAAATTATTTTCCAGGTCTGTCAAATGTATAATAATAATAATGATAATAATAATAATAATAATAATAATAATAATAATAATAATAATAATAATAATAATAAATATTTAGATAGCTGATTGCTTAGCTGGATTCCAGCTTGCACTACCTAAAATTTGTCTTTTATTCGTACATTTTCTAATTTAATCAAGTTCAAAAAGCATCTTTAGCCAGCAATTGGAAATTATATTTTCAGCAGTCTTCTTCTTATAAGGTTTGTATGGACTTTTTTCCCTGTAATTTTAGCACCAAAACAATCTTAAATCCCTGTGAAACTAATATCCTTCGCTAGGTCTTTCATAAAAAAAATATACAATAGTGCATTTGTTAGTTCCAATCTTCCTAGAATCCACCGGAAAACTGAAAGAGAAAACCATAAAAACTGTGGTCGCTATAAAGCTTTTCAACCAACCAACCAACCAAGTAACCTTAAAACCTGATTTTTCACAGTTCAAATTACCTAAAGTAATCATATTGGAATTAATAAAACACACAACTTATAATGTCTAATCTAATTTTCTTTTTTTTCTTTTTATTTCATATATTTACATTTTTCTTTTTTCTTTTTTTACATTTTTCGTCTCTTTAATTTTTGCTTTTCCACCGCCTCCACTCTTTTCACAGCTAGTATTAACAGTTTTTCTGTTTCCTCATCTAACGGAAACAATTTCCACAGATCATCTTCTTCTTTCTTAATTTTTTCTTTTTTCTTCTTCTTCTTCTTCTTCTCTGCCCTTTCTTTTTTGGAATTAGTTTCTTCCTTTTCAACCGCCAATAACATTACGTCTAATTCATTAAACGAATCAATAATCTCGAATGATGTGCTTGGTCCCTCCATCCTGCAACAAATAAAAATAAACACTTATAAATATCAAATAATACTATAAAATTTCACAGATTATATTTAAGCATGCGTGCTGTTAAAAATATATCAAAATAAGTATCATCTTATTTTTTATGTCTCTCAATAATTCATTGAATCAATTCAGTATTTTATTCTCAAAATAAATAGCTACTGTACATTGAATACTCAGTTATCAGTCTTATAGTTATTCGCTTAGCGCATATAAGTTGATCTGTCAAAGTTATTTCATTATTTAAATATTAGTTCTTAAAACTTGGATCTTCAATACAAATAATGACTAATTATTTTTTATTTGTTCTCTTCTAAACAAACTGCTATTATTTATTTATTTATTTTCCATTAGTAAAAACTCTGGGGATCTAAGTTCCCTAAATCATGTTTATAACGCAATTTACCTATATTTTCAACAAAAGTAATATTTCATTCCTTCAATCATAAACAATCTAATTTTTTTTCTACAATTTTTACCTTACTTTTAAAAAGTAACCTACATATAACTGTGAACAAGACCTTAAAAATCACCAGTTTCAAACATATTCTAACAAAATTACTTTGTAACCCTCCCAACAAAAAATTTTTATGTCTGTCTCTCCCTAGATATCCAAAATATCAAATAACATACGTCCTTATTACAATTGTATGAACATATTCGTATCAATTATATGAAATTCCACAAAAATTAAGCAAAAGATTTTCCTAAAAAACATTCCTATTTACAATACTACCAAGATAATATTCAGTTATCATTACATTTTTATTTTACTTTTCCTACACAAATCCTAAAGTAATTTCCTCTAGTACATTTGCTACATAATTCTGTTTTTTGCTTCAGTTATCATCATATATATTCTGCCTTTAATAGCAGGTCACTTGCTGCAGCTAACAAGCTTCTATGCTCCACGGTCCTCCGCTAACCTTTTCGTCTTCGTGTATAATCTTTCTGTTTTAATAGCACTCATTAATTGTAGTCTTCTTTGCCCCCCTCCCTCTCTTTCCTGTCAACATACCCTCTACGACATTCCTTAACAAGAGATTTGGTTAAGTAATCTTATAATAAACAATATTATGTTCATAAATTTTTCAAAATTCTTCCGTTTCCTTCCACATCCTTAATTATCATCTCCTTTTACCCTAACTCGCATTACCGTGCAATATAAAGTGTTAAGTGTTATAAAAAACAATTCAATATATTCAATAAATAAATATAAGAAAACAAAATTCAGTTTTCCTAAAAACTAATGTCGTTCATAAGCTCATCCATGGCTAAGCGGTTAGCGTACGCTCGTTTTGCATATAACACCCGGTTCAATTTCCCGCAAAAGCTCATGTGTTTCAATTCAACGTTAATCAGTAAATTCACGTCTCATATAGCCTCGCTGCTCAAGGGTACGCTAAACTCATAATCAACTTAATTCAACTGAAATCTTCTTTATACCCACATTTTAAATACGGTCATGCAATATTTCTCATTTGATTTTCTATACTTATATTTCTATAATATAAATCATGAATTTACTTTCAAATCATTATTTTAATAACTATTAAGCACATGATTATACTTTATCCCCCAATGCTTTCATGTTTCCTGCATTTTAATTTTTTATTGTTTCGAACATAAGGGCAGTTACATAAAAATGTACAAGACGTATAACGCAATATATAATCCAAAAATAATAATAATAATATTTAAGTCGCAAGCACACTCCCTCAAATACTGATATTCCCAATAAAAAGTCCATATAGGTATCAATTTCAATTAAATTTAGGCATTAAAACATTTCTCTGCACGTTATCAGTTCAATCCATACTAATATTACACGTGGTGGGGTGGTGGGTTTTGCCCAATTCTTTAGCTAACAAATATAATTCATTTCAGGACACAATAAGTTACTAATAATTCGATTATCTCTTCTGCAAAAATAATTATGGTACACTTGCACCTACATTACCAATTTACATGTCATAAATGTTGGTGAGTGTTTCCAATATTAAAAAACTGTCATCGCCAAACCGGTACATAATAACAATACTTTAAATCCATTGCACTATTACGTAACCTTCTATCTACACGCAAAAAATATATGACAAACTACACTTTTCCAATTAAGCTAGCGGTGCCTTAAACGTAAAACAATTTACTTCAATTCCAATTCCACGTTATCTTACATAGCCTTGCTTTTAAATTTAAAATACAACTAATCATCGCTTCTATCTTTCCAATTCATTAATTAACTAAAAGTTTATATCTCATATTATCTTTCTAATAATAAATTTCAATATTTATTAAGGGCAAGTTACGCTACTTCAGTACTATAACGCTCACCTCCAATGCTTGGGGTACCTCATTTATTCTCAACTTGTGCTATATAAACAAACACCATACTTTTAATTTTTTTTCAATGTTTTCCATTTCCTACCACTTTCTCATTCCACCATTTCATCCATTTCGCATTATCACCCTTTACCCTATCCAAAATAAAACGTAAAACTTAAAAATTTCATTTTCTTTGGCATTTATAAACTTTTATCTTTGTACCGTCTTGTGCTTTCCTTTCGTTATGTTCGAACAATACCGCAATGCTATAACGCACACCTCTAGTGCCTAAGGTCTCTGGTTTAATCCCTAAACATATAACTTTCTGGTGAACAGCATAAGGTCCATGGGTTGTTTCGCGTATTTCTATTTCCTCCCACACTCTTATTCCACCAATTGTTCAATCATCATTCATTTGCCTTAATCGAGCGTCACTCTTAGCCTAAAGGGCATAACCGTGGGACGTTAAACTCAAATATTTCATTTTATATGTCATTCATAAGGTTTTATCTTTCCATCGTTTCCTGCTTTCCTCTCAATAAACTAGGCTACACATACTATACTCATTATGTTCCCAACTAAAAGTAATCTTTTCCAAAAAGTCAATTAAACATAATAAGCTCCACAGTTTTCCTCTCTTAAGTTTAAAAATAAATAAAATAATAATTTATTTCTTACCTCAAATCTAGAAATTCCTTTCAAAAATGGTGTCAAAAATCAATCCAGGAAAATCTAAAACAAAAATAAGAAAAATAATTTTAATATAAATTCAACATCTCCTTCACAAACACATAATATCATTCTCTATATAGTATATATATATATATATTAAAAGTTTAATAAAAATTACTTGGGTGGTTTACAATTAAGTTCTATGTTATTATATAAATTTAAAATTAATTCCACCCTCAGCTTTTCAATATTTCGCATTTATTTTTCTTAAAAGTCAACAAATAAAAATAAGTTCATGTTACAATTTACATTAAAAATGATATTATATTCCCACTTCAATCATCTATAAAAGTTAAGTTCTTTCGTTATTTCTTTATAGAATAAATATAAGAAAAACAAAATTCAACTTACCTTCCAAATATAAGTATTTTCTATCAGCTAATCGGTCTTTCCACAACTCTCACTCGCAAACACACTATCGTCAAGTAAACTCTAAAATACAAATAAGCGTGTTCTCCAAAACAACATATTTATATTTTTTCACAAATAAAAGGGTAAACTAACGCCAAACATTTTACGCTTTCTTTTTTTTTCAAATCTTGAGGCCCCCTCCAAACACTTACGTCCAATTACTGTATGTCTTAAAGCAATTTTTCTCTGTAAAAGGCAAAATTCTTTTAAAAGGATGCCCCCTACAAGTTCGCTTCAATACAACACAAAATTTACGCAACTATCTCTCTACAAACAATAAATTCTCACATAAAAGAAACTCTACCCCCTTAAATACAGCTTGTAAGGTCTAGATACTTCACAATGGCCAAAGAAAAAATACAGTTTTTGTAGGTTCTGCAAAACGAAAACGAAACCCAAGGTTTCCCTTTTTCACTTTATTATCTTATTCACCAGTGCAACAGCTCTTTTTTTCGTGTCTCTGTAAGTATAGCATTATACACTAACATTTTTCATCTAAAAATTTAACTTTATTTATTCATTTTGTATTACTTCCTGTTAACATAGTGCATCAAAATATTGCACCTTCCTTCAGTACATTAGTATTTTCACTTTAATTTAAACACTTTGATTGATGTCCATAAGCATATGTTTCCTTCAAATTTTCTTCTTTCAGCTATAAATTACAGCATGGTCCTTCGTTACTAAGGCGTTCAGCTCTCATGCTTAAAGTCCGAGCTTCAATCACAGTTTACATCACATACATATCCTAATATACACCCATTATAATCATATTCTTTCACTATTACATTACATATCTATAATTCACGTTATACAATATTCCATCTAACGTACCAAGGGTTCAATCCCCGACCCAAACAATTCAACTTTATAATAAACAAACACCGTACTCGTAAATTTTTTCGCAATTGTCCCATTTCCACCATTTCATTCATCACTCAATATCATTGTCTCCTTTACCCTAACCGCACACGCATCAAAGGTGTGTGCCCTAGCTAATACATCAGTGTAAAAAAAAGCATCTAGGTACTCTCATCATGCATTTTCTCGCAATTCTCCCATTTCCTCTCACTTTCTCATTTCACCATTTTTTACTCATCTCTCATTTTCATCGTCTTCTTTACCCTAACCGCACACGCATCAATGGTGTGCGCCCTAGCTACTACATGAGTGTAAAAAGCATCTAAATACTATCATCTTGCATTTTCCTCCAACTTTCTCATTTCACCATTTTACTCATCTTTCATATTCATCGTCTCCTTTACCCTAACCCGCACACATATCAAAGGTGTGCGCCCTACCTACTACGTCAGTGTAAAAAAGCATCTAAGTACTATCATCTTGCATTTTCCTCCAACTTTCTCATTTCACCATTTTACTCATCTTTTATTATCATCGTCTCCCTTAGCCTAACCCACAATAATCATAAAACGTAAACTCAAAGATTTCATTTTCAATATTCCAACTACAAAAATATAAGATTGTAATCATCCGTATTATACCCTTATTATTCACTAAGTCCATGTCTCATATAGCTTCGCTGTTCAAACCATCGCAAAACTACCATCAAGTCAAGTCAAAATCCATTCAATTCATATCTTGTTCTTACCAATCCTCAAAATACTCATATATCTTCCCAAACAATATTAATCCGATTATCACATCATTAATAAAATATTTATCATTAATGTTTCACACATCCATGGTCCAATCCTCAGCTCACAGCATATATATTTTCCCATATTTTATTCTATTTTTTTCTCTCAAGTATAATATAATATCAAATCAATCTTGTCTCTTCTCATCTGCATCTTTTCAACTATTTGGCATAAAAATTCAACTAAATTAAAACTTCAAACAAATCCATAACCCCAAAATATCTATATTTTTTTACTGCAAATATTCTCTTATTTTCCACGTAAGTTTCTCACACTCCTTTTCAAAACTACAAAAATCCATTCATGATAGTATCCCTAACTTCAACAATACTTTTTTTTTCTTTTTTTCATTCTTTTCTCCCTCTGTTAAACCATTGGCATAATAGCAATCTTACTCACAACCTGTCTGTTTTCACCCTTTCGTTTTTTCATAAAAACAAGTACAATAGCTATTCTTTAAAGTTAACAAGAATCTTTTCCAGAAAAAGGGCTTTTTCTTTCTTTCTTTCTTTTTCCATTCTATTATGGTAGAAAACATTTTTCTGTCTAACAAGTCAGAAAAAATCTTTTTTTTTTCTAAAAAGAGTTACGTTCAACTCAAAATTACAGGGGGTCTCAACCGTCAACAATAAATGTCACATACATTTTCTCAAATAACTTTCTACATCCTAACAACTCAAAAGGGTTGCACATACAGCTGGGTCAAAAGTAACATCACGTTTTCTCATCTGCACAAAAAATGTTTCGCTTTCTATTGTAGTAATTTTCTACATGTCCCTTTACGTGTTAAGGTTCTTAACTATTCCCTAACAAGTCCCACGCCAATTTAAAACCAACCCTTTGCTCAAAAGAACACTACAGTTCCCATGCAATCGTATGTGCTGTCCCTCAGTATGTGGCAATGTAATAACTCTCACAAAGTGACACGTAACTATCTCATTCTTCAATTCTCTGTCCTTCAGTATAATGATTGTTATTTCTCCAATTTAAACAAGGTCTTTTACTCCACAGGAGATTACACTTCGCCCCTCCAAAAACCTGGGCCACACACATACAAGCAGGTGTCTATGTTTCTTTCTTTACTCTTCTCCATCAAAAAATTCTCTCCCTCCCCCGCCATTCTTACCTATACCTAACATATAGCTGTGCTTTTAACAATTGTTCTTTATCGAGATTTTCCCATGTTTTCTAAATACATAAAACTAAATTATTTGACATCTCTTTCTCACTTCCTGCTGTTAGACTATTTTCAAACATCCATATGTCATGTTTAAGTGACAGTATATTCTTTCTTTTAATGACACAAGGTTCAAATTATAACAGTGTTACAAGAAGCTTGTGAATTTCAAATTTTAACCTTTTCTTTTATGTTTCCAATGTTTCTAAAAGTCATTTCACATGTTTTTTCTCACCTCCCATGGTTAAAGTATTGTCCAACATCTATATGTCAAGTTTAAGTGACATTTTCTTCTTTCTTTAATTGACAGAATGATGAAATTACGTGGCAGCTCCATAAGAAGCATCTCTTACGTTTACAAAAGGTATTTGTCTGCAATCCATTGTTCTAAGAACACACACGATGGTTACATTTTCCAATACGACTACTAAAGATACAGATTTGAAGCATCAGTGCACTGTTATTGAGGCATCAGTGCACGAAAAGATTCGTATTCTCAGTTTTTCTATTTATTGTTTTATATGTTAAGTTAAACATCACTATGTATCACTGATATCGCAGATCGTATTATTTTTTAAAATCGTGTTTGTAACCTATTGTCAAAACATTCATCTCCAGACATGATGTAGAGAGAAGAGAAAGAGATACATCTGTAATATATGTATATGTGATTCACTAAGTAACTGTAGAAATTAGTTAAAGGACACATAAGAGAGCGAAAAGCAGGTCTAGAAGTCTGAACTTTTTAGAAACGTCCTAGATAGGTGAAAATATAGTTAAAAATTGCGAAAGGTATCATGTAATTTACCTTTCTTTTCTAGTATACTTTTTCTTTCACATCCAAACATCTCTATTCAGAATTACGAGATAAAGGTGAAGAGAGAAACATTTCCATTTCAAGAATTATATCAGGAAAAAAATCTTTCGACTTAGACTAGTTTCGAACTCGCAACCCTTGAATCCATAGCTCAGCGCTCTACCGATTGATCTAACAACTTCCGCAGGAAAAGCATGATTTCTACAACTACCGGTTGCTGAATCAGTAAGTACGCCAGAAAGTTTTACTTGGGGTGGGTGCTCAAAATAAAAGGGGGAGTGCTCTCAGAATAGTGATATAATTTTTAAACAAACTCAAACAAGAAAACAAGAATATTTTGTTACGCAACTATTGCAATACTACTACTACTACTACTACTATTATTATTATTATTATTATTATTATTATTATTATTATTATTATTATTATTATTATTATTATTAAACTAAGTAATACAGTGAAACCTCTCAAAACGGACATCGGTGGAACCGATTATTTGTCCGTAAATGAGAGGTGTCCCTAAAAGGAAGCGTTCTCTCTCATAACATACACCACACATATTTATGGCATGGAAGAATAAGAAATATTGTCCTCTTACGAAGACATCCACTATTGAGAGATGCCCGTTAAGAGAGGTTTCACTGTATTAGGAATTAACCTCAACTATTTTACCCAGTAATTACATGTGAATTGATTACTTACGAATTATTGTAATTATTTTGCAAAATTCTGCTATTATTTCAATTTATAGCTATTAATTCTGCTATTATTTCACCCCAGCAAGTTTTAGTGGGTGATTTTTTTTTTCAAAATATTAATTGGAAAAAATTCCCTTGTCCCATGCTGAAATCACATTCGTTAATTGTTGTAATATTATTTGATCTCTTAATCTCCGTTCCTGCACCTTCCTGACTACGTTATTGGCTCTGAATATCTTTCATAAGTAAATTATTCATTGATTTAGTTGTTTTCCAGAAATCCAGTTTTTCAATTTACAAATATTTTTTATCTTTCTGTTTTGTCTTCTTTAATGTACCCAAATTTTAATAATCCTAGGGCTCATAGTGGTCTGATCTCTTGTAAATAGTTGAAAAGTGACAACAACAAAAATGTCCAAAAACACACGAAGAAGTGACCAAAATCTCATCATGCCCCTTTTTTCCTTTGTCAATTTCTTTATCACCTCTCTCTTTGTTTGTTGTTTTGTTTCCTCTTTACTTCTTCTTTTTGAGCTTCTTCCTTTCTTAGGTTTTCAAAGTATGCTTGGTAGTTATGGTAAGCTCGGTACGTAAACTTACGCCAGGTCCCATTGACAGCTGCTAACAAGACGAGTATGAAATTTTATGGTTACGACTAAAAAATACGTCAATGTACGGCCGACTTCAGCAGATGTAAAAAGCTTCTTAGTAAGTGGAACCAGTTCTGGTCTATTTTCGAATTTCTCCATCCCAGACATTATAGGTGCCTTCCATTTCAACTCAGGCAAAAAAATATAAAATTGTACCATCACCATCTCAGATATTGTTGAAACTTTTTTTGTAGCAACTAGACATGTTTTTAAGAGACCCATATTTTTTTGTTTTGTCGAAAAAAATTTTCCCGCCAAGTAATGGGCCATCAAAGACGGGGAGTAATATTTATGAATTGTAGAAGACATGGAAAATGGTCAATTTCGGAGCCTCACCATTCGGCTATGGAGACAGGTAGAGTTATAATTCTTGTTGTGGTATGTACATAGGGATATAAATAAACTATATTTTATTATAGTTTGGTTTGCGCATGCGTATCTTTTTGTACATAAATTAACAAATGAGCGTCAATTTATCTGAAAAGTCGAAGTTTGCGAATTTTTTTCGAGCACTTCCGGTTCGAATTTTAAAATTCTGTTTTCACGGTTGGTAAGACCTAGTTACCCGCTTTCCGAAAAAAAATTACAATTTGTATCGCTTCTGTGGTCAACCGTTTTGTCGCAAAAAATTCGAGAAATTGTAAAATTTTCAAAAATCGCCATTTTTGGGCGCCATTTTCTCGAAAACACCATTTTTTAAAATTCTGAAATTTTGTCAGATGGCTCAACTTTACCTGAATAATAAACACACCAAATATCATTCTCGACCAATGCTTCATGGATTAACTGCAGCCTTTTAAAGTTAGCGAAGTTTCGCTAATTTTGATGTCACAGTTAGCAACACTGGGGACAATGAAAGTGCAATGATTTGATGATGTTTGTGGTTCACATTCATTAAATGAAGAATAAATGGTTTTCTTGGCTGGTTTTTTTTTATTATTTTGATTAAAAAGGCTCTCTGAAATAGTAAAATGAGCCTCCCTCTACTCCTCCGTTTTCTTAAACTGAAGTAATCTGAGGTGGAAATTACGATTACGAAACACACAAATTTCAAGTTCACTTACTTAAAATGGTCTTCGGAAACAAAATTTCACTTTTTTTTTTTTTTTTTTTTTTTTTTTACATGGACCAATTATTTGCTTGGTTATTGTCTTCTTTGCTAATAGCATGTATCCGTGCAGATGCTCCAATAGATGTTGGTGGTTCACTCATAACTCATCCAGGAGTGGATCTAGGGGGACGATTGCCGCCCCCCCCCAGAAGAAGAAACTTTCTTATTTATATATAAATAAAACCCATCCCAGAGTTTGGAGCTCTTAAAAGTAGCTCTAAGTAGCAGTATTACAATCCCCCCCAGAAGTCCGTCCTGGATCCGCCCCTGCGTAGCACATTGTCGATAGTCACAAAACACTTATTTTCACTTCTCTTATGCTCTTCTGGAAACCTGTACCCTGCTGAAGCTTCATGTGGAAGCATAAACAGCACTTAAACTTCACGTAATTCATGATTTATTCATAATATTTCTGCTACGCACCACTGGTTATCATACATATATGTATATAACAAAAGTTCCTTTTTGCAGATTTCTTAAATCTACACTTTGAATTGCAAAAGTTCGATTTTGGGGGAAGTATAAAGTTAGTTCATTGTGACCCGTTACTGCCATAAAAACTTCGCAATTTTCCGAAAGCCAAAGATAACTTCGTTGAATACCAGTTACCGGTCGCATACTTTCCCTTTTTACTTCCGGAAGTCGTCGAATTCAGTTTCAGGTAACAAAACGAGAGTAATACCCGGAGTTTGTGCTTGCAGGATACTCACGAATTCTCCTGCGGTTTTAATGGGGACGCGGTGGCTTAGTGGTAGAACATTCACTTGCGCTGCTTGGGGTCCCTGGTTCAATCCCAGCTCGTGCTTTTCTGCATTCCACCATTTCATTCATTTCTCATAATCACCGTCTCCTTTAGCCTAACCGGCATAACTGTGGAACGTAAAACTTAAAGATTTCATTTCATTTTTTTCTTCTGTGGCTTTAATACTGTGTATCTGTTTTAGCCTAAGGCTATAACGCGTTGCCACATTCTTTGCCCCCCCCTTCCCCACTACCGTCGCAGAGACCCTTGCATGGCCGGTTTCACTGCAAAAACACCGCTTTATCGGACCTGTCTGCATCTCGAACATCTGAAAGCGATTTTTAAAGTGGCATGCAGCACCATAAGAAATCACTGACACGGTTTGGGAAATTGTAGACACTTATTTTCACGTATTCAAACCTTTTTCTATAAAATATATTTTTGCTTTTCTTCGAGTATGTTTAGAATCTTGTCTATGACTATGAGTACATGAGCCGAATCGTGTGTTTTATCGTCGTTTATTACAAGAAAACTGTCAATTGTTTCATATTTCGGCGATAACTCTGAATTTCACTTTGCAGAATAACAGTCCAGTTTTCAACGAAGTTCACATGAAGTAAAATAGAATTTGTATCTTGAAATTTTATACGGTTTTCGGTAGCAATTGATTCTCTTTGGATTTTCTTGATGTAGTCATGAATTACAATTCTTACAGTTAAACCGGCAATGTACGATACGAAAACAGAAAGTGGCACAGTTTTTTTTTTTTTTAACGAGATCATTATTCTCCCATATGGCATACGTAACCACTTTCATTTTCATCAGGATCAATAATTAAAGACACCACACTTATTTCTTCCACTCCAGGACATTCACCACATTCTTGAAGAAGACAGCTGTCATTTTCTACGGATCATACTACTAAAGGAAATAGGTCACTCATGACAGGCTGCGCCTTTGATTTGTAGCAACGCAGTAGCAGCTAAGTTAAAATTTGTACAATACACACACTCACACACACACACACACTTCCCTCTCAGGTTGCGGACTGACACACTTTAGTCGAATACTATAAAATTTCAAGTGACCCATTTTTATGCTGGGATTATTCTGTTTAAAAATTCAGTAAATTTCTTTGGAACGCGTAAGAAAACGTTTCGATTTTTTTTTTTTAACTTTTTGTCATTTTTCGATCACTGTAATGACATCGCACTTAATTGAGACTTTGTCTGGAGCATTCCAAAACATACTGAGGTAATAGTTTAGGCCTTTTATAGATCATCAGAATTCATTGGATGGCCATTTCAAGTAAACTTAAAATTTGTGTGTTTCGTAATCGTAATTTCCACCTCAGATTACTTCAGTTTAAGAAAACGGAGTAGGGGGGGCTCATTTTACTACTTCAGAGAGCCTCTTTGTTCAAAATAATAAAAAAAAACAGCCAAGAAAACCTTTTATTCTTCATTTAATGAATATGAACCACAAACATCACCAAATCATTGCACTTTTATTGTTCCCAGTGTTGCTAACTGTGACATCAAAATTAGCGAAACTTCGCTAACTTTAAAAGGCTGCAGTTAATCCATGAAGCATTGGTCGAGAATGATATTTGGTGTGTTTATTTTTCAGGTAAAGTTGAACCACCTGACAAAATTTCAGAATTTTAAAAAATGGTGTTTTCGAGAAAATGGCGCCCAAAAATGGCGATTTTTGAAAATTTTACAATTTCTCGAATTTTTTGCGACAAAACGGTTGACCACAGAAGCGATACAAATTGTAATTTTTTTTCGGAAAGCGGGTAACTAGGTCTTACCAACCGTGAAAACAGAATTTTAAAATTCGAACCGGAAGTGCTCGAAAAAAATTCTCAAATTTCGACTTTTCAGATAAATTGACGTTCATTTGTTAATTTATGTACAAAAAGATACGCATGCGCAAACCAAACTATAATAAAATATAGTTTATTTATATCCCTATGTACATACCACAACAAGAATTATAACTCTACCTGTTTCCATAGCCGAATGGTGAGGCTCCGAAATTGACCATTTTCCATGTCTTCTACAATTCATAAATATTACTCCCCGTCTTTGATGGCCCATTACTTGGCGGGAAAATTTTTTTCGACAAAACAAAAAAATATGGGTCTCTTAAAAACATGTCTAGTTGCTATAAAAAAAGTTTCAACAATATCTGAGATGGTGATGGTACATGCTCTGCCTGAATTGAAATGGAAGGCACCTATATAAATAACTTCGCATTAAGAGTTCTCAAAAACCTGAAATATTCAAATTTATCACCTACTCTTAAGAAGAACATACAAGAAGCGTAACACAAGACGAACAGGATGAACCACACAAACACACACACATAACGTTGAACGGAGCGTTAACTATTACGAGAGGAAACTAAAACATTATTATGATAGAAGAAAGAATAGACACAGAAGGGTTCTCAACCCCACCTTGTTGCTTAAACTCCAAGCATCCACCAACCGTCCACTGTGCTTTAAAAAGAATAAAATCTGAAGTGAGAATAAAGCTGACTATTTCACATGTGGCAGCAAGTACTGAAGCTTTCAGAAGAGTAATGAGTAACATGTTTTTGCCTTTTTCCATTTGTTTTTATATTTTTCTTAGAAAACTGCCAATGCAAAACATAAATCACACGAAAAAGTCATTTTACCTCTCAAAAAAGTAACTTTTAGTGACAAATTTGAAAAAAAAGTAACTTTTAGTGACCAACTTGAATAAAAGTAAATTTTACTTTAAAAAAAGTGACTCACTATGAGTTCTGTTCCACTCAAGGAATTTACGTGAATAAAAATATATTATCAAAAAATTAAGCTAGCGCCAAATGCGTTCCTGCATAACACTAGACTCATTCGATCTCTTCATTTCTAAAAACGTTTTGACAAGTCCCTTCTAACGTCCGTCCGTTGATAAAAAACTTGCAGAGCAGGCTCGAAACCAGCCACAGAGCTTTTGGGGTCCATGAATATGTTAGGAGGGGCCAAGCCATTAAAAATTCTCTTACAAATATCTAAATTGTGCATTTTGTATTGGAGTCTGAGGGGACATGAAAAATTTAGGGAGAGCCAGGCCCTCCATTGCCCCTCTTTGGTTGCGAGCCTGTTGCAGAGTAGCACTTACCAACTGAATCTGGTATACGCTTATTACTATATTGCCACACTTTTCCTTATTGAGGAAGAGGTAGGTGAATGACCGCTCAAGAAGTTGCCAATTTCAGTCATCTGCATCTGTCCATCAATCTCTTTTCTCGGAAACGACCGCGGAGCCCAGGAGGGTAGGTATCAGCGGCCTGTTTTGTCAATTGTTTCTATCGAAACACCACCCGAAGTGAGGTTATGTGGTTCTCGAAGCCGTACATGAGAACGAGGTCGCTTCGTAATTTGAATTGAAATAAATAAATAAAAATATTACCTCCTTTCCTTTTTTAACTTTATGTATTAACTAACCTATATGATACTGATTGATACAATTAGATTTGGATGAGTATTCCTTTTCCATCCAGGGGTGTGTGTAAAGAAATTTGGAGGGGTGTAAGGGGGGTGTTGGGGGGGTGTAGATTACTCCCTGTGCTGAATGGTGTTATTAACCAAGTTGGCCGAGATAATTGCTTCATATAGCTATTGCAATAATAATAATAATAATAATAATAATAATAATAATAATAATAATAATAATAATAATAATAATAAAGCAGAAGAAGAAGAAGATCAGAATTTAGAAAGTCGCATATGTTAAAAGTTTGACGTGCAGAGTAAGTCCTAATATGAGATTTTATTAATTATATATAATAAATGTAAGCGTGGTTTATTCGTGCGTGCTACTCAAACTGCGCAACTCACTACCGTAGTCCCATAAGGGTTGTACACGTATGGTACAGTAGCCTTGCGTCCTCCAACCGTGAAGAATGTTGCATTTTGAACATATGCGTGTCCTAAGAGGAAGGAGAAGATTTAAAGAAAGAAAAGTGGTTTAGAAATTATGCAAACGTAAAATATCTCACGAGGTGAGGTGATATAGAGTTCAGCGTGTCTTTCAGCTACTACTCTATACAAGATGTGCATCTACGACTTAACGTGAAACTCGAACCACACGACTCCTGACGAGAATCGAAACCCGTATCACCTCTAGTTCTATTATGGGAGACACAGGAACATGTAAAAATAATCGAAAATGAACGATATTAATGTTAAATCCATAGCTTTTGAGTACCAAATTTCTCAAAAGTAAATCCCCATGTTAAGCGGGTTTGCATATCCAGGCTCCTAACTATGAAAACTTTTACGATCACTCTAACCACAATCATTTCACAGATTCAACCTGTTGTATATAAGTTATTAGGACGTAAAATTGAACATAATTTATACGAAATGACTTTTATGCATTACAAGACCTATAACTGCTAAATATTCACCACAAACTTATAGTCGTATCGACATAAACAAAAAGAAGTGTGAAGCAGGAAACTACTTTACCCAAAAGTCAAAAGAGACGCACTGGAGACATACGAACGGGTCGAGCGGTTTGGGTCACTAGTCTATCAATTAGAAGTTTATGTGTTCAAACCCTGAAGGAAGTATTAGTTTTTTTTTCTTTTTTTAAGTGTGTTCCTATTTTCATCAGAGAACTGAGAACATTTCTTTAAATAAATCTTTGGCAACTATTTTTCTCTCAAATTCCATTAGAAGGGAACATTATATGAATTGCAAATCTAAAATCCACAGCTGAGAACAAAATATTATGTTCAATATTTCATTATTATCCTTTGATTTGTAATGAAAAACTAATTATAAGCATTGACAATTTCAGAAGATTCTCCCCCGGTAATGGTCAATATATGAATGAGAGAAAACTGATAAAACATTATTAGTCCACTTTGAGCATGATCGAAGATAACTTATGGTCACGAAGGGGAAAATTTATGTCGACAGAGTCTCAAATTCTCCCACAGGTCATGCCCTGAAATCATCACTGTTTGAAAGGTTTCCTTAACAAATAGAATATTACATTTATTTCTCGTTCTACGTTTTGAAATGGAAAAATCATAATTTTAAAGTGAATTATAATACGACAAACATAAAGATTTATAGAACTAATGAAGTAAATATTCTTGTGTAAGTTATCGATTTCTAATCAGATTAAAACTCGAATATTCGTTTGCATCGCACTTTAAAGTAAATTCTCTCTATATATAATTCTTACTGGAAAATATGTTTAACTCCAATTACTTAATCAATATTTTTAATAATATATTTTTATTGTAATACTTTTACTATTCAATGTTGTATACACTACATTTCCCAAAGCAAAAACTCGCAAATGTATAGTGGACTAGTGAATATTATCAAATAAATTATCATTTTGTTTACGTAAATACTGCATCGCCTCATTTGAAACTTCGTACTTTAAATAATAATAATAATAATAATAATAATAATAATAATAATAATAATAAAATCATAGCCATACCTTTATCAGAATTTCAGGCTTAGTCAATAAATGTATTCAACGTGGTCTCTATTCGACGTTCTATTTAATCGAATCCGATAGAAATACAGAGAGAAACTTCGAGAACAGATAAAAGAAAAATGTTACCTTGGTGGGACTGGAATTAACCTTTAAGAGTTCCTTTCAATTTACAGACAAATGCCTTAGGCACTTTGTTTCTTTTCTTTAAATTAACTGATTGACCGAAAGTATCTGAGTAACTTGTCTCTATTTTCTACTCGGTTATATACGTTTTATCATCATATCCGTTAATCTTGAATGACAGGAACACGAATACAAAAACATCTAAGAGAATTAAAATTTCAAATCCCCCACCGGGAATCGAACCCGGGACCCCATACACCTTAGGCACACGTGCTAGCTACTTTTTTTTCATTTTTTTTAATAGTATTTATTGAGCACTTACATAATAGTTACAATAATAACAATTAGAAAAATGCAACTAATAACAAGAAATACAAAAAATAAACATACCAGTAGTTAAAGCAAAAAAAAATTAATAGATCGCCTGATAATACTGAGCAAACCAGCGATGACGTTGGGGAACAGGTATACGCAAAAGAGAATAAGATAACCAAGAAATGTATAAATCCGGGGAGAAATCCGTAGAAAGATGAAGAAAGAGATCAGCCGTTGTAATTGTCAACCACACAACAAAATTATGTTTAACTGGAGGGAAGAAAACAAAATCGGGGCGCAAAATCATATTGTCACAAGTTATATAGTCGGTACTAGTGCGAAGGATTCTGGCAAGAATCTGAGTATATTTTTGCCAAAGAGGGTATATCCTAGTACAGGTATGAAGACGATGTGAGAGGGTATCAGTTTGTCCACAAATGTGACAGAGGGAAGCAGGGGAGATGCCCAGCGTATAAGCTCGTGCATTTGTTAAAAATAAGTTATGCACCAATAAATACCAAAGCGAACGTAAGGGGGAAGATAAAACTGGGGAACCAATGTTACGCCAAATTTGAGGCCAGTTATTATTAGGAAATTTACGTACTATAAGCGGAACGCAAGAGGGAGAAGCATAATATTGATATAATTGTGAAACGGTCATATCTTCAAGCCGAGCCCGTGCGATAAGGCCATATGCAATATCGAGAACTACCGTTTTTAAATAAGGATAGGTCTGTGACCATCCATGAACGGAGACAGGAGCAGTAAGCGTCACGTGACTCAGGCAGCGCATGATGTATTGTGACGAAAAGGAATTGCTAAAAACACAAAGCAGTTTACAGGTCCTATGAAGAAAAAGACATCTGGCCTGTAAAGCAATGTCCTTGATACCAAGGCCTCCAACAGAAGGTCGACTGCAAACTACCTGGCGATTTACCCGAAGAGTATGTTGATACCAAAGAAAATATAACATATGTTTGTTTACTTTGTTAAGAATAGCAACCGAGGGCGGGAAAAGTTGCATAATAAAATATAAAAGACTAAGAGCATAAACCTGAATAAAAGTGGCACGTTCAAAAAGGATAAGATTTCTTGTTTTATGTTGATAGAATAAAGTAACCAACTTAGAAACAACAAGATTATAATTTACCGAGATGGTATGTTTAACGGATGGATACCAGGTAATACCAAGAATTTTATGACAAGAAACAGATGTGAAGGGGGAAACAAAAGACGTATGTGCTTGGTCGGAAAGGCATAACAATTTGGTTTTCTCAACATTGAGGGTCGCACCTGAGGCTTGACTAAATAAGTGCAAATTATATTGAATCGTATCAAGGTCACTTTGAGAATGAAAAAAGAAGCTAAAATCATCAACGTACGTTTGTAGTTTGAGAACCGCCTTATTAAGACAAATGCCATCAATTTCACGATAAATTTTACTAATAAAAGGCATAACTGCAATGCTATACAAAAGGGTGGATAAAGGACACCCTTGGATTAGACCACGTTCAAGCCGAAATGAAGAAGTAAGCGCTCCATTAAGTTTCAATTGTGCCGTACGATCTCGATAAAGAGCACGGAGCATATTAAAATAACTGGTGCCCAAATGTAATGCTTCCAAAACACGAAAAAGATAGTCATGATCAATTTTATCAAAGGCCTGGGAAAAGTCAGTACTTAATATTGCTGTGGCGCGAGTGGGATAACGCTCAAAAAAAGCGATGGTGTCACGAATATTTGCTAGTGCCAAATATAGGAGGTGTTGGACATCATGACCAAATTGGGCAAAATGTAAAATATTTGGGAGGAAATTACGTAAACGAAAGGCAAGAACCTTGGTTAAAAGATTATAATCACAGCAAGTAAGACTTATAGGCCGGTACTGAGTGACACAAGGGAACTGAGACTGCTTCGGAAGTAAAACGATAATACTATGCGTAAAAGAGGTCCCTAAACGTAAGTTGACACGAAAATCATTAAAAAGTTCGGTAAAAAAAGGAATAAAAATATCAGCAAAAATTTGATAAAATTCATAAGGAAATCCATCCACACCACTGGATTTATGTTTTGGCGTGGTCATTATAACATCCTTGATTTCATTTTCAGTAAAAGGGGCATTCAAAACATCTTGAGCTGCAGGTTCTAAGGGAGTCAACTCAGAAAACAAATCATCAGGGCACGGAGAAGAAGGATGTCGGCTATAAAGACGGGTATAATAACGGGTAAAACAAGGAGCAACATTGGTTCCCAACCATAAACGACCCTCCTCATCTTGAATCTTACCGATTAGCCGTTGTTTGCCCCGACGTCTTTCAGCAGTTACTTGAACCAGACCGGGAGATTCAGTGGGCTGACTCGAAATAAGTTTACTCCTCACACTAATACCGGATAACATGGTGCGATATAATGATAACAGAAAAGCTTTCACCTGTTTAATTTGTGATAAAACAGGAGCCCCTTGTTGATAAGCAAGATGGTACTCATGCAAAAGTCGGTAATAATAATTATACTGTTCATGAAAGTTTTTACTTCGCTCACGACAATAGTCTCGACAGAGACGTCTAAGGGTAGGTTTACCCCGAGAGTCCCACCACTGCATAATGTTACGCTTACGTAAAGATTGCTTACTTATTTCATTCCATTTTTGTCGAAGAAGTGCTTGAAAGGATGGATCAGACAAAATACTAGTATTAAGATGCCAAAAAAAAGATTTTCGTAGATATTGTGTTACAGGTAAATTAACAGTTAAAATAACAGAATGATGATCAGAAAAACAGACTGGGACCAGTTCTATGCTTTGAACATGAGGAAGCAAGGATACAGAGATGAAAAAAGCATCGATGCGAGATGCTCCTTGAGAATGAACATACGTATAACCCGGGTCGTGAGGGTAAAAATGACGCCAAACATCCACGAGACCAAATTGAGTAAGAACATGAAGCAAATTAATGGAAGGGGTACGGTTCTGTAAGGAATCTTGAGAACCGGGAACTTCATTGTGATCACCTCCCCAAATAATAGAGCGAGTACCAGCATGCAATGCAGTAGCAACGTCATCGCTGAAAAAATTATTACGTTGAATACGGTTTTGCGAGCCAGATGGACTATAGGAATTACAAAGGTGTATATTTTCCAAATTGCCAGTAATAATGCGACCATCAGGATAATTATAAACCTGATCGAGGTGTAAATCACTGCGATAAATAAGTGCAGTACCTGTGCCCGCTACAGTTTCATTACTAATAAAAGTATAATTATATAAACCGTGTAAATCAGTAATTTTAACCTCTTGGGCAAACAAAATATCAATCATTCTAGTATTAATAAAGGCAGCAACTGCATCCTGTTTCGTAGCGGAAGAAAGTCCGTTAAAGTTTATAGTACCAATCCTAACACCATACATAATATGGAAAATAGAAAAGTAAAAATGTAAAACATACGGGAGTAGTATACAAAATGCAAAGCCTATGCACGAAGCAGATAAATTACCACACCGCAAAAATTTAAACTCCAAAAAAAGTAACCAAAAATTAAGACGGCGTTTCAGCATTTTGGTTGGACGAAAAGGAATGTTCATTAGATGCAGGGGGCACCTGTGGTTGCGAAAGTTGTTTAGATCGCGTGCGGAGAGCAATACTAGGTTCATCAGACAGAGATGAGTCAATCACTTTCTGAACTTTAGGAGCTTTACTGTCAAGGAGAGGGCGTTTCTTTTTCTTCGACGTATCCAAAGGCACCATCTCAACATTCATCACACTAGGCAAATTTGTGGTGGGAATAACAGAAACACTAGAAGAGGTAACAAGTTCCGGAGTAGATACTGCAGCGTGTTGTTCATGTACTGAGTGATCACTTGAAACGTTCACTGAGGGCGTTGAAAGAGACGAGTCCACTACTAACGACATCGCAGCAGCAGCCTCTAAAGTATTATCCGAACTTACCTGATTCAATCCAGAAGTAATAGAAGGTAGTATCACACCTTTGCTGGAAACATCAGCAGGCGAAATAGTTACAGTAGATTTCTCTAAAGAAGGAGCTCCAGGGGTACTAAGTGAGGGAGGGGTATTTTCCACATCACCATCAGCACTAATAGTCTTGACTAGGGAAGAAGTAGAAAGTACAGGAAAAACACTGAAGTTAGTAACATCTGGAACAGCTTTAAGTTGCACTGGAGGCGGAGCCAAGCGTGAATTTGACTCGGAAGGTAGTCGAGAACCTCCAGAAACTGGAACAGTCACAGGAGCACGTTTAGGCAGTCGTTTATCACATTGCGATATCAAATGCTGATCACTATCACATCGCGCACAAGTTTTAATTTGTCCAGGATATGTCACCCATAAACGAAGACCATGGACTGTAACATATGACGGAATGTTCTTTTTGAGGACGATCTTAAGTAATTTCCGCCACACACTAGAAACAAAGATTTCAGTTCAAGAATACTTTCTGACTTCAAGTTCTTGAGACCATTCTTCTTGTTGGTATTTAATAGTTTTAGCTATATATATATATATATATATATATATATATATATATATATATATATATATATATATATATATATATATATATATTGTACAATGTATATCAGGTCTAACTTTGAAGTGCTAACTTATCATTTATTTACTATTCGAAACAATTTTAACAAGGAGTATGCGCACCCTAAAAAGAATACGGAAAATTACAGTGAGAACTATGAAATTGTCGACAAATCTATCATTAGGTTAGCCATAGCTCCGTATTGCTTATGAGGAATTCAATTGAATCTGAAGACCAACATGTTCGGAAGAAATAAATGATGTGAACTATCAAATTGTTGTAGAGAAAAATAGGAACATATTTCGCAAAAACCATGGAGTTTGTTGAATACAAACTTTTTGTAGACTGCAATGGCTCAGTGGTAAACTGTACATCTCTCTCTCTCTTCTTCTAAAGTGTACATTTTGTCTTGTTTTGATTGTCATTGATTGTCGGCATTATCCATTTCTCTTAGCTTACAGAACATAAGGAAAGGATATTAAACTGAATGACCATGTAACTTAGATGATAAGGCAGTCAGAATAATTCAAACACTATAGCTAACCGCATCTAAATTTTTTTCGTACAAACAGTTTCTAATATCACTTTTCATTTATTTAACAAGTAGCTCTTAATATGTTCACACATTTTTAATATTTTCGAAACAAGTTTCTCTATGAGATTTTATTGAAATCGATAAGTCAAAAAAGCAGTTGCAAAAGCAAATGATCCAATAAAAATAAATAATACGCAAAAGAATAAGTTAATAAGTAATAAGAGGATTCAATTCCCAAGTGGAAGGTTCAAAAGAACTTCGAAGTCTATCAGTTTACTGTCTAAGGACTACAAAGAAAATAGCCTTGATGATGGACAGGATGCTAAACTCCAAACAAGTTCATACATATCAATGACTATCTTACGTGTAGTTTTCCTTAATCCTACCACGCAAATGTAATGTCAAATAGAATAAGATCGTTTTCACCTTACGTGCAAGTGGTCACAAATTCAAAACCAAGGGAGGTTTAAACCAATTAAATGTTACAATGAGACTTGACATATAACTTATAGCTTACTGTTCGGTCCTCCGTTTCCACGAATACATATTTTCAAACTAATTGTTTAACTAGACTTCACCTTATATGGTTGAGATCCCGGGTTCAATCCTTGACCAACTAAAATTATGGCTGAAAATATCATGTCTAACTTTTTTCTTGAGCATTTCCCAGCGTTCCCCTCACAGTTTCTTCATTTCACCATTTGCTTTAGCCTAACCAACATAATTCTGGAATGTCAGATTTCATTTTAATACATAGTCAAGGGAAATCATTTCAATACATAACCAAGAGAGATCACTAATTGTTTATTTAACTAGTAAATAATCTGATTTCAAATTTCACTATAGGTCAGCAGTGAGTCAGTGATAATTTTTCCCATCGCTTGGAGGACCACAGTTAGACTCTGTAGTGAACAACATCGTGTCCGTGGACTTTCTTGGAGTTTTCCACTCACTTTTTCAAGATTTTCTCTTTAAAAGGCGAAACAACATAAAATCATTCATTTCTCATAATTACTGTCTCCTTTAGCCTAAGTTTACCACAAGACAAAAAGAAATATTACTGGTGAAAAATCAAATAAGCAATTAGCAATAAGAAAATACTACTTCAATTCTCTCTCTCTCTCTCTCTTTCAATTGTTTTGAAATTTTCAAGGTTTTTACAGTATATATGATCTTGAAGCTTTGCTGGCGTCTACTATTAATCCAATGTTCTCGGGATTGCTGCCAGAGTGAGTGTTGCTGTGCTGAGCTTTCGTTACCATATCCGTCCGTACAATACAATCATACGGCCATGTGGGACCAAATTGAAGTACTAAAGAAAAGCAAACAGTTCTGGGACAGGAAAATACATGAATCTCTATTCATCCGTACATACAAGCCATCCATCAACAGAGACGAAAATTATCATTTACCTGACATCTGGATCCAGCTTCTCAGTACGAAAAGAACCATCAGCCAATCAGAGATAGTTTCCACCAGCAAAATCAGAGCACGCCATTGGCCAACAAAACAACCAATAGAAACACAGCGATTCTTAAAGACAACAATATAAATTGTACGACCAGCACACTCCAACACATAGCTCTGAAGATGTTGCCGCTGTATGGTAACGAAAGCTCAGCACAGCAACACTCACTCTGGCAGCAATCCCGAGAACATTGGATTAATTTGTACAGTATAGTTTCGTGTACAATTTGTTTTCTACTGAAAAATCATGTAAGTACCAATTAAAATTGTTTGATGGCTAAGTAGTTAGTGCGACCGTCTTGGCTAAGTGGATAGTACATCAGTGTTGGACATTTAATATTTTTTATTTGTACGAAAACATTTTCTAATATCACTTCCTAATGTTCACACTCATCGAGGATTCGATTCTCGGAGATAGGTCATGTGGCAACGGATTAATTCTTACAAGGAATTTTATTCAAAGAATTTAAAAAAATAGATCCTTTTTGCTGAAAAGAAGAATAAACTCAAAATTCAAGCATTCATTAAAAATAGAACTTGCAATAATTTTAAGTATATATAAAAGAAGAAACCTTATATGTTTTGCACAGAAAGAATTTTCATTAAAGAGTAGTTATTGAGACTATTATCAAAATACCTCAGCACTGTTAAAAAAGTTAGGAAGGTTTTAAAAATTCAGAGGAAAGAAAACACAATTTTCTAGCTCTCTCTAATCTCTCCCATTTTTCCCCGCCTTTACTATAATATCGTCTTCCCCATCGTTCAAATATATATCAAGTTCATCTGCTCCCTGCTATTATCCCGCTCCCCCACCATTTCCACTGCTACTTCTTCCACTGGCTGAAGTTCTTTTCTTTCTTGAGCTAGTGCCACTGCTACTTCTTCTTCCACCGCTGTAGCTTCTTTTCTTTCTTGAACTACTTCTACCACTGGTGAGTAGCACTTCTTTTTCTTCGTTTGTAATGTCTCCATCTATTCTCCTTTTCTTTCCCTCTGCTACATCTAATAAATTGTGTATTTTTTCAAATCACTCGATGTGGTTAAGGGAGGAGGAAAAGGCGGATGATGATGATGATTGTGGTTGGGAGTCCAATTTTTCTTCTGCAAAATAAAAAAATAAAAGTTATTAGTAGAAAATATTTTCACCAAATTAGTGCAAATTATAATTATTGTTTTTCAATGTGCACAATATAGACTTAATAGAAATAGAAATAAAATTCTGTTATTCTAACCATGTACGAGAATCAGTTTCTTTTAGCGTACAAAACCTTAAAAAATATCTTTAGTTTGCAAGAGCTATGTAGGATTCTGGGACAGTACTTCATACATTTTCGGATTCCCGATAAATTTGTACAAGCAAACTATCTGTGCTGTGGTGATCCAAAGCCTAATTCCCAATAAAATGTTCATATAATTCGATTTGACCGTTACAACTCTGAAAATCTTCAAGAAATTCCACTGCTAAACGTGCCGTTAAACTTAATATCAACTAACTTGTTTTCCCTCACAATGTATTCGCTAACGCTCTCGCATTCAGTGCGAGCATCCCCGGGTTCGATTCCCGGTAGGGGAACTAGTGTTCCCCTCACAGACTAGTCGCTAACGCTTTCGCGTTTAATGCGGGTGATCCCGCGTAGCGTAGTCGCTATCGCTTTCGCGTTCAGTGTGAGCGGTCCCGGGCCCGATTCCCGATAGGTATCGCGACGCGGACGGACCCGAGAGGGCATGCGGTGCGAACGGTTCCGGGTCCAATTATTGGCGGGGCATTCGATCGAAAAATATTTTTTAAGCATATTCTGAATAATGTTTTTCTCAATTACACAAAACAAATGCCTTGCGTGGTACCTAACTTCCCTCTTTTCCCCGAATAGTGTGCTCGCTGAGGGTCGTCACCCCTCATAACGTCACAGGTTAAAATGTTTAGAGGGCAAAAATATAAAATCAAGTCAATCTTTCACCGAAGTATAAAAGATAAATCTAATTCGCCCACAAAAACTCTTGCACTTGTAATAATCCTATATCTCAATCCTCGTGAAAACTTGTATGATCCCCCCATCAACAAACATACAAAATTTTGATGCTATAAAATGGAATTCATACAAAATTATTTATTTGTTTATTTTAAAAAAGTGGTAAGGCGTTCACTTCATATGGATGAAAGTCTTGCACTGCAGACGTGTGTGAGACTGTTTCGTATATTTCTATATATCTTAAGTTGACTATAGTATATTTGTATTATATATGTTTTCAGTGTGTAATAAAACCATAGCACATATTCACTATTTCAATCTTAATGTCTCCTGTGCGTTAAGTCTTCTCTCTCACCCAAATACACATGCTTGTATGTTCTGCTGGTCTTAATATTCTATTAAAGTATTGAAGATCAATGCAAGTATAAGTAAAACTATTGGGTTAAATAAAAGACATAAACCCAAGTCTTTCAGTAACGGAATGCGTATTTAGTTAGGGGGTCCCGTACCACTTAATTTACAGGGGATATCTCATCTACCAGTATTGCTGCATACGTTTACTTTGAAATCCTAATACCCAAAAAAGATGGAGTAAATGGTCATTGGTAAAGAAAAAAGTGTAGAGGTTACTATCTAACAACAATAAGGGTAAACCCGCCATCTCTCACTTCGAAACAAGAAGTGTTCGCTTTGAGGAAGCCATCTAGCAAAAACAAGTAGCGTTCATAATTGGAACTTTACGCGGAATTCAGTCTTTAACACGGGCATAGTCTACTCTTCTCTGTGCGAAAGGAAGCGTGCAGTAATTGGAAAGTTAGGGGGGAATTAGTCTTCAACACGGACATAGTTTCCTCTTCTCTGTGCAAAAGGGAGTGTTCAGTAATTGGAAAGTTATGAGGGATTTACTGTTAAACACAATGGGTAAAGTCTCGCTTTCTCACACTCGCTCACACTGCATTGGATTCTGTTTTTGCACCCCTAACAAGATATTATAGAACTAAAAAATGGTTATCAAAATAGTAAAACAGAGGCTAATGTTTTTACAAAGTACGTTGCGATCATTTACTTTTCTGTAGTTGCTATATTTATTTTTCTCACTCGTTACCTTCCTTAATATAGAGTTAGTATGTTAAAAACAGTCTGTGACTAGCACACGATTAACATTCTGAATACTGCAACACATGTTTAAAATACGCAACTACATATTTCTTACATTTTTCAATATATTCCCAACACTTAACCAAAGACAAACAACATCTAACTTAAATTTCTCTCACTCAATTACATTCTTTTATTTTTCATGTCTTGGAAAAAATTTTTAGTATTCACTACGTTTCGCAAGATTTGCAAAGGCCATGCTATTCTAACGCAAATTAAAAGGGGGGAAGTCCACCGTACAGTTCTATGATCAAAAATTAATAAACGAACGTAGTTCTTTCTTTCGAGTCTAACTGTGGGAGAGTGTCATACATCTAAAGGAAAACCGCACACATTTACGTAAAAGCAAACGCAATGGCAGCGTAAAATTTGCAATAAACAAGTGTATCTCGGGAAATTGCCTCCACTGCAAATGAAAACTTCATATAACTACATTTTTCAGAATTGTAATACTTCTGTACACTTAATACTGACTGATTTTTAAATATTAGGGAATATATCTTTATTATAATTTTTTCTTTCCATATATTCTTGTAATTCAAGCAAGACAAAAGTCTATCTTTCTGTTGAACTTTATTATTTTACACTACAGTAAATAAAACAATATATTTTGAACATCATCTGTAGTAAATATTGAATATCTATCTGTTCTAAAAGTGTTCCTTTTGTGTAAATTGCTTCTTTTCCGGAAAGACTTTCTAATATGAATACAGGTTCTCGACAAAACATTCAGACACAATGTATTTATATAGAACCTACAATATATTTAAACAATATAGTATCTACAATAGGGTGGGCCGAAAAAAATTTTTTTTCAGATGTTCAGGATTGAGTAGTTATCAAAAGTTGTGCATTGGTACTAAATGAAGCCATGTCAAATATGTTGATTTTAAAACAATATTTAACCGGGCCCCCGTGGCCCTAAAGTTCCCAATTTTTTGTTTCAATAAAATGGTTTTAGGTAATAATAACATTTTACCAGACAATACTATTAATACATAAAACATGAAATGCATGGTTTCAATATACGCAAATAACTATTAAGAGCTTAACTAACTTTCATAACTACCATATTAAGACACGAAAAACCTTTGTGTTGAGCCCAACTCAGAACTCTCAAACTTTAAGAGAATATCACTTTTTCGCATCTGGATGCAAAATACATAACACTTGCTTTCCGAAGGCGGCGCTTACATTGCTGAATTCAAATAAACTAGAAACAATATGACTGCGAGCCTCTCTTCCTGTATCGTCTTGACTTCGAATTAAGCATATGATTTTGAATTACAACTCAAAATGCAAAACGATCATTAACCCCATTAAAAATGAGATATACCCCATTAAGAGCCAAATTAAAGAAATTTAAGAACGTGCTCAGAAGTTATGTGATATTTTCTCTTGCAAATGCTGCGATAGATTAACCTGTAAGTGTGGTAAATCAAATTATATACCGCTTTTGGACTGGGAGCTCATATTAAATCAGAGAAATCAGAGACAAATGACGAGTTGCAATGTAGATGAAGCAGAAACACATAGGCTCAAAAGAAAGCATGACACACAGATCGATTATGATGCTACGGTACCAATTACAAGAGGGTTACAATCGTTAGCTTCAATCCCGTACTTGGAACATACATTAAGCGCTTCCACCCCGAATTCAGACGATGAAGAGTTCGCATGGAGCGATCGTTTAGAGAATAAAATCTAAAGTAAACCTAAATATACAATAGTGGGCCCTAAACAAATGAGTACCGCAAAAGATTTAACAGGTATATCGAATAGGTCGGCTGCTAAAATTGTATCCGCTGTTTTAAAAGATATGAATTTACTGAACAAAACTAACTAAGACAAAGTAGTGGATAAAAACAAAATCCGTACGAAACTAGCAAAAAAGAAAAAGATAAAAGAAACCGTCTACAGTGTGAAGCTACTAATTTTAAGGGTCTCTATTTTGATGGCCGAAAATACCAAAGTATAGTTCTAATTGACAATTGCAATAGGCAAAGCACTGAAGAATATGCGGATTATATCAATTTGATCGATTGGTCAGAAGTATTAGTAACGAAACCTCCAATTTCGGCTAACGCATTAACAGAAGAACCAACCGAAATGATAGTGGAAAAGAGTAGGTTTCACAGTTTGTCACGTTCCCTTTCTACACACAGGATTTGGAGAAGTGTCTAAGGGTAGTAACAGGAACTTCTTCAGAAGTATGCGGTAGTGTTGCACGAGACGGTTATATTCGCGCAAAACTGGAAGCACGAAAGTATCTACCAAGCTTCGGACATAAATCTCAATATTTTGTTCCAAGATTCCGCTAAGGAGCTTTAAGTAAGAGGAGGGTGGGTGGGAGGAACTCGCTGTGTAGTCATCTCCACGTGGTGAGTTCTGCGCAGGTTTGGTGTTTGTTGGTCAATTTTTCAACCTTACCTTATGTATTTGTGTCCGTACTATTATATCTACTAAACACCAATCAGGCGAAGAGCTGCACGTCAGATCAGAACATTTAAAGTCCTGGGGTCAAGTTAAAGTATTAGGAATCTTAACCAATTTTCTATACATACTTAAAATAATGGTATATATATATATTAAAAAATAACAATAACACTTTTCGGACCCGCAGGGCCTGGTGAAATATTTTTATCTGCCTCTGTTTTGGTGAAGAAACATAGCATTATACAACTTTTGCACGGTACTCAAACTTAATTTTCTGAAAACAAATATTTCAATAATATTTTCACTACTCACAACCATATTTTTTCAGCATTAACGTTCTTTTGGGCTCCCGGGGCCCGGTTAAATATATTTTTATCCGGCTCTGTTTTGGTGAGGAAAAATGACATTATAAATTTTGCACGGTACTCAAACTTAACTTTCTAAAAAAATAATATTTTCACTACTCACAACTATTTTTTTTAAATTAACGTTCTTTGGGGCCCCCGGAGCCCGGTTAAATATCTTTTAATCTGGCTGTTTTGGTGAGGAAACATAATATAACATTATACAACTTTTGCACGGTACTAAAACAACTTTCTAAAAATATATTTTAATAATATTTTCATTACTGGCTACTCTTTTTTTTAAATTACCGTTCTTTCAGGCCCCCGGGGCCCGGTTAAATATCCTTTTATTCGGCTCCATTTTAGTGAAGAAACGTAATATTATACAACTTTTGCATGGTACTCAAACTTAACTTTCTAAAAAAAATTTCAATATTTTCACTACTCGCAACTATTTTTTTTCAAAATTAACGTTCTTTGGGGCCCCTGGGGCCCGGTTAAATATATTTTAATCCGGCTCTGTTTTCGTTAGGAAACATAATATAACATTATACAACTTTTGCACGGTACTGAAACTTAACTTTCTAAAAATATATTTTAATAATATTTTCATTGCTGCCTACTTTTTTTAAAAAAAATTAGCGTTCTTTCGGGCCCCCGAGGCCTGGTTAAATATCTTTTTATCCGGCTCTATTTTCGTGAAGAAACATAACGTAATATTATACAACTTTTGCATGGTACTCAAACTTAACTTTCTAAAAAATATATTTTAGTAATGTTTTCATTGCTGGCTACTTTTTTTCAAAATTAACGTTCTTTTGGGGCCCCCGGGGCCCGGTTAAATATCTTTTAATCCGGCTCTGTTTTGGCGAGGAAACATAATATAACATTATACAACTTTTGCACGGTACTTAATCTTAATTTTCTAAAAAAAAATTCGGCCGTTTTCAGCCCACCCTAATCTACAAGCAAAAATATTGGACAGTACGCAATTCTGTTTAATCACGCTTTCAGTTATAAAGATTTAGACAAATTGCACACTTGATTTCTACTGTAAATTCCATGAGTGGTGATTCTTAACTCACTTTACCAGGCATTTCTAGAAACACCAACTATTCTAGACTTAGTTTCAGCAGTAAACTATAAAGTCCGTCAATGGCAGCTCTTAAGGGATGTCATCAACCATTCTTTCTCTAAAAAGATTAACAATACCAAGATATTTTCCGTGTAAATAAGACACTACTTTGTTTCTAAAAAAGTGTCGTTGTAAAGTTCCCCCACATATTCCTAGCTATAATAATGATAATACTACTTTCATCCTTCAGTCTTTTCTTGGTTAAGTTGCGCACGAAAAGAAACCGAGAGAGGATTTTTGACTCGAGACGGGATCGAGACTGAGACATAGTCTTCAAGAAATATAAAGTATAAACTACCTATGAAATGAAACGTGACTAAATACATAGTCTTCAAACATCGATTTGCTGCTTAAGTTCAACACAAGACACAACAAAAGTAAGGCTTAGTCTTCAAACAATAATTTAATTAATCGTAAAACAATTCAGGGGGCGCTAACACCTTCAACTAATCTCTTTTCAAAAAGCAAATATTACGCTCGTTCTTGGAGCAAGCCGGACCGTTCAGGAGGCTGGCTTTCCCCTGATGTTGGCAAACACGGAGGGCGCTTTAAGTCAGGCTTGGTTCCCCCGATTTGAGGGCGCTATGGTTCCCCTCAGGTTTGAAACATATTGGCTCAGTGGTAGTTTTCTCCTGTATCGGTGAAAATTCTTGGTTCGTTTCTACACCGTGTTAATCTTCATAAGAAAAACAATATGTGCCAATTTTCTAGGGAGGGTTTCCCTTCGACCCTTATGCAAATATATCAAATCAATAATAATAATATAAAACTTACTTGAATATGATATCTTTTTTGGACAAGACACACAAAAAATCAAAAACGAAAAAAGTTAAAGAAAACAAAACGTAAGCACGTCGCAACGGTAGACTCTCTCTAGAAATGATTGTGTACTGCATTTATATAATATAATATTTTTTTATTTATTTATTAACATAAGAGAGAGTAGAATAGAGGAAAAAACAAAGTAAATGAATTTCCTTTGTAATACCGCTCGGGTTCGGTTTACAAAAGAGGAAAAGAATGGGGTATTTCGTTTGTAGGTATGTGCTGGTATCCATTTCTTTCTTTTCTATAGAGGTAAATGGTTAATAAATTTCTTCAGAGTAATAACTGATATCAGAGAATTTTTATACAATGCCTAAAGCTTCGGAAATCGTCAGTATGTCTGAATTCCTCTCTTAAAAGGCGCCTCATTGCTGTATTTTCATAGCATATGGCTGGTTACCAACTATCCAGACAAATAACCATAAGGAAGTAAAAATTCGTTAAGCTGGGCTCAACCATCAATTTTCATAAAATATGATTTTAATGGTACATAGATTTTAAACGAAAAATGGAACCCAATGCCGGCTTTATACAGTTAAAATATATGGTTATCATTTCAACAACCGTTTCAATAACTTGTATTTTTGCCGAAAAGAACAGACCATCTATTTTGTGTCTAAATACACATAAACCAATAAAACATTCTAGAAGTGTTTGTGCTGTCTGCAAAACTAGTTATGGAGGCCATCCAAAACAAATACAAGAATCCAACCGTTTATCCATCAGGTTATTAGCATTCAATCGAGGGGGACGCAGTGAAAGTGGGCCATGCAGGTTCTTCGTCCGCCCAACGTGAAAAGAAGAGGAGGGCAGGTGAGAAACATCCTGGAACCAGACATCAAAAATGGTCAGAGAGTTGAGGGGGGAAAAGAAGTAAACATCCTTTTGTAACAAGAAATGTGTGTCAGTCATCGCGGGGGAAGGAATGTGTTCAAACAAGAAACTCTGAACATTGATGGGGGAAAGGGAAGTGGGAAAAATGAAATCTTGCATTCACTCAAAACTAGAGGAAATGATTGACAGCTAACCATCTCCCTTGGTTAAGCATTATAGGTGGAGCAAACTGTACTTTGGTTAACCAATCATATCGCGAGGATGTTTGTGTGGCGTACAAGAGAACTGAACATTGGTAAATGTATCATTCTTCCTCCAGTCACGTCTTGGGAACTGCAGAGAACAGAGCGCTCTGCGTATTTTCGATATTATAACGGCAAAGTCTGTCTCAATCATGATTACTATTGATAATTCGGAAATAATCTTCAGTTCCTCTACCATACACGTTAGATTCTGGGGCAGAAGTAGTGCTAGGACCTGGAAAATTTATAAAATCTTCCATGAACACAGTACAGTTATCTCCATTGGAACCGATGCTTTTCCCTTCAGACACAAACTTTCTAAACTTCTTACGCGTCAATTCCCGAGTGTTGGCTTTGTGAAAAAACCTACATCATATAAATCAATCATATCCCTGACGGATTTACAACTCTTCAAAACAACATTGGGAACATAATCAAAATGCACCAACAAAGCACGCAATAGCTTACAATAAGCTTCATTACTACTCGTACACCCAACAAATGACATAGTCTTAACACTTCCCACGTAAAAATACTTTTTCAGGTTTTTCATAGCTCTAGCATGGTATTAATCACATTATGCCGTTTCATTGTTGAGTTCTCAATCACTGTTTAAGAAAAATGCGTAATTGCAGTTTTGATTATTGTTACTTAGAACTTAAAAATATTTTACACAACTGTGTACTATAGATAAACTAATTGTGTTACTCTGTGGATACTGTTGAAAATTTTCGATATTTTTTTCGTAGTTCTTTAAATGACAAAGTCCCTTAGCTAGACTTTTATGTCATCCACTATGTGTTCACCGAAATCCACTTAAAATATTTTACTGATTCCAAAATTATAAAGTACCGCAACTTCATTTGATTCACAGAATTCACCAAAGATTCAGTTAAAGGTTTACCAGCAATTCTACTAGTACTTATCCGTAACTATAATGATAATGTCCCATACCTTTTTCAGTTCACCGTAGGTGTACTTCTAAGTTTATCAGTAATTCCTTCCCTACTTTTCGATATCACAAACTTTGTAATAAATTGTCTTTAGGCTAATCACAGCACGCAGCGCACAACCAGGAACCCCTTCATTCTTTCACTGATTCTTCAATATTGAACTACAGGCAAACAATATTGTTCTATTGTAAACACAGATAATTGGAAATTGGAAAACGAACTTACGAGTTTATCGACAATTACTGTATATTTTCTGGTAAATGTAACCTCCAAAGACCTGTAACTTTACAGATCAACCATGATATGTTTGAAAGTTTATTGTTAGATTTGTGTGTACTTTGCGACAGTTGTAGTTTAGCAAACTTCGCAATGAAACTTTTGTCTTTACGATAATTACGGTAGTAACAACACGCAGAATACAACGAAGAATGTCTTCACTTTAACACTGATTCTTGTATAGTGTGCGCCGCCGCTTGCTGAGCGCAATTTATACTTTTCAAAATGTAATCTCGTACCCAGATGCTTTGAAAATTATCTGAAAATATTTTTCTCATATAAAGAGTAACAGTAATGTTACGAAGATCGTCTTATTATTACAACACTTAACTACATTAGATTGCAACAATCACATACTAATTTCATGAACTGCAGAACATTACACAACTTTATACAATATGTTGCAATTCTTTAAAGAATCATAACATTGCTATTGGCTTAACAGAGAAACTTTTCAATATAATTGCACAGCAAATTTAATGATAACTTTAGTTCGAACGATTCCTGTTGGAATCTCGTAAGAACAGCTACGCTGTGAACTGGTAAATAATTTCATTTTGTTGTTATTTTTATATAACTCCTTATTTCTCTTAATATTAATTATTCAGTTCTGGAAGAACATCGTTGTTAAAATTCCGTGTGACTATTTCATTCGTTTGTTTCTTACAGAAACTCTGTAGAACTTCGTTGTTAAATGTTATGAAGCAATAAATAAATAAATAATGTAAATCGAGTAACATCGTTGCAATGTAATAGATATTTCGTTTTCATAAAAATAAAAGTATAACTTTGAAATAATAATATTTGCAAATGTTCATACATTTGTTTCACTACATAAAACTCTGTATAACAGTTATGCTGTGAATATATAAATATTTAGTTTCATGACATGAAACTCATTAATTATAAAATGAAAATCTTCATACTTTCGTTTCATTACATGAAATCCCTTTCATTACAAAAATCAATTCTTTGTATAATCGTTCCATTACATGAAACTCCTTCATTGCAAAATGCAGTTGGTAAAATTGAAAATACAAGTTTGAAGACAATAATGTAAAACTGAAAATAAAAATGTATAAACAAAATTAAACTGCAAGTTACGAAACGAAAATTTAAAATTGTGAATGGCAAAGTGCGATAAGAAATACAATAAATTATACAAATATACTCCTTACCACATGCCGTCAAATGTATGGCCCATACCTCTTTTCCCTTTAGCTTTTCTGCAATTTATCAGAGGCACCAAACGACTATTTTGTCTGCTGTGTGAGATATTGACGTATATGAATAAGAGGTTTGATGTCATCTAGCATGTTCTGTGTGAGTTGTGTGTCATATATGGCATTTATTTGTTTCTCGTCGGAATTAAGTGAAAATCTGAAATTCAAGGTTTAATTCATTTTTCAAGTTCCCATAAGAGGACTTCCATTACCGATTATTTTTTTCGATAAAAGAAAAACATACAGAAAGGGGTTATAAATCATCCTAAACCTTTACTGAAGCAAGCAGAGTATCTATGGCAGATGTAAATGTTCAAATCCAAAATCAAAATGGTTGTACTATTGATGATGTGGGAAAATATTAAAAACGGCTAGCACCAGAGTACCAAATTGTTGTATATGAAAAAAGAATATCAACCGTGAGTATACTGTAATTTATTCTGGAGTAAATGCACAAAAGCAAATTCTCATTTTATACGAAAATAGCCATTAGTCTAATAACAAATATTACGTCTCTTTTGGGTAAAAGAGGATATTGTGTTTTGTTTGAAGGAATACCATGAAGCACAATACAATTGCGCTCCTAAGTGCAATTCGTGTGAACAATATCATGAGGTATGTGCTGATGATATTAAACGGGAATGTACAGATTGGCATAGATTGTTTTCTTCCGATGAATGATTTACAAATCATAAGAATGTAATTGGACGCGCAAGAGTTTATGTCAACCTAAAAGTTTTGTCCTCAATATGCTATGATTTATAATCTGCGTTGTAGGAAATCTGAGCATAGATGTGGTGAGCGTGTGTGCAAATCTTGTGATATGCATGTGGATGATGACCACATTTGTTAGTTCAGAAATGCCGTCATACCCATGTTAACAGTTTTGTATATCATCTTTGATGTGGAGACGACGTGACTTCCTAAGAATGAATGTAGGAAATAGGGTCACAATGTTAATTATACGGTTTGAAAAATATTTGTCATGCACGGAAGGACACAAACTTGCATGATACATGTTTTCTGTGTGAGGATAAAAATGGATGCCGAGAGTTTGGCTTTACGACCATTATGTGTTTATTAATTTCGTATTAATACCTCGTCCAAAATTTGAAAAAAATATTGTGCTTTTGCACAATGGTTCCAATTATGATGTCCATTTCACTTGTGGGCATTTAAAGTAAAGCATTCCCTATTTCCCACATTGGTTATGCAGGGTCAAAAATCACTGAAATGCTGATTGGTATTAAAAATATATTCAGGATACTTATCTCTGTATGTTAGTTAAGCTGTCTAAACTCCCAGACTTTACGCCTGTCTGAAAATCACTAGTTAACAAAGGTTTTTTACATAAGAGGAAATACCTGTTCTTAAAGGAACTTTTTGCGCTGAATTCGAATATGCACTCGGTTTTTCTCCACCACGTACGAATTTCCCGTAACAGAGGGATTTTCGGGAAAATCCCTCAAAAATTTCCCTTTTCGTTTATTTTACACCCCAAGATCTTGTCCCCTTGCATATACTAACATAGAAATTATACCTAAGTATACTTTGATTCATATTTAATAAACCCTCCAAGTTTCGTAATAATCGCTTTATTCTTTCTAGAGAAATAAATATGTTTGTATGTATACTGTGTGTACTGTTTATTGCACCTTATAGTAATGCTTTCAGATCTCTTAAGTTGAGGTAAAACGTTTTGCTTTATTACCACAAACACATATATAAAATATAATACAATATAATTTACAAGTGTGACAATTTACAATAAACAATAATACAAATGTACCAAAAGGTCATGAAAAGACAATCAAAACTATCACAATATATGAAACTTCCATTGGGTTACAAAAACGTACACTACTTCCTTCTTTTGTAAGAAATGTTGCATTCTCTAACAAGACCCCAATAATAGTCCCCCATCATTGAAGGATTCCATCGTCCCTGGTACCTTTTCTCCATTGCCATTATATCTTGGTGGAATCTTTCCCCCTGTTCGTCGCTGAGAGCACCTAGGTTAGCAGGAAAGAAGCTGAGGTGGGAGTGCAAAAACTGGATTTTTAAAGACATCCTACAACCCAACTCTTTGTATTTCTGTATCATGTCCTGTACGATTTCTGTGTAACTCTCAGCTTTGTTATTGCCCAGAAAGTTGCGCACAACACACTTAAATACTGTCCAGGCAGCTAGCTCAGCACTGTTTAACTTGCTGTCAAAGCTATCATCAAGCATTAATTTCCTAATTTGGGGACCAATAAACACTCCCGCTGAAATCTTAGCATCACTCAGGTTAGGGAACTTATCTCGCAAATACTTGAAACCTTCACCAGATGTGTCCATGGCTTTGACAAAGTTTTTCATAAGTCCTAACTTGATATGAAGTGGCGGTAGTAATATCTTATTAGGATCTACCAAAGGAGCGTATTTGACGTTGCATTCTCCAGGTACGTAATTCACTCTAGGTTCCCATTCCTTCACTTCATAATGTTTGTCATCAGCTCGGCTATCCCATAAACATAAAAAACATTGGTACTTCGTGTAACCGCACTGCAGTCCTAATAAAATACCAACTACCTTGAGATCACAACATATTTGCCAACAATGGTCCTTGTAATTTATAAGATTTAGCAAAGTTGACATGGTGTCATTGGATTCCTTAATCTTCACTGAGTGCGCAAGTGGTATAGAAGGTTTTTTATTTCCATTATGTAAAAGGACAGCTTTAAGGCTGACCTTTGACGCGTCGGTAAAAAACCTCCATTCTTCTGGAACGTAAGGAATTCCTAGCTCCGCCATCAACCCATTTATATCCGTACATACGCACACATTATCTTGCATTGAGAAATAGCTTGAAAATTGAACATGCCTTTTCCTGTACACTGATATGTTCGCTTCTGCATCCAATAAGTTCCACTGCTGGAGCCTTGATCCCAGAAGTTCCGCCTCTTGTTTTGTCAGGTGCAAATCACGGACTAGGTCATTAAGTTCACATTGCCGGATGAAATGTGGCTCGCGAACACAGTCAGGGATGAACGTTGGATCCTTGGATGTACATGTTGATGTCGATGGTTCATCAAGGTCATGATCATCATCAGAGTCTTTTGGCCATATCTCTTCCCAGTTGGTAGGGGGCTCGGGAAGTGGAAGTTCATCCTCGTGCGGAATAGGTCTAATTGCGGATTTAACGTTGGGATAACTTATTGTGTATTTGCTTTTTTAGAATGTCCCTTAACTACTGTGAGACAAAAATAACAATCATCCAGATGGTTGGTGGGTTGTCTCCACACCATTGGTACAGCAAATTTCATGAACCTCCGTTTCCCTTTGGCCCATGCAAGTAAAGTGACGTAGCACGACGCACAAATTATGTTGGGTGCCCAAGTTTTGTCCTGATCTCCCACACGACATCCGAAATATATATAATATGCTAGTTTCACCGATGGCGTAATGGATCTACACACTGTCCTTTAACTACAAACTGGCCACACACATAACAAAAACTATTTGGTGAGTTAACACACGAACGCCGTCCTCTTGACGCCATTGTACTTATCACAAACTAAACTTCTGGTCTTAGTTGGGTATAATGCCGTTAAGATCAAACATGAAAGCACTCTTAGCAGCAAAGACAACTTTGAAAGTGAAGTAGTGTTAAACCACACGTCAATATAAAAATGTACAAAACTCCCTCACCAGGTGTCAAGAACACAAGAAAGAAAGAAAGAAATGCGCGGGGGAGGGGGAAACGATACCGTAGTGGAAAATTCAGACTGCATTAGTTCATTGTTGTCAACAATGAGTCTGTATTCCATTCTTTCTTTCTTTTGCATTCTGTTACATTTGATAACAAGTATTGATAACCATTTCATGAACAAAACGAAAAAACTTGGAGAATTGTATATATATGTATTAAGATATACATATACTGTACGTTTAAAAAAAATATACGTTGGAAGTACATTCTATTTTTATACACGTTTCTAATTTACAGAGAGCAATACAAGTGTGTTGTTGACTATTGTAAATATTCATTTTTATGTCTGTGTTTGTAGTAATAAAGCAAATCGTTTTTACCCCAATTCAGGAGATCTGAAAGCATTACTATCAGGTGTAATAAATAGTGCACACAGTATACATACAAATATATTTATTTCTCTAGAAAGAACAAAGCGATTTTTACGAAACTTTTAGGGTTTATTAAATATAAATCAAGTTATACTTAGGTATAATTTCTATGTTACTATATGTAAGGGGACAGGAGCTGGGGGAATAAAATATCTGAAAACGGGAAATTTTTGAGGGAATTTCCCGAAAATCCCTCTGTTACGGGAAAACTGTACGTAATGGAGAGAAACCGAGTGCATATTCGAAGCGCAAAAAGTTCCTTTAAGATCAGGTGATTTTTCTCATGTAACAAATAAAAAGTTTAAATTTGTTAACTAGTGAAATTTATGAAAGGGATATTATACTTATACTTATTTAACATTGGAGAACCAAAAATACGTAGGTAAAATTTCTGATCTTGAATATTTTGACCCTGATAGTATGAATTCACCAGATCGACAGCAACTTATCGCCTGGCACCAAAAACGTGCTGCAAGTGACAAGCAGTACTATCTGCACAAGGAGATGCATATGTATTGTAGCAATGATGTGAAAATCCTCGCTCAACCGATCCAGTTTTCAAACTTGATCGGAGGGAAAACTAATGGGATTCAATGTTTTATTTCTTCGTCCACGATTGCAAATATTGCAATATTAACTTATTCGTCTATGTATTTACCTAAAGAGACAATTCTTATTATTCGCCCTCTCGGGTTAGATTACGGTGACCGACAAAGCTTAAAGGCATTGTATTGGTTACTATGCTTGTAACGCACCGAAGGAAATAGAATTCAACATTCGGGGAAATGATGTGGAAACATTTTTTCGTAAATTTAAGATTGATGGGTTTAAAAGCCTAACAAGAGCCGTGTACGAGTATCATGCCTGTTATTTTCACGGGTGCCCAAAATGATATACAACACTTGGGAGACACCCGCTTGATGCTTCCTCTAATCATGCTACATCGGTGCAAGATCGTTATGAAAATACAATCACAAATACTGCAATCCTTAAGAAATTAAATCTAAGTTTTGTTGAGATCTGGGAATGTGAGTGAATTGACCGTTTGAAAAACGACAAAACCTTAAGAGACCTTATTCGAAATCAGTGTAAGGACGTTGTCGATCATCTGGTATCGAAGGAGAATTTCCACTGTGGTCATACTGAATGTTTTAACGTCATAATGAATGTCATATCAATGTAGCTGTGATGAAACCATTCAACACTTGTATGTAACATCGCTATACACATGGGTGATCGCTTGTAAGCCGATGGCTGTAGGTAGGAGAAAAACTCATAGAATGCCGGATTTTCCAGAATTGGAAAGTATCCATGGTATGATTAAATGTACCGTTTTGTCCCCGAAAGATCTTTTTTCCGAATCTTCCATACGTTACGCAAGTCCGATTACCTTTCAGCTTATGTTGTAAATGTATGGATGAAAGTATTGAATATTGCGTGCATAGTGATACTGAATGTGCCTTAACGCACGCATTTAGCACCCCAGAACATAATTAAAAGTAGTGGTTGCTCCTGAGGGAAGTCACAAAGTTAAAAAATTAAAGTTTTCTTGCTTCAAAGTAAGGGGGAACAGTAATCTAATGGACTTAGAAGATGCAGGCCCGAATGGGAACACTATTGTTGGACTCCCGGTTCCAGAAAAACAAGTAAAGAAATCGCATTAAGACTATATCATCCCGGTATTCATGGAGGTGTCATATCACTTAATAGGCCTATTTTTTCATCGGAAATTGGAAACGTAAAGAAATAAAGAAACTACTGCAGAATCAACTTTAGAAGATATTGCTCGTTTGTTAATACAAACTATTCACTCCCTTAAATTCTAGATAGAGACCAATAGGTTATACGCTCCGTTGTTTATGTTCATGGATGTACATGTATTACAATATGTTATTGTGAGCATTTCACAAGCCAAGAGTAACAGAGCCATCTAACAGTTTGATGATCACTTGGTCGAGGAGCCCGCGAGCAGAATGTGTTAATTACATGTATTACTTGCAGAATTTAGTCATAGGAGCCACACTGGTTTCCACAGAGGAACATTATGCTGCTAAGACTGCACTGGATAGTAGATTACAGTTTACCGCGGGACCCGACTGGGAGCAAACGGTACAATCCGCTGAAGTCCGGCACTGATTGTTGTATACGACAATTAATATAGTAGGGAAGTTTTGTTCCTTTAGTTTGAAGCAACAAAAAGTCTTTTAATTTTTATCCGTGTTACTTCTCTTACAAGCCCCCTCCGATTAAAAGTACATTTTTAAAAATTTAGAAAATATTTTTCTACTTTTTCTTCTCTCTATATATAAAAGTTATTGCTCTGGAGGTATACACTACCAAAATTTCTCAAAAATCGCTAATTTTTAGTGCTTTGATTAGCACATCCCTGTAGGATAGGCCGGAACTCCTGCAAGTATTACTGGAGACTATGAGACCATTGACATTGCAATATCCTCTGAAGTACTATTATTTCGTTGTGTTACATTCAAACCGATATAAAGGGATCAGAGAAAGTTCCCTTTTACTTTTTGGTTTACTTTTAGCTTCCTCAGAGGTAGCTGTTTTATTATAAAATGGTTTTAACAAACACTTAGGCGGGCTATACCCTATAGGATAGATCCTAGGAAATCTCTTACGATTTGTCCTAGAGTCAAAATCTCAACGTGTATGGCATCAGATCGCATGTCATTTCCTGTGTTCTGAATGATCCTATGAGATTTTTCTTGTTTAGAGCACGCTCTATTTTGGAAAGAAAATTCGTAAGATTTCGATTTAAGCGACATCAGGTGAGAGAAAGTGAAAACAAAACAGGTGAAAACACAACTGATGAGGTATCGTCTGATCGTACAGGTTAACTTTAGGTGTACCACTCGAAATAATTGTTGAAAAATTATAATTTATCACTGTTTCCTAAATGATTTACGCTAACCGACATGAAAATTATTCACATAGCATAAATAAAATCCCTCAAGAGAACCATCAAAAGCAATTGATGATAAACTACAATTCTTTTACGATTTGCGTACAAATACGGGGTCCGGAGATATAGCATAAAAACTATAGTGCAAAAAACGCAAACCAAGTTGTGCTAGGTGGCCTCTGGAAAGTACGAATGCTATCTAACAGTCAGGGCAGGGCGAAGCCGGGGCCCGAGCGTCAGTCAGGGGGCGCGAGCGAAGGAAGCAGGCGCGTCAGCTAATGTAGTGAAAACGAGTGGGTTTAGGCAATGATACGAGTTTGAATAGCAATTGTCATGGTATCGTGGTGGTAGCGCTCCACTTGTAAACATAAACTATAGCTTCTGTAAACTATACAGAAATAAACCGGCGGCGGAAAATAGTTTCACCAGTCATCTTTCATATGCATTCACTTACGTAAATGTTTCTCAGAAGGGGTCCAAAAGTAGGCAAAACATACAAAATTTACAGGAGAAATAAAAGATGCAAGTACTTAGACGTAACCAAATCTAACCTAATGAAATTAACTAACTTAAGCTAACCTAATATTAATAGAAGTATGCGAAATTCTATCACTTTTTGAAAATTAGCTGGATCCATATACTAATATAATGTAACGTAACATAACCGTAACTAACCTGAACCAGCCTAAACTAAACTATTGTAAATAGAAACTACCGAAATTGTAACATTTCTTAGAAAAATTAGCTGGACCCTTTCTGCTAAACATTGTCTCACCTTTTCTATCCGTCGTTAAAACATTTATAATCATTTTACACTAATAACCCTACAATTGTAAACATAAAATACAGCTGTATTACTTTGTATTTAATTCTGTTGTTTGCAGAAATTTGATCCATATAAATATATCTTTCCATGCAAAGTATTAAATTTTATTTGTAAATCTTGTAACAAGTGGTGCACCAAAAGTATTCCAGCACCCTTCTGACATTTATGTTCTTTTTTAGAGGTATCCAATTTAACAATATAACACCTGTTATTAATATCAGTGGGATGCAGTATTGTTAGCATAGTAATTCTTTAATTTTGTACTTTTATTAAATAGAACTATTTCACAATGTTGATAAACGTCATTCGGTCAGACAGGAAAACTCTTCACGTGTATGGCACAAAAAGGGTAGTATTTCCTACAAGGTATGTCATAACATTTTTCCGAAGATAAATCCTAAGATATTTCCTAGGATTGATCTCGTGGTGTATAGCCCGCCTTAGAGTCACTGATATCAGATCCTGTTACTTCCTTCACCAGACTTTCGGGAAACGTTTAGCTCTTGTTATTATAAGTTCTGTAATTTCACGAATGTTGAATACCTGTAATGTCTCCCTAAGTTTCTACTTCTAATTTTACTTCTAAAGCTGTCTTCTCACAAAAATACAAATAAATAAAAAATTGAAACCTAAGAATCTGTGTGTTAGTTAAAAACAAGCGATATCTATGCGTAATGTGGGTGTTGGACATAAGCTCACCGGCAAAAAACTCACCGGACATAAGCTCACCGACAGTCTTATATTACAGGGACGGACAAAAGCTTACCGATAGCAAACATAAGCTCCCTTGAAGGACTTGTAATAAAATTCACCGAATATTGAAATTCAGGTGTTAGTTACTTCCTAAGCAGAAAATGGAGCTACTATCTTATCTATCAGGTATAAAAAAATAATAAGGACGTTGCGGAGTTGCGTTGTATTAAACGTGGGCAGACCTTGAGGAACTTGTAATAAAATGCCCTGGATACTAAAATCTAGCTTTTGACTACAATTACAAATAGGCCAAATAACTCGGTAGAAAGTAGAGCTACTAATGTCGTATAGCAGTGGATCAGATATCAGAATAAAATAGGGATGTTGCAAGTTTAATGTGTGAAGCATGGGCGACAGTAAGCCTAATTTTGGCCCTGGAAATTTTCGAACCAAATTTTTCTTATAAGCCTGACAATTCATCAACTGCATTAAAATAATTTCATGATAAGGCATGAGTATTTATATAATAGAATTTGCTTGCTAACAGGACTGTTGATTTTTTTATTATTATTATTTTACGAAATCAACATACTCAGATATATTTAGGCTTTGCTTCCTAGTGCTGCCGTCGTTCATGCAGACAAACACTCAAACAAGTCTCTTTCTTATTTACTAACACTAAGCTTTTTTTGTTCATAAGTTGTTTTGATCTTAGTAAATAAGAAAGAGATTCATTTAATGAGTATTGGTCTGCAAATGTGATGACAGCCTTAAGACTTGAACTCTGCAACACTCTTAATATTTTATTCTGATGTCTGATAAATTCTATATGACGTTAGTCATATAGCCTATTTTCTATTGAGGAACTAGGCCTACTAGTAGTCAAAGCCCAGATTTAAATATCAGGAGCATTTTATTTCAAGTTCCTCAAGTCCGCCCACGTTTAATACATTAAACCTTGCAACATATTTATTATTTTATTTTTATATCTGACAACTGATATAGAGCATTAATAGCTCTATTTTCCTACTGCTAGTCCTATTTTCCTACTGCTAGCTCTATTTTCCTACTGAATTAGGCCTACTGCTAGTCAAAGTCTATATTTTAATATCTCTTTATACCCATCATACGTTTTTTTTTAAAGCGAAATGAAATATATCTCACATACTTTCAGCCATAGCAAAAAAAAAAAAAAAAAGATATCCTTTCCCCAAAATCGTTTTCCGATATTTCTATGCTGCAAAATTTCTTGCACCGAAAGTTTCAGCATAGGGGAGGGGGTTGGATTGCTATCTTCAGTAAAAGAATGTAGTATTCTTTTGTTTGTCCAAATCCGTTTTCAATTTATATTTTAATACTCAAAATCTACTTCATATTAATATTCAAAGTCTAGTTTTCATTTTTGTCATATTTTCCGTTTGCCGTTTATCCATTGCTTACTTGTATTTATTTTATTCAGGTTTATTTACCTTTGCAATTAAATTAATTAATCTATAAATGTAGTTAGTTATCATTATTGTATTCTTTATTGCATTAATTATCATATAACACAATTATATTATTAGTGGTGAGTTTATGTCCGCTTTTGCATTAACATTTAAAGAGGGTCACAAAGATATGCAGAAAAAATTTTTCTCTCTTCCTGGCTTGTTTCTTCCCTACTTGACAAATGTTATATTGCTTTGCTTGGTGAATCCGTTTCCTTCAACGTTCAGAAAACCAAAAACTATTGATTTGCAAAACACCTCTTTCTTTTAATCCTCAAACGGAAACATGACGGCAGAAAGTTTAGTATTAACGTGTCAGGTATTTCTATGAGATAAGAAAAACATTATTTTCTAACTAAATGATAGCTCTATCCACGTAGATTCTGCAAACAGAAACAATGAAAATCGATATAAAAGTTACTCACATTATTTTAACAAAAATCGATTTAGATAATAGTTTGGGCTGCCGCAAAAATAGGAAAAGTTAGAAAACTCCGATTAATTGTAACAACTCCATCAGGGGTTGAAATTGGAGGGGACATACGCCATTAATCAGCCCATTAAGGTTGTACAAGCTCGCGAACATGGCTCTTGCGCTCAACTGGGCTCGAGCTCAATAATTGAGCCCGAGCCTCAATGAAACAAGTCGCTGCGAGCCCAACTCAGACAAGTAAGCCCGAGTACAAGTGAGCTCAAGCCCCAATGAAATACGTGAGCGCGAGCCCAATTGAGAGAAATGAGCCCGAGGGCGAGCGCAGTCGAGAGAAGGGAGCGTGAGCCCAAGTGAGCGCGAGCCCAATTGAGGCAAGTGAGCGTGAGCCCGGGTGAGCACAAGTCTATTGGAGAGAAGTGAGCGCAAGCCCGGGTGAGCGCAAGCCCAGTGGACAGAAGTGAGCGCGAGCCCGAGTGAGTGCGAGCCCAGTTGAGAGAAGTGAGCGCGAGCCCGAGTGAGTGCGAGCCCAGTTGAGAGAAGTGAGCGCGAGCGCGAGTGAGTGCGAACCCAGTTGGGAAAAGTGATCGCGAGCGCTAGTGATCGCGAGTCCAGTTGAGACAGGTAGAAATGAAGATATGCAACCAAACAATAGAAAAGGGAAGGCGAAGTTATGTAACCGAAGAATAGAAACGAAAAAGTGAAGATATGTAACCCACCAATACAAACAAGCCACAGCTAAAACACTTATATACGTGAAAAGCATAGATATGCAACCCAAAAATACAAACAAGCCGTGGTTATAACACTTACATACATAGAAACTAAAGATATGTAACCGCACAACACGAACAAGCCTTGTTAAAACACATACGTAAAAGTGAAGATATGCAACCCAACAATACAAACAAAAGGTTGAAGTTATGCAACACGCAAAGCATACTGAAGATGTTATGCATGCATCTTGTCACCATTTAATACACATATTACTGTCCACATATCAATAAAAACATACATACATACGTCGATTGAGAAAAGGTAGTCATATACATATGTAATTTATGATTGAACTGCGTTTCGTACACAATTATACCCGAACGTAAGTGATAAGATGTTACTCTGTGCTAAAACACCGAATAATCCAATCAAACATCACAAAAAATGCATAATATAGTTTTCTTAGAGTTACATCTGTTTCTTCCCACATTTTCCGCTATACGTATGTATGTATTGTACAATATATATTACTCTACAGTGTACAAGACTCTCTACTTCAGTGATAAAAGCAAAGTATTTCTTTCTAACCCGTTCATTACCATTTAATGCCTTTTCATGAATATTTAATACATTTATCTTATTTTTAAAAAATAAACTAATTTATGCAAAAATATAATAAAGAAATCTTGTTACAAAACTACTTGCGAAAGGAAGAAGGAAGACTCAACCTCAAGTAAAGACTTTGTTACCCTAACAATAAACTCAAACTCAGGTAAGAAAAAAAAAGGTCTAGTAGATGACCCTATTCTCTAGTTTCCGGTAGAAGAGCCATAAAACAAGCTGGTTGATAGCGGCCAAGCCACTAAAAAGGGTTCCTTTACCAAAGGAGAACCTCTTTCAAGTAATGGAAAAGAAATGCTGAATCGTCACTCGTTATTACCTGTCCAATCGCTCCACCAAAATTGCTTCTCGTTTATTGGACATTACAAGTTTCTAGATGGAATATAACCCTTACTTTTCATTTGCTGCACTATTTCAATACAAGTTAAGACCCTTCTACCTCAAACCGAAGTAAGCTAAAAAGAAGATCGGGACCTCTTACAGCGTTATAAATTCCGGATAAAAAAACGAAAAATTCCGTGTAACACTGTTCAACAACGAAAATGTAAATTGAACAAAATCAGCTAATTCTTATTGATTTTGTAGTGCTGATCACGAATTTGAAAGTTATTTTCGAATATTAGCTCTACTTTTCGTTTTACAGGCATGTCTAATAATAACGCTTTAAAAATAAATATATTCGCTTCGTTTGGGGTAAAATGTTACACTGATCCGGCAACACTGGAGAAACTATATGAACGCTTGGTTTCATTGTGTTTCTTATCTCAGTAGTGTTCTGCTATTGTTAGAAAAGACAGGTTTAGTGCAGTTATCAGCATTTTGGGCGTGACGTTTGTGTAGTGCAGGACATAAAAATACAACTACAAGTACGCAAAAATACTGGTATTTCGAATGTATATTTTTAAATAGTTGTCGGAACTATTTCAAGTGACATTTTGAGGATTTCAATAAACAAAAATGCCGCGAAATTGTGTAAACAGTGCGGATAGCTTCTGCTACGTGTGTTGAGAAGTGACATTTTCCTCACAAAAGCAGATTATAACCCCACTAATAAGAAAAGCCTATCAATATTACTTTGGTTGTAAAATTGGAGACCAAGATAAATCTTGGGCACCCCACATTGTGTGTAACACTTGTGCCAGCAATCTAAGAAGTTGGATTAATGGGAAGGGGCGCTCAATGCCTTTTGCAGTGCCCATGATTTGGAGGGAGCCAAGCGACCACATCAGAGACTGTTATTCTTTTATGGTTCCTTCCGTCAAGAAGGGAATTTCCACGAAGAAGAAGCGGGCCTTGATCTATCCTAATTCCTTCTGCAATGCGCCCTGTTCCACATGGAGAAGGACTACCTGTTCCTGACCCACCTAAAGAATACGATCTTTTTTCTGATGATGATCAAGAAGTTGAAGCTCCTGAATCAGGTACTTCGAAGGACCCTACGTTTGTTGTAGAAGAACCTCCATGTGAACCACATAGACTTACTCAAGAGGAACTAAGTGATCTAATCAGACTTGGACCTCTCGAAAAGCAAAGCCGAAATTTTAGCGTCACGCTTAAAGCAATGGAATTTATTGCAGGAAAAAGTAAATATTTCAGTGTATCGGAATAGGGAGAAGATGTTCACTTCATTTTTTACTATGGAAGACACACTTGTGGCATGTACAGATGTAAATTGTCTCATGAGGGCACTTAAAATTAATTATGAACCTACGGAGTGGAGGCTCTTTATAGATTCGTCCAAGGTGAGTTTAAAGGCAGTGCTTTTACATATTGGAAATGAACTCCCTTCAATTCCTGTAGGTTACGCAGTTCATATGAAGGAATCTTATGAAAACTTGAAACGTTTACTTCAAGCCATTAAATATTACGATTTTCAGTGGCTCATTTGTGGTGACCTTAAAGTAATAGCACTGTTGCTAGGTATGCAGTTAGAATATACAAAGTATTGTTGATTTATATGTGAATGGGACAGTAGAGATCGTGGATCTCATTACCGCAAAAGTGATTGGAGTACCAGAGAAATTCTTCAGCCGGGAGTGAAAAATGTGCAGCATGAACCACTGGTAGATCGTAACCGAATTTTGCTTCCATCTCTACATATTAAATTAGGTCTTATGAAAAGTTTTGTTAAGAGCATGAACCAAGAGGATGAGGCCTATAAGTACCTAAGAGGACAATTCCCTCGATTAAATGATGCCAAAGTTAAAGAGGGTATTTTCATAGGGCCACAGATTAGGCAACTGTTCAAATATCACAAGTTCGACGAAATTATCCAAGGCGAGGAGAAAGCTGCGTGGGAAAGCTTGAAGAGTGTTTGTTCACAGTTCTTGGGAAGACACCGAGCAACAAATTACAAACAATTGGTAGCAAAGTTGTTATTGTGCTACGAAAATCTTGGTTGCAATGTCTCTGAAACTCCACTTTCTTCATTCACATCTAGACTTCTTTCCCGAAGATTGTGGAGCAGTAAGTGACGAACATGGTGAGCGTTTCCATCAAGATATTGCAGCCATGGAGAAGAGATATGAGGGAAAGTGGAGTTCTAACATATTGGCCGACTACTGTTGGACTATTGCAAGGGATGCTCCAGATATAGCCTACAAAAGGCAAGCCAAGCGAAGACGCTCAAAATAAAATAAGCATAATACTGTACAAGGGATCACTTGAAACTTTTGTCTACATTGCAGTGTAGTTCATGCACAAAAAGGTATTTGTACATATTTTTCATGTTTTGATGTTAATACTGATTTTTATTACAGAATTGTTAATGTTTAACTTGACCACGGTTACTTTATCTTCTGTATCGCTGTGAAACTGGTATTTGCGCAATTTTGAAAAAGGAAGTACAAGGGTATAGAAAGCTATAGGTTAGGGTACTTCTTAACTCCCCAGCTTATCACATCACAGTGAAATAGATTAAAAAAAAGTGAAATGTAGGTTTTTACAAGGATTTTGCTTAAATGTTCTGTAAATATTAATACATTTGTATATATACAGCTACTGTTGTACAAGGGCGTTTTTTTTCACAACCTGAGCTAAGAAAATTCTTCCATTATCATTTCCTTTCATATTATGCTTAAATGAATGTAAAAATCGCAATTTCAAAGAATTTACATACTTTCGATCAAAATTTGTTGAACAGTGTAATTTATGCAAATTTTAAGCTAATTAGTAACATTTGTTCTTCTTTTCTATAAATACGTTCTCTACAAATAATATATTTTATCTACTCCTTTTTTCTGTCTGAATTTCATACAATTAATGAATACTTCTTCGAAATGAATCAATACAATAAACCATAAGATGGTAGGCACTTGTAAACAATAACGCCGATTATACGTTAATCATTAACGACACAATGTCTATCACAGGATGTCTTCTTAATATGTAGTATATTCCATTTATTTATGCCTGTATCACTAGTTAATTAATTCAGTAATTTTTATTAAAAGATTGTAACATATAAGTGCTTTGATATCGTAAAATATAATATCCCCATTCAATTAAAATACGTACATATATGTCAGATTTTCTCATATAAATTGAATATCATATTCATTCTTTAATTAAGATATAAATTAAAATGATAAAGGTTTCCTCACAGGAATGGGTATCATACGCGATTAATTTAATTAAAAATGTAGAGGCGAGATTCCCTCATACTACCTTGATATCATACGCGATTATATTAATCAAAGGGGAATATCAAAATTATCTTTGATATCAAATTGTTATTAGATTTCATTATAGTCAAATTGCAATAAAATATATATGATTTCAACCCTTTATGATATAATGTCCAAACAATGCCATAACGCGAATAATTAACCCGTTGAAGCTTTAATTAAAAATATCAAAATTATTCATGAGAATTCGTGGGAATGTTCCTTTATACTATTCTCTTCAGTCGTTTTTCGTAAAGTAGTCCGAAAAACTCACCCCAAGAGCAAACGACCCGTTCTCGGTCGAAATGAGTGATTCAAAGATACAACAGTTTGGAGGTCTTATTGGAAAAATATATTTACGAAATATAAACAAAATCGATAAAGCCATTTTTGAGAAAATAGGAAATTTTTGCTTTCGCATTTCATTAATCTACTCTTATTCTTATGTGCAGCAAGAAAATTCGACTGAAGAGCCACATAGAAATTCGATCTAGATACCTTGGACGGCATAGCCTCCAGGCAAGTATACATCAAAACGGACGGACGAACAGACGAAAGGGTGTCTAAAAATAACCTTTTTGGTATGTATGGACCATGAAACGTGTAAATCCATTGAAATCTCGAGTTCAATTTTCTTCAAAATCACTATACTTTCTTCTCTTTTTTCGACGCACCAAAGTAAACATGCTTTGATATTTATAAAATCAGTCTAAGAAAGACATAGGTTTCCAGCTGACTGTGAGCTAGACATGGTTTCTGTTGTAAAACTAGCAGTGAAGAAATCGGACCACAGGCAATCTATATCAGAATTTTAAGTTCCTTTCTGTCTCTTACCTGTCCACTCTATTCATTCTCAGCATACAACTTCCATAATAGGAACTATGTGTATAACCGAACGTCAGTGCTTTATTACAACTCAATTGGCAGATTACAACAGAATTTAATATTCCTAACCATGATGAAAGGTAAAGGTATAATTAATTTTTAAATAGTAATACATTTAAACTTTTCATTAATTGGCTTTATGATTTCAATTTTGTGATTTTTTCGTTACAGGTACCGACTTCGTCCGACAGTTTTATATGTTATGGTCCTGTCGTTCCTGATGGTTATGGTTCTTGCTACAATCCACACAAAGAGATGATCGTATTTTGTCTTTCTGCATTTCACTCTTGTGAGTGGACGAGTACATGGAAGTTTTCTCGAAGTCTTGAATTTAGTTTAAATAGCATGCAGCAGCTCCTGCTAAAACGAAAGAAATAGGAAAACACTTAAAACACAACAGCACTAAAACATATAAAACTTGCACAGTAGAAAACAAAATATATCAGGTAATTTGTTGACCGAAAATCTAATTGACATTTACAGAAACTTTAAATAGTTATATGATATATATGTTCTGTAATACATGTTTCAATATCTCATAAAAGTACTGTCTAGCTTAGAAACATACATATATAAATAAACGAAAGCAACGTGTTGCACCAGATTGTTTGTGATACAATATATTGTGAATTATATGAATGTTTAGGTAAGCATTAGTCCATAATTACGTAAACCTCGTCTTGTTCACGTGCTCATCATGCCTTGTTTTGCTTCCATCTTCTGTGAGTCGTACAAAGGTAAGACTCACGCTCATGTCTGCATGTTTACTGATCTGTTTGTGTTTGTACATTTCCTTAGGAGTATAAACAAAGTACTACAAAAAGTTGACGTTGAAAAAATTAGAGAAATAATGTTAGCAAGAAAGAATATATGACTAATTATGATATAATGAGAGAAGGAAAGGAATTCCTAAAAGAAAGGGAAAAGCCAAGGAAAAAGCATATGTGAATACTTCCTAGACGTGCACATGTACAGACAGGCAGGAACCTAGAAACGAAATTTTAAAAAATGAAGCAATGAAAATACACAATAATATTGAAATAATATATAAAGAAAAGATAAGCTCTGTTATAGCGACAAAATAGTATATAGAATTATATTTTCTGTTGTATCTAAACTTTCACTCAGTAAAATTTACTCAAATTTCATGTCTCAATACTGTCCTGGAAGTACAGAAATAAACTAATTATTTTTGTTATCTGTATTTTATGTATAACTGATTAGAGGTAAAAAAAATAACTAATTTTTTGTACTAAATATCTTATTTTCAGTAACTTCAATTCTCTCTAACTACTGTTTAAATGTTGAAATTAACAATTATTTAAATGTTCATACAATTATTAAAAATCACATAAAACTCTTTAAAATAAAAAGCTTACCATATCAAATAGTTACAAAATGGGATTTATATGGTACCATGTCAAATAGTTATAAAATGGTCTTGGTTCTGAAAGGGCCAATGTTACTTTTGGCGAAAGAAACGCCAATCCATACTTTGGCCTTTTTTAACCAGAGAAATATTTCATCCTCAGCAAAGACGTATGACATTATTTGGAAAATTATTCTAAAACTACTCTATGTTGACATTTGCCCTTCTTACACAAGGAAATGGCCATTTAGAGACATTAAAATGCTTAAAGTTCATCTTGGCAAAAATGTGACATTCGCCCTTTTAGACCCAAGCCACACACATACACACACACACACACACACACACACACACACATATATATATATATATATATATATATATATATATATACATACATACATATATATATATATATATACATACATATATATATATATATATATATATATATATATATATATATATATATATATATATTAAGCGGCACTACGTAAACTTCAACAAATAAATGAACGGAAAAAGTAGGTTATTCATATAGAAGCAAAGAACTACATTAAAAAAAATACACATTCATACTATACCTGATGTTTCTTTAATTGTATGTGTATACGTACTAGACAAACAGGCTCTGTTTCTGAAATTATCGGCCAATAATAGGAAATTATCTGCTAGTACTTAATACTATAATGATAATTCAGTATAAAATTCTCCTAGAATATAAGTTATAAGAGAGAGCCAAATAATAATTTACTCGTAAGACTAGCTTCAAATAATGAATAAATTATAAATTAGAAGTGGGTATTATACATATTTAACCTGTTATACTTAATGATATCCAACCAAATATGTTTATAAGGTTATCATTTATACACCCTTCTTAATATTTAATTAATGAATAAAATCGCTGAATTTTTGTACCATACAAACATCAAGAGCAGGATATTATTTGGCATACTTTGCAATATCATCAGATTAACAGTGTGTCAATATAACATAAAGTTATATTTCTTTAAATGGCTACGTCTAGGGATGCGCACTAGACGAGTCGAGACAGGATTTTCCTGACAAAATTCGAGTCGAGACACGGCTCTTCCAATTGAGAAATATACACTTTTCAAGTCGAGACATCACTTTTACGGCACTTTTACGAGTCGAGACAGCCACAAATCTTGTCTCGTGTGCATCCCTAGCTACGTCAGATTTTTATATATTTCAAAATTATATATTAAATGAAAACTTAAACACCACTCTTATTGTTCAGTGTTTCAAAAAGAACGCTACAGTATCAAAAGATTTAAAAAAATGTTTGAAAACTTTTACAATGGTAATAACGTGGAAACAGAGATCATTATCCTATTTTGAGCTATTTGATATTTCAGCCATTCCTGAGATATGGAAATATTGGCAAAGATTGCTATATTGCTTAAAATGGCGTATATGTTGGAACTTTTGCAAGACAGTTGTTGCTTTCCTGTGTTTCTATAGCATTACTGTAATAAATTTTGGTATTGTAATTACAAGTTCTCCAAATCACGTAATGTTAAACAGTATTTCACACTTAATCACTGTTTACCACATGTCCGGATCCGGAACGATATGAGATGTCAAATTACTTTAAACGGAATTATGATCTTTGCATCTATTTAAAACGACCTTTGTGATTTGATGTGGTACTTAGTTAAAAATGTTTCTCGAAATAAGAGCTTTTAAAGAAAATTAAAATTTTCAGTCCTTTGTTATTATTATTTATCCGAAATACGCCATATTATCACCATAGTATTTGACTCAGATACTTTATTGAGCCACCCGTCTCACTTGCTTTATTACTGTTGTAAGACCCTCTAAGGTGTAGTTATGTTTCGGTGTTTGCGATATTGTAGCTTCCCTAGTTTATAACACTGACAGTGAGTAGTAAGTATGATGTTTAGGATTGCCACGTTTACAAAGCAAACGTCGGGACCCTTCCTGCTATTTGCCTCCTTTACAAAGCAAAATGTAGGGACATTTCTTCCATCTATTCGGAGAGGAGGCAATGGTCGAAATGGAAAAAGTGAAGAGTTTGTATGTTTTTTACTTCAATATTAAACTATACGGTCCAGTAAAATGTCCAGTTTTAGCGTGAAAGTAGACAAACAAAATTTTCTCGCTCACATATTATTATTATTATTATTATTATTATTATTATTATTATTATTATTATTATTATTATTATTATTATTATTATTATTATTATTAATAATAATAATAATAATAATAATAATAATAATAATAATAATAATAGAGCGTTCTGTTGTCATTCGAAGTTCTACGATCGAATCTAAGGCCTCCTATCTTTACTGGGATTCTCCTTTCTCACATCACCTGTACTTCCATGTGCCCATCTGTGATATCCTAGCCGTTTAGAAACACTCAGGAGCTTTTCAGTTGCTCTTTCCTCTTTTACTAGCTAACCGAAAGAGTTTGAAAAAAGAACAACTAAATAAAACATTCCATTTGAATATAACATTGAAAGATATTTCTTTTATTATTTTATTTTGAGGTTGTTTCTCGTAGCAAGTTAAATTTTCATCAACCAATAATCAGGACAATAGAGGTGAGAATTTACTTAAGATAAGGTCATAGTTAGGTTTGTGTATCGACAGAAAATTTGCAGCTACCCTTTCTCCTCCTCTTCCTTGTAAACTTGATGAAATTTTAAAACTTTTTAGTATGACCAAAATTAGTATAACTTACTGGTATATAATTTTTGACATCTAAAAGTGCTGGAATAAAAATTAATGTAACAAAGAAGTGACGGTATAACATACCGGCGTATGCCGGTCCATTTCGGGCACTGGTAATAAGGTGGTATGTCCTTCTATTGTGAAGAGTGAGTCATATATACCTGATTCATAAAAGGAAAGTGAAACAATTTAAATCATACAAAATATTACATACAAGTATTATTTTAAAAATATGGCTAATTATATAGTATTAGCTAGCTTTGTTGTTGCTGGCTTGAGAAGTCGAATTTCACAACAATGAAGTAAGGCTAGACTCTCTGTTGACAGACACATGGTTACCTATTGTACATGCCGCTGTTGTGAGATTTCCTCTTATTTTGAAGAGTAGTTCCAATAGTAATAATAATAATAATATAATAAAATAATAATAATAATAATAATAATAATAATAATAATAATAATAATAATAAATTTCATCAAAAATATGGTAGTCTAGACATTTTGAAGACTGGATACGGATATGTTGGAACGCGGGACATTTTGTTTAAAATTGGATTGTTTCGACAAAATAGGGACGAGTGGACACTTTAATGGTATTGTAATTTTTTATGTAATATTTAGCTTTGAAATATAATCTGACGTGGTGCCATTGAAAATATATAACTTCATATCGAGTTGTAATGCTGTTAATCTGGCGCGGTATCTCAAACAATATCTCGCTGTAGGTATTTGAATGTTTCGAAATTACAGTATTTTTATCTAATAATTTAGATGTTAGAAGGGCGTATCAAGATAAATGTTTCACTCGGTATATATAGATCGAATCAAAAGTATTTGGACATTCTTTCATTCTAAATTCCTGAGAGGAAAATATATAATATTTTAATGGTACTAGAGAAGCAAGAAATTTCTAGGGCACATTGCAACTAAGCCATCATCCAGAAATCCGCCAATTTCAGTACAATTTCGATATTTCAAAGAGAAAAGGGAAACATTGCATTTCAAATAATACTGGTGTGAGAACAAAAATCCAAAGCTATTATTGTGTCTTTCTCACCTTGTATAGTTTCCAATGTTTTTAAAATTCTTTCAAACAGTTTGAATTGTAGCAAAATAAACTCATATATTTAAATATAATTTGTAACTAGAGCAATAAATATAGTGTAACTTATGGTTACAGCCTTAGATTGTAGATAGAGGCATGATTGCTAAGTGGTAGGTCGATCGCCTTTAGTAACATTGATTTCTGATTCGATCTCAAGCCGCGTAGTTTGTGCAGGACTGCATCGTATCATTGTTCTTTTTCTCGGATTCTCTCGTTTTCTTCTGCATTTTCATTTACCAATTCTTTCATGATTGTTCACTACTATTATTAAACTAAATACTTCTTTTTTAATAAAATTGTTACTAATTTCGGTTATGATTTTAATTGGTATTTTGTTCGATAAACTGTTTGGTAGTATATTTAATTTTGTTTATTTGATACATTGCTTTCCAATCATATATTGCTAATAGAAAAGACAATCTAAGTATCTTTTAGGTATGCAACGTAAAATTTTGTAATATTACTTTATAAATATGTTTTTTTGTAATGTTTTCCTTTTGATCTGAAGTTAGGTCTTTTTAATAGCACATATAGTGATTCTTACGCTATTCGGACTATATAGTTCTGTGAACCGACAGATAAAGAGAAATATCATCCATAAGTTTGTGTAAAACCACCTAAACTTCTGAATGGAGCGAAGGAGAAAGGGTGAGGATACATTGTGAAATTTCTTTCTAGCCTTTCATTCATTCTCATATATATATATATATATATATATATATATATATATATATATATATATATATATATATATATATATATATATATATATATATATATATATATATTAGTGCCTTTATAAGTGAGTCAACACAAATGTGAACTGAATTGATTCCATGTTGATGTTTGACCTCCCATTTTCAGCACTGTATGAGACGGATTACGTAAAGTGGGATCAGGTTCCACTACTATAGTCTGAATCCAGAGCAATACCCAATTAGGCATCGAACATGTGGTCACAGATACAGAAAATATAGTCATGAGGCAAGTGGAGGCCCGGCCCCTTAAATGATAAGCTGCCTCCCGTCCGGAAATAAAATTTATGTCTTTCTTAAGCTTGTTTAATGCTTCTAGCAAACGAAGAATGTTTATAATAGAAAATGAAAGTTATAGTTTTTTTAGAGAAAAAGTTTAAAGTATGTGGAGACATTAAAATATCTAAAAGAACTGAAATCAATCATAAACTTTAATTTTTGTACTTCTATCGTACAATTTGTTACTCTAATCTGGTTAACTGGTTGTACACCATTGCGAATTAATTACTATACTGTTGCTTAACATGATCTGAGTTTAATCTTTCTTCTTTAGAATGTTTTTTTTATAAGTATATAAATGCAGGGGCAAATAAATGGACTTTCATCAGCTCTTCTTTTATTTTCCTTATGAAGATTTAACCTTTATATTTCGTACAACCTATAATTTTAACTTAACGCACTATCAAAACCAATGCTTTGTAAGGTTGCATACTGAAACTATAATAATAATAATAATAATAATAATAATAATAATAATAATAATAATAATAATAATAATAATAATAATAATAATAATAATAATAATATCTATATGAGCAGGACTAGTGTAATATGTTTGTACATGCCCCAACAGAAGATTAGATTGACGATATAAAAGATTTCCAACTCCCGCGATATCATACGGAGACTCTATTAGGGGATTTCAATGTGAAGGTAGGACGAAAGGATATTGTCCAACCGATTATAGGGAATGAAAGTCTGCATAAGGAAAGTAATTACAAATCGTTAGACTCCTGAACTTTGCAAAATCTATAAACATTATCGTAAAGAGTACAAAATTCACACATCGCGACATTCATAAATGTACTTGGACCTCACCAGATGAAAGAAACACAATCAAATTGATCACATTTTAGTACATAGAAGAAGACAGTCTAGTATAATTGACGTTTGTCGTTCAGAGAAGCTGACTGTGACACTGGTCATTTAATAATAGTAGCAATGATAATGAGAGAGAGATTATTCGTGAATAAACGAAATATTCGACATCTGTAAACGGAGAGGTTTATTTATTTATTTATTTATTTATTTTTGAAAAAATAGATGAGAACCAGTTGAGAAGGGAATACCAGATTGAAATGTCGAATAGATTCTCAGTTTTACAAGGTTTGGAACGCAATAGTGTTCAGGATAGTTGGGTTGACATAAGGACAACATTAAAATATCAAAAAAAGAAAAATTGGGGCACGCGGAAATACACAGGAATGATTCGACCAGGAATACACAAAACTAGCAGAGAAGGAAAGACAGGTAAAACTGCAATGGCTACCAAATCCGAATAATATAACTACACAAAATCTCGTTGACATCAGGCGTGAAACTCACAAAATTTTTAGAACATAGAAATGCGGCTTTTGAAAGCTAGAGCTAATAATGTAGAACATAATAGTAAATAGAAAAACATTCGGGACATGTAAAAGGATATCAACGACTTTAAGGAAAGCTATTAATCTTGCGGGTATATATATATTAAGAAAGTGGAAAGCACCATTATCACGAACGAAAATAATATTTTGATGCATTGCAAATTTTCTCTAATTATGACAGAAGAATTGACACTCTTTCCAATCTTTCGTCTAGCGCATATAAGCAATACGAAGAATTGCTTGCAGATCTGCAGATAGTACAAAGGTATAGCGCTAGAGGACACACCTATGGCCTCTGCCATTGTGGTGCTATTATTGATGGCATTTGGAACTCGTGACAACTATTTCAGCTCCAATGACAGGGAAGAAAAGCAAAAGAATGATTTTGGAAATTTGTTGAAGTTAAATCAATTTAAGAAACAAGAATATTATCTAGGTATTTATGTTGGTTTTATCTTTGAGTATGCACTGTAAACCTTACATACACTGCCATTGGTTTTTACTGTTATCTTCAAGTTCAATAATTTTAGCATTCAAAAAGTCTTGTTTCTTTGTTCTAAAAGTTTTTAAAGTTTCCTTCCTGATGTCAACGAAATTTTTGCAGTTGTATCGTTCGGATTTCGTAGACAACACAGTGTCGCCCGTTTTCTCTTCTCTGTTAGTTTAATCTATTCGTTGTTGAAGCATGGTTTGTTTGCTCCTATGTATTTCCGCGCGTCCCAATTTTTCCTCTTCTGAAATTTTAATGCTATCCCTAATTTTAAATAATTCAAGTATCATCAACTAGTGGATTTTAAACTTCGTAAATCCGAGAATATATTCGCTAATTCAAGGTGGTATTCTCCCTCTCGCCCGATCCTCCTCTAATTTCTACTTTACCGTTTTCAAATGCTGAAGATTCCTTTCCTCAGCGATTTTCCCTCTATTATAATCGCTGCTTCCAAGTAGTGGTCTGTGTTACACTCAATTCCTCTAAACGATTGAACATTATTTATACTAGACGATTTCTATCTACTAAAACGTGAACAATTTAATTATGTGTTTTCCGTCCGTCCAAGTATATTAATGAATGTCACGATGTAGTAATTGTGTACTGTTCATGATGAGGCTTTCAGATGATGCGAAGTTCGTGAGTCTAACGCCGTTGTCATTACTTCTCTTATGCAGACTTACGACGAAACTTTAATATTAGTTATTTGTTATTGAGAGAGACAGGAAGAAGGAACGAATGGATTAAAATCTCTAGACTTTGCTTACAAGGTTGTTGCGCAAAAGGAAAAGTTCAAAAGCTGGAAAGATTTCGACTCCCTCCACAATATAAAAACAATCTTCCATAACACTAAGTTTTGTGTATACTTCTGTATAAAACAGAGCTGAACTGTTTGGTAAGTTATTTCACATTAAGATATTATAAACAAAATTATGTAATAAGGGAGAGATGAAAGAAATAATTGGACAAGATACGGAACATTATTATTCAAGTTATATTGCGACGACGTGGAAACTAGCATTAAGATCGATGTCATCGTCTATCCCAACAGGCAATCACGTACCAGAACTTAGCTCTAGAGCGGGATCGGTAAAATGCTTCCACTGTCGCATTTCACATTCTGCAACATGGAGTAAAAATTACCAGTCTGCCCACAATATTTGAGTACTAAGTGCACGGGATAATTAGTTTGACTTTAAGGAAACTGATTATATGTTTTCAACGGTATGGGGTCTAGACTGAAAACCTAAAACTTTTAATTTCAACTTACCTCTACGTTAAATTCATTTCTAAAAGTAAAGAAATAAAACGTTTCTTGACAAAACATTGCGTATTAATCCTAAATTTATTCATGTTCTTCGTATTATTATTCTTATTATTTCATTATGCTACCGTTTCGTAGCTAGGCAACTTCTTGTTATGCAGTATTCACTTTTCACTTCTCTTATAGATTTTGAGTTGAAAGTTTAAAAATTCCGCCATAAATGTTGTGTAACTTCCTTGTAGATTTTGAAATAATAGTAAACTTAACCCCTTTCTGCATGATTTGTTTCTTTTAGCGAAAAAAAATAATCAGTGTTGGAAATCCTCATATGGGAACTTGAAAAATGAATTAAAACTAGAATTTTAGATTTCTCACTTAACCTGATAGAGCCTGAATTTTTGGGGGGTGCAGTTTTTTGTTAATTTATACTTGAATACCTTAATTGGGCTTCATACATCACAAAAATACCATTGCATCTGAGAAAATAATTTTTGGTGTCCATATATATGGTGTGTCCATTTGGTCACGCTAGGCCTTCGTGACATATAAATGCAATAAATAAAACTACAGATAGGGTTCAAAAACTATATTTTCCTTACCTTTCTTTCATTCCCATTGTCTTGGGAAAATGACAACAATAGTGTGTTTAATACTTCTTAGTATGGAAATTGAAAAAAACAAGGAACACAAAGGCCGACACCACGTTTTACACATGCTGTACACCCCCTGATGAACAATTTTCTCCAGCACATCTTCTCTTGTTGCCAGGAGCAGGAATAACTAAGTGTCTAATACAATCAAATCTTACTGAATCTGATATTCTGTTTCCAGAGAAACTCAACCTGGACACAACTGGACGTCCAGCACCTCTTGGAGACGAACTAAATGCAAGTAAATAGTATTGAGCAATTTCTCTTCTAAATTCTAGTTGACTCAAAGTTGAAACAGCATTGAGAGATATCTGCCATGCATTTTAAATTGATATATCCAATTGTCAAGTGAAGATTGACCACCACCATTTTTTTTCCCCCTAATCCATTCCTATCCATTCGATCTGTGCCGCCCATAAATGTATTGTATTCTCCTATCAAACGTGGACGAGTTGCTGTGATCTCTTTCTTGGCTGACCTGGAATATTTTTACATTTCCTAGTGGGAAAGCACCATGAACAATGAATATGACTGTGACTACTGAATTGTCATGCCATCTTGAAATGACTACATCATCTTCACTGCCTTTATGTTCGTAGTAACTTCTTTTCTGCTTTTTGAATTCAGATGACATTGAGAAATTGCATTCTTTCGGAACCCTCTTTTCACGTATAGTGCCACTTCCAGCATACCCATTAGATTTTAGGTGTAACAGAAATGGTATGCTTGTGAAAAGATTGTCGAAATAGAAACTGAAAGTAATTTTTAACGTCACTTGGGAATTAATTTATCTTACATAGCAGAGGAGCAGCTGCTTTTCCAAACATTTGTTTATATTCTGCAATGCATTGCAGATTTTTGCCTTGGTACACATCAAAGTTGATTAGGTATCCATTTGGGCTATTCAAATACCAAACCTTGTACCCTAAACGCACAGGTTTTCCTTCTGTAAACTGTTTACAACAATGTCTGCCATAGTGTGCTATCATTGCTCCGTCAAAATTTAACGCCTGCGCTGGAACAAAATGTCTCATGCAATTACTTTTCAATTTATTCATTAGTGAGCATAGTTTCCAAAGTTTATCTGATTCACTCACCTTGTTGTTGTCCGCAAAATGCAAAAACCTCATTATCTGAATAAACCTATCCCTTCTAATTGCATTGTGTACCATTAAATTTCTCATATCAGTCCCAGAATCCTAATAGTATCTTTTGCCCGGAAGTGTATTATACCCTGACACAAACAAAACACCCCAAAGTAATTTCAAATCTTCTTTAAAGACATTCGGATCTGGCACATTTTTAAACAGAGCATATTTCTGGATTTCATATATAGCTAAATCGAATATGTCTTCATCAATGAAAAGTTTTTTAAGGTTTGAAGTCCCTATATTTGGAATAACTCCTTTGGGGAATACAGGCAGCGAATTGTTGATATCGTTTTGTGTCCAGTTTCTCCTGTCATCACACTCATTCCGCTTCCGTTTCTTTGAAATATTACTTTACTCCTTCTCTATGTTTTCACCCTCTTGTTCCAGATTCTCTCCCTCTTTCTCCCCATCGGTCCCTCCCAAACGCATGTCGTTGGAGAATACTACTTCTGCCAAAGCATTGAGTTGTCTCCCGCTTAGGTTGTCTATCAAACCGCCAACATCTTCGTCTGCCAAATCCTCGTGAGATAAAACATTTGATTCTGGAGGCTCAATAAATATACACTCTATTTCTCCATGGCCAGTTTCGTCTGGTTTCTGAAGTTCTTCCAATACTTCATGCACTGTTAAGTACCTGGAAATGCTAAGAAACAGTTTTTCTTAGGATGGAAAATTTAGTATTTGCCCAGCCTTATTGCTAATACGAAAGCCTAGCGTGACCATGTGGTAACATGAACGATACATGGCTTTGCACAACGTTTATGTTTGTTTCTTAACACAATACATTATTTACTTCAACACCTGACTTCTTTCTGAATCAAAACACACAATAATTGGGAATATGTTAGAACAATGTAAAGCTCAAATAATTTCTTACTTTTTACTATGTGCCATTGTTGCAACTTTAGAAGCAGCAAGATTTTTCAGATGCACGTAACTCCACACTAAACGAGGAAGTCTCTAGATTTATACTAAAATCGTGTCAAACACATCTTTGGGTGAGAGTTGACAGCGCTACATTTGAGTCTTTGTCAAACTAACCAAAGGAAAACAATATAAAGGTCATCACGCGTAACGTGACCGTATGGTAACGCAAGGATAAACCAGGTTAATTCCCACGAGAAATAAGTAAGTGCCATATATGGCACACTTACAACTCACAAAGAAAATGCCAAATGACACCAAAATCTCTTATTCATACACGTCAATATCTCACACAGCAGACAAAACAGTCATTTGATGCCTTTGATAAATCACAAAAGAGCTAAAGTAACAAAAGGGTATGTGCCATATATGGCACGGCATGCGGTAAGGGGTTATCAGAGCTAAATTATTGAAAAGATTCAAATTCATGGAATTGTAAGAGAAACCTAGAAAAATCCTTTCAAATATACAATATTTAAAATGATTTTCCAGTAATATATACGTACATGACATAACAATGGTATCTATAAAATGTCTAGGGAAATATTGAACAGTATATCCTCTGGGATGTCAACGTTCTCTGTGACCGTTCAGCAATTGCCTTTATTACAAATTTTACCGTTTATAATGTTTCATTTTAGGGTTTCCGATACAGATAGCCGTACGAATATATTTTGTTTATTTCCGTTTCCCAAGCATTTACTGTATTTGAATTGGTACTCACTTTAATTTGTATAACTCATCTTAAAGATTTCTACACATATTGTATGAGTATGTCATGAAAGTAGTTATTCACTGAACATGGTTTTGAAAATAACTGACTTCTTCAAAGTATTAACTGCCTGTCTGAATTGTGATTTAAATAAACTTATTTGTGCATACTTGTTAATAAGTAGTTCTGCACTTGTTTATGGACAGATATATTGTTCCATTTATGATAAAGATTAGTATTCGTATGAGTTGTGAGTAAAGTTTATTTGTATGAGGAGAAATCTATTGTTAGCATTCCTCTCGTTGTCAGTTTAAATGAACTAATACACGTTATATTATTCAATGAATAAGCATTCTATATTATTTATATGTTGTTACAAATGTATATCAGGTGTTATTACTGTTATTTATGTATTAATTATATGAATGTTATTTATGTCAAATATTTAACTGTACTATGTTCATTTGTTCTGTCGTTAATATATTTAAAAATGTTAAATAAATTGTGAGTTATGTACGATTTCAAAGATGTAACGTACTTCATTATAATTCCTGAAACTGGTATTTAATAGGGGATGTGAAGCTGTTTTCTGTTTATACACTAGTATTCATACACTCAAGTGTTCTTGAGTTTGCTTTCCTGAAACATTAAGAAACTAATCAAAATGTAATTGAGAACTAAAGCAATATTAAAACTCACGTATAATTTGGACTAGTATTTATACAATAATAGAGAGAACACTAAAACATTTACTAAATGTACTGAGAGTGTATAACTAACATAAAAACATTACAACTTAGACATCGAATATTCAGAAAAGGAATCAAAATATATGCTCCTTTTCCTTGTCGTAAAATAAGAAAGGTTTTACGTATTAAATAGTAATTTGAGTTCCTTGTCAAAGTTTTTTCTTTTATAGGTTAAACTTACTGCTAACAAAGAGGACGTTACTGTTACATAGATGAAATATAAATTAAAAAGTATTTCCTTAATTAAAATTGAACATTATATCATATCATATCATATATATATATATATATATATATATATATATATATATATATATATTTGATATGTTTGATTATAAAAGCAGAGCTTAACATTCGAAAATACTGCTTCCTCTGGACCTGAACAGGTTCGGATTTTCGAAATTACCAGATTTTGAATGGTTATATATACACTTATTCCGAAAAGAATGAGTGCATTGATTCTGGTTATTTTGACCTAAAACCAACTTCGGTTATTTTCAGAAACAGTAAACCAACCTTCGAGTTCCCAAGCCAACCCAATCGGGAAGAATTGTACAGATTTGCTTTTCCTTCTTTTAAGTGTAATAAGACATTTTGAAATGTTATTGAATGTAGAAAAAGGTAACTTTCATTGAAATACTTAATCAGACAACGTTTCGCTACGCATAAATGTGAATACATGCATGTTTTGTCACCTACACTTGCGTACGTAAAATAAATTTTCAATGTAAGAAAAGACAGTGAGCATAGTTCTCGCATCCATAATAAATTTAAAAACACAACAGCATTCCGGGGGCCGCGGTGGATCAGCGGTAGAGCATTCACCTCTGGTGCTTGGGCTCCCGGGTTCAATCCCATCCCCCGCCAAGTGCACTTTATGGTGGACAAACACCGTGGTCGTGGGTTTTCTCGGGGTTCTCCCGTTTCCTCCCACTATCTTTATTCCACCATTTCATTCATTACTCATAAATTCAATCACATTTCTTCACAAGCAGCTCGCCAGTGATGTTTATATTAGCTCAGTGGTAAAGAACAGGACTTCTAATCGTAAGGTCGTAAGTTCTATTCCCGTTTGGATCAAACTTCCAGGTATGTAACACCATATTCTTCAATGCATGAATATTTATATAAAATAATTACATTAAAGCAAATTAGTTTTTTACAGAGATGTTCACCCTCGCGAGAGTGGCCCTCTCGAGGACATCCTCACCTTCAAATTCCCTCGCAAACAACAACGCGAGAGTGAGGACGAGGAGAAATTCCCAACACGAGGGCGAGGGCCAAATATCACTGCGAGGGCGAGAGCCAACTGCCACTCCGAGGACAAGGGTGCGCGAGAACGAGGACAAGTTTCAACAGTGATGGTGAGGGTGTGCTAGGGCCCAGGGTGGATTGATTTAAATCAGTCTGATTTAAATCACGATTTAAATCAAGATTTAAATCACTTGAGTTTTTAAATAAAAATCGTTGATTTAAAACGAATTCCAAAATAAATTAATTTAAAGTGAAAATAAGTAAAATACCGTTTCTGTTCTATTTCGATTATGGAAGTTAATAATCATAATACAATGAGACTCAAATGTACAGTATAGTATGAAAAACAGTGTCATGCAGAGGATGATTAGGGAAAATCCCGGTAACGGAGGTAACGGAGCAATCTTGCTTTCTTCTGTTCGTAACATTGGTTTTGGGTTTTAAAATCGTTAACTATTCCAACAGAGAAATCACCATCAACATTTAAGACGAAAATTCTTTTTTGTGCGTGTGTTTGTTTGCTCCCAGATAATAGGGCGTATTTAGAGGGGTCCTATCTCCTCTCTATTTCTTTTGTTAATTTTATAACTTTAGGCGAAATTAATGTATTTCATGCCGCAAGCTAACTTCTGAGTTTTTAAAAATAGGCTCCTGCTAAATATCAGTAACTTTTGTGAAAAAAAAAGTGTTATTTTGATAAACGTTACTGTACTTTTTCCTTAGTGCTTAACCTTTTAAATTATATCACCTATTTTTAGGTGATAGGGTAGAATCTTCATTATTCAATTAAAAAAGTACCAATAAGGCTTTTTACTTCGTTTTCTTCAAGACTAGAGGCATTTTAGAACACGTTACATATGCTTTCACGCCTTTCTGCGTTGAGGCATAGTGTGTGATGACGTCATAAATTTAAAAAGATATTTTTTGTCATGCGTATTATTATTATTTTTTGGCGGGTTACATTTTGCATTCAGAAGACTGAAATTTTGCACACTCGTTCAGTGTACCCCTTAATAATTTTCAGATGTTTTCAGATATTTGCGTGGAGACAGCTGGGTCCAGAGGGGAAAAAATGTTTTTAAAAAAGGATATTTTTAAGAAAAAATAGTTTTTCGTGATTTTCCCGCCTCAGATGGAGACATAAGAATGGTACCGTTTGAAAGGCTGTCCTATTCTGAAGAAAATGATGTACGTACTATGCTCCTAGGATACATAGGGATGTCTCAGGAAACTGTTACCTGAGATCCTGTTTTATACGGGAATCTGGGGTATTTGGGGAATATTATTTTTCGCGGGCTTACTTTTGCACGTAGAAGATTGAAATTTTGCACATTTACTCAGTACACCCCTCAATATTTTTCAGATTTGTTTCAGATCTCTGCCTTAAAACAGGAGGAGGGGCCCACAGAGGTAAAAATTAAAACAAGAAGATATTTTTAACAGAAAATTCCTTTTTTTCGTGATTTACCCGCTCCAGATACATGATGGAGACATTTGAAGGGTATCGTTTGAAAATTTGTTTTATTCTGAAGAGAATAATGTACAAATCATGATCCTAGGATAAATAAGGATGTCTGAGGAAATTTTTATATCACATCCGAGTCATCTGGGTCATTGTGGGAATGTTCTTAGCTCATTGTTAAATAGTTTCCTCACCCTTACTACTCAAGATAGAAGCTTGAAATTTTGTACACACATTTAGTACACCCCTTAGTGTTTTCCAGTTGGTTTTGAGATCTGTGCGGTAACACAGGGAAATCCAGAGGGGATCAAAATTAAAAAAAAAAGAAGAGTAAAAAAATGCCGATTACTCTCAAAATTTGCCGCTTCAGGGACATGATAAGGAAATGTGAATGTTACCGTTTGAAAAGCTGTTCTATTCTAAAGAGAGTGATGTATGTACCATGGTCCTAGGATAAATAGGGATGGTGCTGGAGCTGCTTGACTGAAAGTCTATAATTTACGTTTAAAAAGAGCCATAATTTAAAAGGGTTAAGAAACATTGTTTGAGATTGATATATGTTAACGATTGGGGATAATTCAAAATTCAACCCCAATACTTTCACTTAAATGGCATAATTAGCATTTAATACTAATTCCTAATGCTTTTTCTTCAGTTCGTGACTTGTATTATACGAGGAGAAAGATTTGATTTAAATAAAAAAAATCGATTTAAATAAAAAAATCAACAAAAATGATTTTCTTTAAAAAAAAATCATGATTTTTTTCCACCCTTTGCTAGGGCGAGGAGAAATTTCCAACAGGGCGAGAGCGGGCGACGGTGATGTACAACTCCCTTCACGAAAGTGACGGACAACTCCCTTCGAGAGGGCTAGGCTGAACAATGGTGAGGACCAACTGTCACTGCGAGGGCGAGGACTGTCACTGCGAGGGCAAGGATATGCGAGGGCGAGAGTGAACGAGGACGAGGGTCAACTTCCACTGCGATGACGAGGGTGCGCGAAGGCGAGGAACAATTTCCTTCTCAAGAACGAGGACACGCGAGGGAGAAGGACAGGCTTCCTTAACGACAACAACTATTTTGAATTTGCCGTTTGACCATTTTTGGAGGATTATAGTATTTAAAATATCTGCCATGTTTCGTAGATGAAAAGTTGATGTCATAACAAGATTACAGATTGGCCGTATTCTTCCTTTCATTTAATTACAGTAGACAAATTCTCTTGTGTACTTCTATATAATTATTAAAAATAATAGTGCAAATGAGTATGATACTTGCATGTTCCTCATGAAAGTTTCCGGATAGAAATAGCGCTACGTTTAAAAGCTAGTGTACCTCATTGTTGCCCTGCCTGTGCTAGAGAATTTTTAGAAAAAAGTGTCTACACTGTAATGTTTAAAGAGTACTCACGTCATTCAGCATAAAATGGTAGAATCTTAAGAATGCTGATAACTGAACAAACACAGTGAGAGAACCAACAGAATGCACTAGATCAGATGGAAAAAGACTTGATGGAATGGCTTTTGTTCATAGATGGTTATTTTGCACTAGGCTCGCTCGGGCTCGCGCTCATTTCTCTCAACTGGGCTCGCGTTCACTAGGGCTCGGGCTCATTTGTTTCATTGAGGCTCGCCCTTAATTATTAAATGAATAATTTGTATTAAGTTTCTGTAAACAAGCGATATGTCCTGAAGTTGATTGAGCAGTAGTTTAGACACACACACACACACACACACACACACACACATATATATATATATATATATATATATATATATATATATATATATATCGGGGTCTATGTGTGTGTCTTGGGGCAATGTAGCATATGCAATATATATGCAAATTAGTCAGGAATCTGATGTGCCGCAATTGTGTTCCCAATCATGACCCTGCCCTGCACCTTCTAAGTCCATTAGATTACCTTTTTTCCCCTTACTTTGAAGCAAGAAAGCTTTACATTTTTAACTATATGACTTCCCTCAGGAACAGTCTCTCCTTTTAATTATCTGTAAAATGCATTAAATATAATTTCACAATTAGTTCTTATGCAGCAGTAATTAAGTTCGACCGGACACACGTTCTTATCTTGTTATTATTATTATTAGACAATAGACAATATTACCTACTCACCGTATGTTCCAAAGTCTCTTGCCAACCTATGGTTCACAACTTTTCATAAACAATCAACCGCTTCCCTCTTTGGATTCACAAAATCATACTAGACCGCTTTACAGAAATTGTATATGCCTCAACTTAAAAAGTTACTTAGCACAGAAGTTGAAAACGTGTATAGAGTGCCAGAAACTGAAGAAACTACTGAAAAAAGATGCAATACGAACTGCTGCATTATTCTATAGGATAAATTGGCTCTGCATGGATGTTCCATGCATCAGTTCTTTTCCAACAGAAAACGTATAAATTAAATTTATTCTTCATGCTATTGAGCTCGCTATTTACTTTATCACTGGAAAAATAATTGACACCATTACTGCAGAAACCATTGAAAATTTTCCAGAACAAAAAAATTACCCTACGATTTGGCGCACTTTGCACTTCGTTTCTTGACCAGCACAAAGTACACAGTGCTGCACGACTTCAAAATTTGGAGGAAAGCTATGATTTCATCTATAAATTTTCAACTGTTATAAACATTCATCACTGGGCAATCCAATAAAATTATACAAGGTTGTTTAGAATTCTTTGTGTACGTTTCATTATTTTGATTTAAGCCATGTACATTGCTGAACGTACGTTAGGACGTAAGGATACCATCCAAGTGAATAGAGACAAATTGGCCACGATTAGGAACAAAGGTAAAAATAATATAGAGAAGGTCTATTCAATTGGTAGGAATTTTAAGATAAACGTTCGCCGCAGATCACTCATGAGCCGGGCGTCCCAATTTTAGTCTATTTTTCGACATGGAAACGAAGTCAATCAGAAGCATTTACTTCTTCATTCGAAGGTCCCGCAAAAATTCTCGAATAATGAAATCCTAAACTGTATCGTGTTGAGTAGCTACCGACATTTAGAAGACAAACTCAGGACATTTCTATGAACAGGATTAAACTAATTTACACGGAATGAGCAAAAGTCAAGTAATGGAAAAAGAAGAAAGGATACTCACCAACAGCAGAAACAAACGAAGACATGCACTGCAATATCTAATTCACTCTTCGTCGTCCACTAATATACTTCCAATTATTGTTATTTAACATGGCTGAAAACTACAATTCTTCACTGGATGAGAACAACAAAGCTTCCATTTTTCTCTCTCCTCCACTTCGGGCGACCTTGATCTATACAAGACCAAACTACAAGAATTGCTCGTCTCTTATCCGACCGTCAATGGCGTCATATTCTACTCCATATACAGGATGTTCATAAAATCCAGTTCATTATTACTATATACAAGATGACAGGAATATCAAGTCCACTATTATCTTATTCCTACTTGGATATCGTTTGGAATTTTTTAATTTGACAGATGATTCTGAGAAAACCATCGAAATTTATTTAAGAAAATTTTATTTAAATCATGTTGTCTTTCAATTAAATTCGATATAATGACGATGAGTTTTGCGGCAATGATTCTTCATACAAAGTATCTGCAATTTTATTTTCTGTCAGAAACGTAAAATATTGGTTATATCAGTTCGGTAATTTTACAGCCCGTCGCTTTTCTATATGAGATTTTGATACAAAGATACCTATTGCTTACGATACTTTACATCTAAATTCTGGTTATACCATGTTTTTCACATTATTCTAAGAAAAGTATCGCACACCAGAAATATTATTCTATAATATTAGGTACCTACAAACAATTATTCTTAACTAAATGCCCTGATATTAACCAAATTAACCACATTTATCCTTCTAATTTGTTTAGTATATTTAAATATTCCCTAGTTTCTAATACTGCAGTATGCGAAGTCAATCTATGATTACGCGTAAATCTAATTAATCTTTCAAAGAAAAAGTATATAGAAGAACGGTATTCAATATAGAAAGAGTAGTCTATAACCCAACTTTCAACTAGAAAATGGAAAGAAATAAAATAATGAATCTAAGCTTTATCAGCTAATAATGTAAACTTGCGAAAAACATTATTTTTTTAAAGTATTCTGCCTATTTGAAGGTCCTGGGAGTAATAAATTTTAGTCCCAGGTTTTTCTTCAATTTTAAATTTGGGCCTGGAAATGTCTTCTACGTTTCTCGATCTTCAGCTTCCACTTTTAACTTCCAATCTTTTCTCCTATTTTTCAATCATCGATCAGGTGTGTTCTTATTCCTATTCCACGATTCCCTTCCATCTTTCCTTCTATGGCAGTGTGAAGAAGACAATTTCTTCACAAGATATGTCTAATCGAATTGGCCTTCCTACGAAGGATGCTGGATAAGAAATGTCCTCTTCTCTCCTATCCGTTTCAAAACACCTTCGTTTGTTGCTCTTTCTGTCCACTTTATATTCTCCATTTTCCGCCAACACCACATTTCGAAGCTCTCTAAATATTTCTTCTCTAACTTTACAAGATATGATCAATCGAATTGGCCTTCCTACGAAGGATGCTGGATAGGAAATGCCCTCTTCTCTCCTATCCGTTTCAAAACACCTTCGTTTGTTGCTCTTTCTGTCCACTTTATATTCTCCATTTTCCGCCAACACCACATTTCGAAGCTCTCTAAATATTTCTTCTCTAACTTTCGTAATGTCCAAGTCTCTGAACCATACAGTCGAATGCTCCATATACAGCACTTGACCAACTTCTTTTTAAGTCCAATATTGAGCTTGCCAGTTGCGAGTGGTATTTTCTTGTTGAATACTTCTTTAGCTATAGCAATTCTTGACTTGATTTCTTTGTTGCAATAAGCGTTTCTTGTCAAAATGCGTCCCAGGTACTTGAAATTATCTACCTCTTCAGTTCTCTTTGTTCTATGAAGGGCGTGTTTCCACGGGATATTCTCATGACTTTCGACTTTTCGATGTTAATTTCCATTCCAAACAGTTTTACAGTGTCAACTATTTTGTAAATTATCTCCTGTAGTACTACTTCGGTTTTAGCTATTATAACCGTATCATGTGCGTACCTGATCTTGTTAATGATCTGCCCTCCAATGTTGAAATATCCAATTCCCATTAATGCTTCCTTAATTAAACATTCACTGTAAATGTTGAAAAATTGGGGAGACATACTACATTCTTATCTGATTCCTCTTCCAATCCCCATACTACTGGTTTCTACTTCATTCAAGCACAACTTCACTCGTTGTCCTATGTATAGGTTTTGAATGAATCGTCGATCTCTCCAGTAGACTCCGAGTATTTTAAAAAGTTTCGTCCAATTGACCCGGTCGATTATTTTTTCCTTTCCGCAATCCAAATTGATCTTTTTCTAACCTCTCATCTATCCTACTTTTCAACTGCCTGTTCACTATGCGTCAATAATTTTTCCAGTGTGGGAAATCATACTAATGGTTTTCTGATCGCTACACTTCTTTGATTGCTTTTTCTTACGCAATGCAGTCATGGTAACTTTAAGAAAATCATTTCGTCATTCTCCACTCAAGTAGAACCTATTAATAAGTAAAGTCAGCACCTTCAATTCATTGTCTCCTAATCCCTTGAGCAAATCTATTGGTATGTCGTCGTCTGTAGTAGCCTTTTTCCTTCTCATGCCTTTGATCGCTTGTACTACTTCACTTTCAATATGCAGGGTCCATTTTCATCATCATTCACCTTTCCCTCTGCTTGGATCGCAATATCTGTGGGGCGTTCTTCTGGTCATACATATCTTTTATGTTTCCTCCTAAGTTCTAATTATTCTTTGATGGTCAGTGATTACCTTGTTGATCTTGGATGTCAAACGTTCGTTTTTCGTGTTAGTTTTTCCTCCTAGTTCTTGTGCTTTCTGGTACATTAGATCATATCTACCGCGCCGTTGAAGTTCCATTATTTCTTCACATGTCTGCTCCATGTACTTTTCTTTAGCTTTGTCCGTTTTTCTTTTCAAATCATTATTCAGCTTTCTGTATTTCTTGATGTACGTGTTTTTCGCTCTTCTATGTTCCTCCATCGTCTTAAGCATCGCTTCACTTATCCATGGTTTTCTCGGTGCTCTTTCCACCCTGCCACTGTTATTGTGTAGTGTGTCAAGTAGAATCTGTTTAACTTTTCCCCAACTATTTTCTATATTATCGACCACATTGCGCATTGCACAGAGTTTTTCTTCAATCTTTTCTTTCACATCGGTGTCGATATTTCTTAGTCGCTCTAAGTTTCATTTTTGATTTTTCCTCCCATTTTTCTCGATCGATTTTAACCAGGTTTGCAATTTCGATAAGCATTTGAGCTCGTTCGTTTCTTCTACCTAGTCCAAATGGTCCCACTACCTTATTCGTAGCTTCTTCTCCTACTACGCTGTTGAAGTCTCCCATTACTATGGCGTTAACCTTAAATCTTCCATCGTGATGCAATATGTCACTAATCTCATCATACATTACTTCAACTTCATTGTCATCATGGTCTGTTGTTGGCATATACACTTGCAATATCACAATATACACTGGTTTTGGACCAAACAACAAGCGGTTACTGCAGTAGCCCACTTTGGTTACAGTTCTTGTTACTTCGTTCTCCATTACTATCGTCACACCATTCTCGCCCTTTTGTAATTTTCCTATAATATCTCATCTTTTCCTGGCGATCTTACTTCACTCAAGCTCACTATGTCCACTTCACATTTGTCCATTTCCACTTTTAAATTCTCAAGTTTACCCGCATGTCGTAGAGTTCCTACGTTTCAGGTTCCCATGTATTTAAGCGTAAGCATATTTAACTTTTATTGCTACCATATATGTATGAAATCTACTCTTGTTTTTTGTATGCAGCCGGTAGTTGGAAAATTATATCAAGATTCAATTTAATATATTCTAAATATTCAGTGCTAATCAATGAAATCCTATATTGAAACTAACTTTCTTAATGCAGTTGTATCATGGCAATAAAAATATTTCTGATACATCCCAATAAATAAAATGGGTCTGCGGTTTGAAATTATCATAATCTGATCAAACAGAAGTATTATCAATTAAACTTTCTTTACTTTCAAGTTATTTCAGAAAAATCGTTATGTACAATTTTTATTTGTCCGGTCTAGAAAAACAAGATCTCGTTAAAATAATTGCGTTTTTTTATAAAGCCATGCAACCTACCTCTTAAATTTAAAGCCATGCCCAGTGTCTTCATGGAACAATACTACACATACATTAAAATAAAAGTAAATTATACGATGTGAACTTTTTCATGCTGGTCAAACAAGTGAAGGACTCTTAACAGTACATTTCGTTTTTATCGAATATAACAGAAATATTTTCAACTAATGACAATAAACCTTTAAGAAACGGTTAAGAACATGTCACCGCTTGTCTATACAATACAGTCAAAATAGCTATTGTTCCGTCCTACGGTACTTCTAAAAAATTCCCTTGGAACCTACGTGCATAACTAACGGGTTACCACTGGTTAGAATCTTGTAAACAAAACTAGATCTTTACAAAACCATTTCTTCAATACAATATTCTTATTTTAAAACTTTAAAAGTAAATACAAAATAATAACATATCTGATTCCAAACTGTAGGATAAAACGTATTGTTAGTCTTTCCAATATAGTCTGTACCCCAAAAGCATTTCGCCAGAGGGCCGTAGTAGGCCCATCGACCTGCAAATAGTGAGCCGGTGGCGGACGCGGCCGCCGGGCCACCCGCTCGATTACAACAACGTCCCCTCACCGGCGTATCTGCCACAATCCCGCTGCTACCCCGCCTTTAACGGATACTCACCATCTGAAATCCTCCTACGTACTTCCCCATGTGCAAGACGTAATAGGATCTACCGCAAACCGCAGTGGTACCGTTACGGAATTACACGAATTACGCAATTTTACCGTTTCTCCTCTGAACCGCTATTAAACCGTAAAGGCCGCTTTATAACCGCCAGTGGCGCCATTAACCCGTCACACGGGCTTTTCATTATCGGCTTTAATCATCTACTCTCAACTGTGGTATTTAAGCACTAAAACCCCTATACCAACACATGGTTAAAATACAAAATAATTACCACTTCAGGGTGTACTTGTATGTTAACACCGTGGTCACGGTCACAGTGATGTTGAAATTTTGTGTATATTATTGGGCCAAAGCCCCTGACTTCATGAGTAGAGTGACATAGAGAAGATATACAGACATACAGATGTACAGGTGAAAAGCTGGGTAATACTATTGAGTGGATAGGTGTGGTAGGCTAGATCTGCAACTGCCACAGAGTGGCTGATCGTGACTTCAGTACGAGCTCTAGAGAGTTATTATATGCGTGGCAGGCGATGGGCGCTCCGTAGAGCATATTCGGTGCCAATATTAGCAATAGCTGGGTTAATATGCTTGGGTAAAGTAAGCCAGAACTTACGGTGGACATGGCGTAGAACTTATCTAACAGGGGCAGCTCTAAGTCTTCCAGAATTTAGCTGTTGCGAGTATATCTGTCGTGGCCAGTGATGATACGACCGGCTTTAGTTTGCACATTTTCGAGTGTCTAAAGGTGGCTGTAAGAAGCATGTTGCCAGGAATGACATGCATAAGAAAGTGTGGACAGGACTATCATCTTGAATATGTACAATCGGACCTCATGAAATTGAACTGCAGCGAAAGATTAGATATAATGTTGAGATTTTGCATAATGCTCTTTGCTTTATGCCTTTGATGTGTGCAGCGAACGTTAACCCACAGTCTAAAATCACTCCCACATATTTAGCGTGCGTGCTGTGAGAAATATGTACGTTCTGATAGATTAGATTTAGAGAGGCGCGGACACGTCTTCTACTATGTATAACACCACAACTTTTGCCGGCATTTACTTTAATCCTTCAACGTCTGGCCCATTTCTGAAAACTGTTTAGTTAACGTTGCATATAGATGTAACACTGTGGAAGTGAGCTACTGGTCGTGAAAAAGGTAGTATCGCCGGTGTTCGTTGCGAGAAAGCAATGTGGTAGAGTCAGAAGATCAGCTGTATACAGTTTATATAAAACTGGTGAAAGTACAGCGCCCTATGGAACACCTGCTTTAATTGTTCTAGACGAGGATTTGACGCCATCAACAGACACATGAAATGTTCTGCCAACGAGGTAAAAACGAAGTAAATGCAGAAGACGAAAGGAAGACCTTGGGTGTATCTGTATAATAGTCCTGCTTACCAGATTTTATCAAATGCTTTTGAGACATCCAGGTACACTCCAAGAGTGTGTTGTTTTCTATCGAAAGCCACTGTTAAGTGATTAAGTAGTCGTACGAGTTGCGTAGTAGAGTTATTTTAAACACGAAACCCAAACTGATGACAGTGTAGAAGATCACTATTGTCGACATGTAGTTTCAGCCAACAGAGGAACACGCTCAAATAATTTCTTCAAGTGTGAGAGAAGACTTATCGATCAATGGTTTTCCGGGAGCAACGGATTCTTTCCAGGTTTGAGGATGATGATGATATGTGCTTCCTTCCAGGTCTTTTGGAAGTAGTACAGTTGAAACATGGCATTATATAAATATGTTAAAGAGACCAATAATTTTCTAGTTGGATGTTTCAGTATCTCAGTTCGAATCCCATCAGACCCAGATGGTGTTTCTGCAGGCAGACACTTGGTATGGCATTTTATTTCTCGAGGTGTTACTAAGGTGATGCTATGTATAGGCCTTTGAATACTTATGCGTTATAGTGTGGTTCTGATGTGCTGTTTAAAATAGAGGTCAAGGCGTGCCCTACTGGGCTGGAACTGCGCTTGCAGAGAGTCAGCAAATATATCCGCTTGTGACTGAGGGTCTTGAGTCAGCCCTTGTGGTCCTTGTAGGACTCTAGCTCTGGAAACATTTGCAGAACGTTGGAAGGATTTGGAGTACTTCAAAATTTTGCGATCAGTTACTGTGACATTTCGAAAAGTGTCTTCCCAGTACTGTTGATTTTGTCACTGAGTCAACATCTTGAGCTTCGCACGCAGTTTATACCACAGAGTCTTGTATGCTGGATGAAGTGTGTGCTGCCATCTGCATCTAGCCCAACATTTTAAATGAAGATAAAGTTGCAGATGTAGGCTGTCGCATTGACCTGTGGGCGTTGCAGAGGTTTTGGTAGTGGAGCTCGCTGCCTCTGTTGTTCGAAGTGCTGTGATGTGAGAAACCGCTTGGTCGATGTTCTCAATGGTGGCGGGCCTATCTCGTAAATAAATCATAGTGTTTGGTTCTTGTTTAAATACATTCTAGTCAGTTTCTATTTGCTTGAAGATAGGAGCAGAATGAGCGATGCTGCGGTGTGAGACGTGAAAAATGAGTGGATCGTGATCACAGTCCAAATCCGAAATGGCATAAGGTTGTACAGTAAAAGACACTTCTTTGCAAAGAGCAACATCAAGAATATCGGGCTGTGCGCCGAATTTTGGATAATGAGTTGGGTCTGGTGGAGCACTGATGATGAAGTTGGACGTGAGTAGATATTGGTGTAAAGCATCTCCAGCAGTGTTTGGAGTAATGACGCTACATTCTCTATACTTAGATTATAGATCTCCAGCTAAGGTGACTTTTGGCCCTAAGTTAGCTATAATATCGAAGGCCGTGGGTTCTTGTGTGTAGCCGAAGACCTGTACCCGGTGACGAATATTAATGGAACTTCTGGAGTTATTAACTCAACAGCAAGTGCCTCCAAAGTAAGTAAGGGTGGTATTGTAATCAACCTGACTGGCAATGTATTTTTAATTATAAGTAGCAATCCTCCTTTCTGTCTGTCCAGTCTATCCTGTCGGTACACAATGTAATTTGGTAGGCGAAAAGTGTGTTTTCTGTATGAACATGACATCGACTCTACATTGGATTAGAAATCTGATAAGCTCATGCTTCTGCTCCTCGGGGCCATCTGCATTCCAAGTAACAAGGACAAGTGTGTGATGCAATACACTGGATTTAGAAACAGCCATCGTCAACCATTTCCGCTAATGATTCTATTATTACTGCAGCCTTGGAAGTTGAGTCTGCAGCTTGTCCGAAACGAGTAATACTACGTTTAATATGGGTTAATATTTCTCGGAAAGGTAAGCTCTTAAAGAAGGAGAGAACGGATTTTAAGTCCAGGTCTTCTTTAGGGCTGTTTTGTTGAAGAGCAGTAATTTGCAGGGTGTAGGAAGAAGTGGAAGCTTCAGCTTCTTCCTTACTCGGCAGTACTGATTGGATATTATCAGCAGTGGGAATGGCAGTTTTCTCTGTTGATGATGTACAAAACTTTTCTTGTTATATCCAGATGTTTCTTTGGTTGCTGCACCGCCAATCTGAGAGCTTCAGAGTAAGATTTAAAGACAGGACAGCCACGGTTATTTGCGGGATGATCTCCCTGACAGTTTGCGCAAGTGGCAGATGTCAATGAGTCTGTTTTACTGCAAGACTGCGTGAAATTTGATTGCCCACATTTCAGACACCTCGCGTGGGCTTGGCAGATGTCTTGCGAATGCCCCAAGCGTTGGCACCTGTAACATTGCAGCACAGAAGGAGGTTTGAAGGTTCAATTGCGACTTTATAATGTAGCAAGTTATTAACTGCGTATATCTCTTTGACAGCTGCAGTTCTTTCTAAAGCAACCAAGAACAGTGGCATCATTATTTTCTTATCATCCAATTTGCTTTTGCGAACATTCGGTGGACGCTTGTTGGTTTGTAGCCCAGACGGAAGAATTCTTCCTTCAGGTCATGTAATTCAGTATCAATATGTAGTTTTCAGACAACTACCTTAATAGGTCGTTCATTTTTTGTCACACCTGTAGCGTACTCAGTCTTCGTGTGCTCGCAATAGATTTTGATGGAGTTCTAATCATCTTTGTTGGACGCTTGAATTCGATGAGCTACTTATTTGACAGTGCTAAGGGAGGCTCCTGCAATGCTCGTGACAAGGTCTTTATAAAGGTATATGTGTTGGAATTCCGTACATGAAAATCGGAGGACGCTTGAAACTTGTAGTTGCTTTGGCGGAGCAGTATCATTGCTGACGTTAGCATTATCTGTTTGTACGAAAGACAAAACATCAAAGCTGTTGCTAACTGGAAGAGGTGGATATTCTGAGGGCGCATTAGTGAGGTGTCCTGCCTTGCTGAAGTTTTCCAAAGAAGACCTATGTCGCTTCAGTGTTCCCACTACTGTGAAGTCCATATCTTCATTCTTGATCGACGTTGATGGTTGTGAGGCACTTGATTACTTAACTTTACTTGGTTTTCGTTTCAGTTCCGCTGGAACGGCGGTTTGCTTCTTCTTGCCTAAAAGCAGAAGAAAGTCTTCTGGTTTGTATGTGGCTCTGATTATTTTGCCTCTGATACCTGTAATCTTTTCTTCTCAGATTTATTCCTAAAGCACCAAAGAACAGATTTCAACGGGAGGAGCATGTTTAATTAGGCTTAATTGTAGAAATACTTGAGCAGTATCCTCTTCTCTTAGTATTCCCTTATGCCTGCCAGATGCTCGGTGTCTCTCGACCACCTAATCGTATCACTGACACATAGCTTTTTCAGCCATCTCAAGTAAGGCTTGGCACTAACTTTGATCTTAGCCAAAAGGGCAAGAAGCAATAGCACCAAAGATTTCTTGCCGTTTACCCGGTTAAAGGGTTTTGCCCTTTCTTCGGGGGAGTGATGCATAAACATTTTGGATGTCATAATATTATAGTGGGTCTAAGTGATTTGTCTTTATTCATTAATTATTAACTAATTCAAACATACAATCAACAGGCATATAAATCAATAACAAAAATAACAAAAAGTGATATGTGCAGTAAACGAGTATATAAGTGAAAAGAATAACAATAATAAATGTGCATGAAGGCTAATAAACAGGAAAGAATGCAAGTAACGAGTAGAAAACATAATATATAAACTGAAAAGAATGATATGATGAAATGATAATGAATGAATTGTACTGGATGCCACATCACTAAATTTTGTTACCAGACAGATGAAGATATATTCTGTTCCTGGGGTCACTCAGGAACTGATGAAGACAGGGAGCTCATATTAGTTGGTAATCACTGTGTGTATGATGGGTAAACATAAGCTGATAGATGATGTGGATGATAAATGGCAAATACGAGTACATCAGGGTCTCTGTTGGCAGGATCCAATTGGATGTGATACAGTGTCATATAATGTTGCAGCGGAGAGTCCAAGTATCGTGGTGGTGGATCGTTGTCTCGATTGTAGAGTAGGATATTCTGTAACATTTCATGGTGTAACTCGAAACGTGTAGTAATGTAGCGGATTTGCAGTCGTTCTAAATGTGGGAGTAAAGAGGCAAAATCAATAAGGTTGTATAGGAGCCTAGTTGGACTTGGTAACCTGATTCGATATTCTAGTCGTAAGGCATGTCTCTCCATGATACAAACTTTGGATAATATTTGTCACAAGCAGAGATCCAACCCATATGACCATAAGTTAAGGTTCTTCTCATGAAGACTTTGTAGGTATGGAGGACCGTAGATTGTTTTAAGCTACAATTTGTCGTTTAAGCAAATTGAGTTTATTTTGGGCTTGAGCGACAACCTTCTTAAGATGTGGGATCCAAGATAGTTTAGTGTCAAAGACGATGCCAAGGTAAGTCAGAGTCGAATGAACCGGAAATGGTTTGTGTTCTACATGGAGACGAAGTAAATTCGGGTTTTGGTACACTCTGAAGCGCCGTCCTGGTGGAAAAAATACAAGTGAATGTGTCCTCGCAGAGTTAATACTCAATTCATTATACCAGACTATCAATAACATTTTACATTATACAAATCTATCAATAATATTTTGCATAAGTCGATTAATTTGCTGAATAGTACGGGCTGTTGAAAGAAAAGCTGTGTCGTCAGCAAACTGATAGATTTGGATGTTGTCTGGCAATCTCAGATCGGTAACGTATAAGAGATAAAAGCGAGGCGACAAAGACGAACCTTGAAGAACTCCAGTATAAGTAGATCGGATGAGAAAGAATGCTGTTTATGGATATGTATGCCAGACGTCCTGTTAAGAAGGAATTGATGAAGCATATATAGGAAATAGGTCATATATATTGATGTAGTTTATAAATAAGCCCAGAATGCCAAACTTTATCAAATGCTTTCTCGAAGTCAAACGTGACTAAACACGAAGGAAGGCCTCGGTTATATTGGTTATAGACGGCGTTCGTAAGACGAAATAGCTGATCTAAGGTGCTGAAATGAGGCCGGAAAGCAGCTTGATGGATTGGCAGAAGATTGTGACGTCGGATATGATCGTGAAGTCGGCGAACAAGAATCCGTTTTAAGATTTTACAGAGGCAGATAGTTAAAAGAATTGTTCGATACGACTGAACGTCCGATGGTGGTTCTTTTCGCTTGATAAATAATAGAACTTTGGAGTACTTAAAATCAAATGGAAAGAAACCAGTTCGGAGGATGAAAGTATAAAGGTGGCTGAGAAATAGAAGAAAACTAGGAGATGCATGTTTGATGAGTACATATGTGATGAAATCAAATCCAAGTGCATATTGCGTTTGTTTCGTACACTTGTGGTGATATCGTCTGTTGTTATAGGCTGCGTAAGCGGATTATTTGGATCGAGTAGGTGATTATCCGACAGTTGTAAATGAGCTGATGTCGATCAGTTTGGTGGTTGATGATGGATTGAAGTCGTTGTTGAGTGTGCCACCCAGCAAGTGGAGTGAATATATCTTGAAGAAATAAAGCGAATGTATTTGCCTTCTCAGTGTCAGTAGTGAGAGCTTGCGAATGTATTTGCCTTCTCAGTGTCAGTAGTGAGAGCTTGATTGTTGTAAACTTGGGGATATGGCGTGTGTGAAATTGTGTCAGTAAGTTGATGAAACGCCAATATTTGCTGGGATAAGTTTCGGTAGCCAGATTATTGCATGTACGATCCACTGTCGTTTCTTGTACGCAACTATGTAGTTATGTGTTATGCGTAGGTAATGTCAATGTAATCGAAGGGCTTCCAAATTGCCGCTCAATCGGTACTCTCGATAAGCTCTACGTGACGCTGTTGTAATGAAAGGTATCGTGGCGGTAATGTAGGTTTATGAAGATGTGCGGTAGTAGTAGGAATGGATCGATCAGCCGCATTTTGAACTGCTTCAGTTAGTGCAGTGGTTACTAGATCGAGGTTATGTTGTGAATTAGGCACAGTGAGCGGAATGATAGCATCGTCAAGTGCTGAACGGTATTGATCCCAATATGCCTGATTGTAACAGTACACTTTCTTGGCTGGTAATGGATGTGAGGATTGTGCTGTGTAGCGTAGCTCTAACTTAATAGGAACATGATCACTGCCTATAGAGTCCAGTATCTAAATTGTGATAAACTAAATCAGAGGAGATGAGGTAATAACAACATCAGTAGTGTTACTAGGTGGCCAATAGGTTTAGCTAGAATATGAAATTCGCCGGTAATGGTGTTTAAAACAAAATCAAGAACGTGCTGCTTGTCTCGCTGGGTACGATTATGGAAATTTATGTCTGTCATAATTATATAATGCTTAGGGTGGGAGTCAATGAAGCGAATCATAGTTCAATTGTTTTCGAGGGCGAAAATAGATTGTAGCAAAGGTGATACTACGACCTTGTAAGTAGATAGTAATTATGCTATGTTCATGTTCAGGAAGAGTAAAATTATGAGGTATTGTGATGGAGCGATATGGCAGGTGATTGCAAATACTGATAGCTGTGTCACCATAAAGACGTGGTCATGACGGGGCATCGTGACGGACTAAGGTATACTTCAGTATTTAGCAATTCAGGTAAGGAGCCAAATATGTTTCGTTCAATATAAAAGCTGATATGTGTTCCTCCTGTAGTAATTTTGTGAAAAGTACTTGATGTGACAGTAAAGAGCGGATGTTCAGAAAGAGTAACGTGTAAGACATAATAAATATACAGAATATATTATAGATAAATTTGGCCATATTAGACATAAACTTCAAGGGGTTGTATTTGAAAATGTACTGTTGGGTCCAGAATAGGTGGCATGAATATTAAACAGTATTTTAGCTGCGTGAATGATTTGACTAAGTATGTGTGTGCGAAGGATGCATATTCTGCAAAGTAATGGTAACAAAGCTTAGTAAGTCTTCAACGGTAACTGGATGAAGTAATGAGTTGGCATTTGGCGTCGGAGGATCAACGGTGCGAATAGGCCCAACCTGTTCCGGTTTTGGAGGTTCAGGTTGTGGTTTGGCTTTGCATTTGTAGCTGTATGTCGGATGTTTTTCAGGACATGCACTACATTGTGGATGTGCCTTTTGATTAGAACATTCTCTGGTAGGATGTTGCATGGAACAATAGCCACATTTAATGGCATTAGTGCATTCCGACGTGGGATGTACATTATACTGCTGGCATCGCTCACAGCGCAATGGAAGAGGTGTCGGTGTATGGGACGGTTTTACCTTATAGCGTCTGCGATAGATACACGCTCCCTTTAACAGAAGTTGGTCGATCAGTTGTGGTTGGTCGGTAAGCACTCGTACAATATAGGTTGCATCATAGTTGTTCTTAATTCGTATGCAACGTCTTACTGGAAACCATTCTTGACGCAGTTCTTCGTAGATTTCTTCGTCTGTGAGGTCTGGTTCTACTCCGCGTATTTCCACCGATAACATTGGTGGGCGTTTATGAGGCGAAGGTGTTTTACGTGTGGTAGGAGTTAAGGCAGAGAGGTTTGCTTTTGGCCCTAAGCACCAAAGAGTTTTTGTCCGTCGTCCCGTTTAAAGGGTTCTGCCCTTTCTTCGGATAAGTGCTTCAGATATAAAAGTTGGATTGAACTTTTATGTTGTTGCTCTAAGAGGTGTACATATATTTAATAATTATTCATTCATTAAGTACATATACATACAGAGAGATGATTGAAGGATGAAAAATAATATATAATGAGGTATAAGAATAATATAATGGGATGCCAAGTATGCAGCACTAATATTGTAGAAAAAATACATTTATTAGCATGCCGTGCTGTGTTATGACGAATGCGAAACTGGAATGAATGTAGTGCAGGGCAGAGAAGTAGATTAAGATGAAATGCAGTGCTTTAAACGCCACATCACAAGGATTTGTTAGTACTGACGAATGCAAGTTATCTCTGTTCCTGGGGCGATTCAGGAAGTGATGAAGACAGAGGAAGCCCATGTTAATAGGTTGCTACGGAGCATATGATGAGTAGATGAATGATGAAAGCTCACGTGGTTTGTAGATGTGAAAGATTTCGAGATCCACAACAGCATCATCTACTTGCAAATGACAGAGTCATGAAGTGCTGTAGGGGAGTATCGACGTAAGTTGAGGATGCGTCGTGATCCCGATCGTTTCGTAGGATATCAAGTAGCATGGGATGTTGCTAGTCAATTCGCTTGCAAACGATCGAATACGAAGCTGTTCGAGATGATGCAATAAAAGTGGAAAATCAAAGAGCTCTTAAATTAACCGTAACGGATGCGGTAAGCTGATGCGATGTGCTGGGCGTAGAGCATGACGCTCTAGGATAGCTAATTTCTGATAGAATTTTGGCGTTGAGGATGTCCAGGCAGTGTGTCCATATGTTAATGTATTGTGCATAAAGGCCTTATATGTATTAAGGACTGTTAATGCTTTTAGCCCTCAGGTTGTACCGACTAAGCACTTGAAGAGGTTGATCCGATTTTGTGCTTGGCGTATGATATTAGTGAGGTGTGGAATTCAAGTAAGTTTGGAGTCAAATGTGACACCAAGATAAGTGAGAGTATTTGACGCCAGGAGAGATGTATGATCTACTTGGAGGTTTAGTCTATTTGGATTCCTTTACATTCGTCAACGACGTCTACGGGACAGGAAAACAAAAGCCTGAGTTTTCATAGAATTAATACTTAACCGCCATATATTACACCAGTGAACAGATGCGTCAATTGCCGTTTGCATGATTTTACTGATGGATTGCACTGTGCAGGCCCTCGTGAAAAAGGCGGTGTCGTCAGCAAACTGAAGTATGTTTATGTTGTTTGGAACAAGAAGGTCGGCAACATACAATAGGTATAGTAGAGGATAGGGATGGCCAAACTATCCGGATAACGGATATCCGGATAAGAATTTATCCGGTATCCGTTTTTGAAGAAACGGATAATCCGGATAACGGATAATATCCGGATAACGGATAATATCCGGATGACGGATAATATCCGGATGACGGATAACGGATAATATCCGGATAACGGATAATATCCGGATGAAGGATAACGGATAATATCCGGATAACGGATAATATCCGAATTACGGATAATATTCGGATGACAGATAATATTCGGATAATGGATAAAGAATAATATCCGGATAAAGGATAATGTCCAGATGATATATAATATTCGGATAACGGATAATATTCGGATGTCAAATAACGAATTATGTCCCGGTAATGAATGATATCTAACTTACGGATAACGGAGAATATTTGCGTGAAGCATAAGAAGACAATTATTGAATATCTGGAAATTAATTATTGCTGACTATAAAATAATCGTGAGATTGCCTTGTTCGTGTTTTTACAATTGGTTAATCAATTCAATTTGTTTATTACAAAAAAATATAGGATAATAAGTTTCAGAATATTATATATATATTGTGCGTGTTTGCATTTTAAACGCTTAAAGTAGGGATGGGTACGAGTCGAGCCAAAGGTAATTTTCTCGAGTCGAGTTCCGAGCTGAGTCGCTGTTTTGAGATCGAGTCGAGTCGAGTTTGATAAATGGCTCGCTCGTTCAGCTCGTTTTAGCTCGTTTAGAAATCATTATCTCATTAGACCTCATTATATATAGTGCTATTTATTAATTTATTTTATTATCTTTGTGACACAGCGTCATATTACCTTTGTACATGAATACTATACTTGCAAGATTTCTCCTTGCGAGACGCCACAAACCTAACTGAAAAAACATCCTGACCAAATGGGCTCTCTCTTTGTGTGTGTGTATGTTTGAAGAAAGAACGGCCAATGCGTTGTTTTTCTGACCCTAATTGTTCAATTTGTCTCTGTGGTAAAACTCTTATTTCGCTAAACTTGACCAATAATATAATAAAATATAAATATAATAAAGCAGTAAATTCTAAAGTACCCTGTAGATGCTATAATAGCATCTGTAGTATATATATATATATAACGAACTCAGGAATTATTCCCTGGAGAATTCCTTTCTCACAAAACCTGCCTTATTAGCAGCCTAAATTAACAATTGATTTTTTTTAAAAATATCCTGTTTAGTATTCACAGAGAAATTTTTTTTTGAAAATTTAAATTTGATGGGTGCAACAGTAGACTTTTAATACATTCACAATATATCCACTGAATTGCGAAATAGTCTACCTCCAGACGCACTTAATTTCTTAACCATTCCAGGTTAATCGAACAGTTTGATACATTTGAATGTGACTTAAATTTATATTCGTAACTATTCTTATTAACAGTGGCGGAACTAAAGGCTTGGGGGCCTCCCCGCAAACAGCGTGGAGTGGGGCCCCTTCTCTACGTCCCACTTCATGATTTGGGGCCCCTGATGGCTTAAGCCCCCCATAATGTGGGGTCTGGGGTCCCTTATTTACGCCCCTGCTTATTAAACACGGAGATTATCAAGGAACGGATGTACTGTACAAAAGAGAATAAAAGTATCTAGTTCGGATTTATATAATCCCTCAGTCCAACCCAAGAGTGAACCACAAGAGATTGACTTTCTGATTTTAAACAAGATAATGTGCCTAGCTGAGACTTTACATTGTGAAGATTATATTAGTGAAAATTATGCAAATGCAATTTTACAATTTAATAGATATTACTAAATATTGAGCCTCCTTTTGGCTATGTGGTTAGCGTAAGCTTCTTCGGCGTGGGAGTCCGCGGTTTGATTCACGGTAGGAGCTCATGTGGTTCAAATTCCACATTAAGCTGTAGGTTCACGTCTCATACAGCTTTGCTCCTGAAAGGGACACTAAACTATAATCTAATTTAATATTACTATTTTTTTTTAATGGCTTACCAAGATGACGTGAATTTGACTGCCATCAAATCCGTTTTATATTTTCACCTAATCCAGTGGATATTAATATAACAATTATAAGACACGAATGTATATAAATATTCAGAAACAAGTGTACACACACACGCACGCATACCCTATATGAACCCTTCAAGACTATTTTACAAGTGGTAGACTGCGCTGCATCAAGCAGTGTTATCTTCAAACAAAACTTCTTCGTTTTCCCATTAACGTCTCATATAGTCTCGCTGCTGAACGGGACGTTAAACTCAAAATCAACTCATTTTCCCATTTGCTGAGCTGAGCTGATTTTGAGTTTAACATCCCGTTCAGCAGCGAGATTATATGAGACATGGACCTACTTATTAACTTGAAATCCGAACCATATGATCTTCCGCCGGGAATCGAATCCGGGTCTCCTACACCAAAGGCGCGTACGCTAACCGCTTAACCACGAAGGAGCTCAATCATCTTCCCATTTGTCTGCATTATTTGATTCACCCACAGATTTGTCATATATATTTGCACTTTTCATTGTTTTTAGCATTTTCGTGGAGGGTTCAAACTTGTCACAATCTGTAAGCTGAACATACTGAGAAACTAAAAGAATTACGTTCATTGTGTACGGTAAAGAACTTTGTGCTTGAAACGAGTGTTTCATTTTTCTCTGAACATGTTTCTTCAGCAAAAGAGTCGGTTCTCTGTATTGGAAAGAGTGAACGGCCATTCCATTTATATTTTATGAATGGATAACATTTTAAGAAGTATATGCAAAACATGCCGCTTCCGACATAGCCCTGAAGCATTTCTTTTAAGGGTCGTGTACACCATAAAAGATCTTGTACAAGAACATGTAGCTGACATAAAAGAATCTTGAAACCCAATCTTTCTATTTACTGTCTACACATATCAACTTCTTGAAAGCAAGAAAGACATTTCCACCCATGCAGCACTGCGCTCTAGTGGACAAATAGTGAACCTTCTCATTACAGGGTTCTGCCTGGATGCCAAATGGGTTTACCTGAATCACCTGAATGAAGTCTATCTATATATTGTATTTTTCTTCACATTTATGTGGCTTTCAGATATTCACTATTTTTAATTAAGAGTTCAAATACAGAATTACACACCTCCAATTTTAAAAAAAAAAATCCTTACATTTGACCTTTTTCTAAACAAAGAATCGCAAAATTTGAAATATTAAAGAAATTGGCCTTCATTCCCTCTTCAGGGATTTCTAAAATACTCCCGGTAAAACATTTGAACACCCATTACCGCTTCCCCATTTGAGTTCGTATTTTAATTTAAAATCTTTTCTGATTCCTTGCTATCATATAAAGATGATTTTTCTTCCAAATATCACATTTTTTAGTATATTAGTATGACCTGGGCCAGTGGCGTAACTACAATGGAGCGAGTGGAACAGTTGCTCCAGGGCGCACAGTAAAAGGGTGCATGTGCGAACGGACTTTATGCAAAGAACGTTTGAAATCATTTCAAAAGGTACGCTATGACTATTACCAATTAATTGGCAACAGCCGATACTGGAGGCGGATCCAGGAATTTTTGAGGGGGCGGGCAGGTTTGAAAAATAAACTTGAAACATTTTTCGATATTTGGTTCGCTAACTAAAAGTGTGGACTGCAGTGCTTCATAATTCGTATTTATCTCCACCCTTCTAGAGGCGGCACTGAGGAGTGGCGAACGCACCCAGAATCTTCCTTTACAGCCTTTAAACAAGCGCTCCGTTAGGGACTAATTTATATATTTTACTCCTCATGGAATATGGATTTCTCTCAGGATTAGAAACCTGCTTGTGTTTGATTATTTTTGAAAGTATATTTTAACATCAAAAGATGATATTATATTACGAACGTTTCTATTCTATCCATTAATTAAATCACATCTAAAAGTGAGACAAGTGTAATATCAGAGAAGGGGGATGGGATAACGAGTCAGTTGTTACGCCATGCCAGCTCTGTTGGCCCGTGTTTCACGATGCGAGCAGGTGTTTTCACGATTCATCTTACAAATATCTCCCAAACCGTTACTTCCTGTTAAAAATCTTAGTGAACCTTCTTTGTAGAAGTAGTCTTAGAAATAAAATAAAAAACGAACAAACAAGCCAGACTGTACGATAACGAAGATATGAGTGATACCGTAAACGCTTCCAGAGGGAGGGGGTCTCGATTTTTACAAATATCCCCTAACCAGTTACTTCCAGCTATAAATTGTACTGAATCGTATTTGTACTACGTAATCTTAGGGGGAAAAAAGAGTGAACGCGCTAGGGTATATAGTAACGAAGATATGAGTGATGCCATAAACGCTTCATAGGGGGGTTTAGGGGAATAGCGGGATAAGCATCGGGGAGAATTTAGGAGAATTTTGAGAAATTATACGTTTACATGTGTGCTAACGATTGGTAGATAATTCATCTTGCCACAAATTTGTCCTGACATTTGCCCTTCATTGACCGGGCTAGTGGGCAATATATATATATAACCGGGTCACGGATAACTCGCAACAGAAAATGAAAAGAGGTCAATTCCCACCAGGAAAGCAAAAGGAGATAGGTTATTCGTTATACGTACAATATACCTAATAAGAAAAACACTTGTAGATGAAATATAAGCTTTAGAAATATGAACTACTACTACTACAACTATTATATTATTACTATTATTATTGACCACATAGGTTCGGAGGCCAATTCACCAAAATCTGTTGACTCCATTCTTAGAAGCCCATTATTATTATTATTATTATTATTATTATTATTATTATTATTATTATTATTATTATTATTATTATTATTATTATTATTATTATTATTAGTTTTGAAATACTAACAGCTGAACTTCCTATTTGCTACTTATTTCCTATTTTGATGAATGTTGAACAATGACTTATGAGAAATGATAACTTCGATTAAAATTTATTGTGATTACAGAATTTAACTTGAAGTACCGTGATGAATTCAATATGCTATTTCGATGACAGCAGAAATTATATTCTTTTGACACACATATTGATGAAGCGCAGTTGAAACCGTTTCTTCAACTTGTTGAATTCCATGAATAAACTTCCAAATAGTTGGGTGGGATATTCCCACCAAATGATGAAACTTCTAGTTCCACGATTCACAAATATTATTTGTCCTAGTTGCTGTTCAGGGTGGCTTGGTGAACATTCCAAGTGTCTGGGGAATATAGAAGGGGCACATTACGTAAGCGAATATTCCCAGACCAAGCTTTAACACGGCAATACGCGCCGGACACGTAGTACTATCAAAATAGTCCAGAAGTTCCAGCTCTTCCTCTGAATTCTCTTGTATTAATTGATGCACATCTGCTATGAGAAGAAATGCCAATCCATTCGTTTTCTCGCAAAATAGACGAATATTTTCATTGCTCTTGTACCGTTCTGTGAGTCCAAGCTCTTGGACCTTCCTTCATGTTGACTGAGTCAGATGAAAAACCCAACGGTGTATACGACTTGAATTTCCAAAAGTTGCTTTTACAGCCGCATTTCCTCTATCTTGAAATCCATAACCACAGTTACAGGGTCTGGATATTCACTAAATTCATTGCACTGATGCACCACCACACGAAACAGTTCTTCATATGAATTTTGTGTGTTGCAGTGCATTAAGGCGTAGGCCTACACCTAGTAAAGGAAGTCTTACTCAAATAACATATACGTGATTTTTTTAAGGAACCATTGAAAAAATGCCGTCCACCATCCATGTTTCACTTCTCAATAGCTCCATAAGGCTATATTTAAAGACGCTTATGCTTTGCCTCTATTTAGTTCAACAAAGGTGAAAAATAACCGTGACAAAATTTTCAATATGATAATATTTCTGTGAAAGAATTACTGGAAATTTAATCTCTTGTCTCAAATACGATATCTAAAATAGGGCTATGTAACTCATTATTTAATAATAGAGGAAGCAACTACAGTTTTAGGGGAAGCAACTACAGTTGGCCTGTACAAAAGCTCCAATTTAAGCAATGCTTTACATGCAGTAACATAACTAGGTGGTTGCGTGTTAAAAGGACATTAGAAGAACTTAAAACACTAAAACGGCGTAATCGAATTTTCCGAAGAAATAAAATTAATTTCGATGATTTTTTCCAAACCAAACTTTGACTTTCCGCTGAATAAAGTCGAAGTCACTACTCCAAAAATGAAATGAAATGAAATCTCTAAGTTTTACATCCCACGGTTATGCTGGCTAGGCTAAAAGAGGCAGTGATGAAGAGAAATGAATGAAATGGTGAAATGAAGAAAGTGTGAGGAAACGAGAGAATCCCGAGAAAAAAACATGCACACGATATTTGTCCTCCAGAAAGCTCACGTGGCGCGAGTTGGGATCGAACCAAGAACCCCATGCACCAGAGGTAAATGTTCTACCACTGAGCCATCGCGGCCTCTATTAATAAAATTGCAAACCTTTATTCATGTTATAAGTCTACAGCATACAGTACATATAGGGCCTATACATTGTATTATTTATACCTTTTATAAACTATGAGATGTAAATAATGCCACGGACCTTCTAACGTCGTAAATATATTTCACGTGAACTACTTTTCTATATTGAAAGTATTTATGGCGAAAACCTATCAACACAATATTTTCAGATTTCGAACATCCAAAACTGGAACGTTACGCTCTTAAAAGTAGGTCAGATAAGCTAGTGAATCTGCATGCATAGTAAAACTAAGTGAAGTTGACTGATAGTAACTCCTCCTCCATCACATTTGGTGCCTCAACTCTCTGTGCTATTCGCCTATCTTCACAAAATTGATTCCCTCCCTTCACAGTGTTTCACGAAAAGCACTTGGACCCAATAGAGCGCTCAACTCTTACGCGTTTGGTCCATAGGTCAATTTCAGCCACTGTCAAGTGAGCTTTTGGTGGACAAACACTGTGTGCTTGGGATTCTCCTGTTGCATCCAACTTTATTCAACCATTATCACCTATCTCAACATCAACCATAAGTGACGTTAACATGTTACTAATATATTAAACTTAAAGCGAGTTATACTAAAGTAATCGGTAATTAAAGAAATATTTAATTGATGTTATAATAACTGTTGTACTTACTCAGGCTTTTGTTTCCTTCCTTTGTTCTTTTTAGTTTTAAACAAACCTCGTTCAGTAAATTACTCATCATCATCATCTTATTATTATTATTATTATTATTATTATTATTATTATTATTATTATTATTATTATTATTATTATTATTATTATTATTATTATTATTATTATTATTATTATTATTCACCAATTTAATGCCCGAGGCTACAAATATCGTTCGGTAGTTAGTAAATATATGAAGCTTATAATAAACTAATAAGAGCGTGTTGCGTAGTAAAGTATTAACAGCACGAAGTAGAAGATATAGAATGAGGGGTGTTACGACCTCCCATGCCATGATACGATATGCATAAACCGACTCGCAAGAAAACGACAGTTGTTCTTTGTTCAATGACGTCACTCATGATGAAAGAAACAACTGTCCATAGGCGGTCAGAATCTCACATACAGATGGATGTATGAAATATATAGCTGAGGTATATAATATACGTATACATGTGTAGTATATGGAAGTTTGTTAGATGTCAGACACCCTGCAGCGACATGATATAATGTCTAAATGAGAAAAAGGCAGTAACTATGTAGTATATGGATAACGTATGCTCCGTACAGATTTCCGTACTAATCGTAAGGATTCCATATATTTGTACAACATACCGCTGTCCGAATAACGGATTTTTCTCAGTGTACACATAATTCTATACTATATGCAATAGTATCATATATACTTTGATTTTCATATTCATATTGTCAATGTAAATAGCAGCAATACAAAATATCAATATCAATATCAAAATACTTGTATGTTTTTTTGTAGTTTCAATCAAATCATAGGGTCAGATAATGGGGGATCAGGGCCGTCTTACGCATCCTTTTGCATTGTTTGCTTAATATATGGCCAAACATGTCTTGAGGCTGTGAACTGTGGAACCTTTTACGTACTGCGAGCAGTGGCGGTTTTAGCGGGTAGACACGGGGCTACCAAAAAATATATAAAACTGAAAATATATAAACACTAAAAGATATAATAAAAAGTAAATATATTTTCACTTTTTCTATTAATGGTAAATAATTATTTAATAAACAGCATCAACAACTACTGTAAAGGTAATTTCCTATTGTCATTAATCAATCGAATGTGCATATGTATCCATACGCGAGGAGCGGACCTACCCAAAATTAAAATCCTAAAGCCGCCCCTGACTGCGAGCTTTAGCATGTTGGAGGTGAACTACTGGAAAACAATATAATTGAAATGACTTGATACTAGACCGAAGTAAGTTTGTTTTATCTTTGTTTCAGCTATAATGTCAAACGGTTTACTTGCAACTGAGTCAGTCAATTTTCAATTTCTATGCAGTTAGCTTTCTTTCTTTTTTTCTTTTTCTTTAATCACATTCATTTTTACTGATATAGATGTGAATAACGCTGCTAATAAGAGAATAGTATCTAGTTATTTTTCCAAGAAGAACAAGTAGAATAACATCTAAAATTTATGATAAAACTAAAAGAAAGAGTTATTCTTCTTACAGAATTATTGCGAAAAAATGAAATGAAATCTTTAAGTTTTACGTCCCACGGTTATGCCGGTTAGGCTAAAGGAGACGGTGATGAGATATGAATGAAATGGTGGAATGAAAATAGTGGGAGGAAACGGGAGAACCCCGAGAAAACCCAGGAGCATGGTGTTTGTCCACCACAAAGTCCACACGGCGCGAGCTGGGATCGAACCAGATACCCCAAGCAACGGAGGTGAACGCTCTACCACTGAGCCACCGCAGCTTCTATCTACAATCACAATATAGGCATAATTAGAATAATTGCAAAACCTAAGGATTTCTGCTCAAGTACAACCCTGAAAACTATGTACATCGGTTCAAATTTCCATTTAATCCATCATATATATATATATATATATATATATATATATATATATATATATATATATATATATAATATTATTTGGTGACAATCAGTTTATCGGAAAAAACATTATTATTATTATTATTATTATTATTATTATTATTATTATTATTATTATGAAAATTAGTAATTGTGAAAGATAATAACTTTGATTAAAGCTGCTATGATTACAGAATTTAGCTTGCAGTACCATCCTGAATTCAGTATGCTATTTTGATACCTGTGAGGAAGCTAAATTATTTCGATGCCTACATTCATGGAACCGAGCTGTTAACAAAAGAAGAGACACTTGTTTTCCCTGGCAGTCGTAAAAATGTGTATTTTGGCTCTTCCCCCTCCAGCCCAAAAGAAACCGTTGTTTCGGAAGCGGCGCAACTGGATTTTCTTTTATGTCGGCGGGAGGGCGATAGCAGGTAGCAAGCAAGACGGCCCAAAAAGTTGGACACTGTTGAACTTCTTGGAAGATGGAAAAAATGTTTTATGACCCTATCAAGACTATGAGTACACGGGGAAATATGGTAGGGTGTCAAGATTTTTTTTTTTATGACAGCTACAAGATCTTGTACAAGATCTTTTATGGTGTACACGACCGTTTAGCGGCGTCCCCTAACTGGCTGTCCCCTGACGTTCATACCCCCTACCTTCTCAAGTTGTAAATTGAAAAGGGACAGAAACATTCCAGATAACCACATACTCAGATTTCAGTTGACAGTAATAAAACTATGGGTAGGTAGTAAACAGTCTTTTGTAGAATCACGTTTTGCTTATTTTTGAACATTTCTGTGAATTCGACAATACAACAGCGTAAATACTGACTTGTTTTATTACTCCTACCATCGATTCAACTAAAAAGGATAATTCCCGACGGTCGTTGAACTATCTAATTTTTTTTTCTGTTCTCCAGAAGTGAGGACCAAGATGCTAGATGCTAAATGCGTGTAAATTATGCAGGGTGGAAAAAATCATTTTGTTATTTTTTTTTTATTTAAATCGTTTTTTCATTTAAACCAAATCTTTCTCCTCTTATAATACAAATCGCGAACTGAAGAAAAAACATTAGGAATAGTATCAAATATTAATTATACAATTTAAATGAAAGTACCGGAGTTGAATTTTCAATTAATCCCCAATCGTTACCCTATTTCAATCCCAAACAAAGTTTCTTAAGCATTACGTTAAAAGTACAACAACGTTTATCAACATTGCATTTTTTCCCAAACGTTACTGATATTTGGTAGGGCATATTTTAAAAAATCAGAACTAGCTTGCGGCACGAAATACATATAAAATCCATAAATTTCGCCTAAAGTTATAAAATCTATAAAAAAAAAATCTGGGAACAAACAGAGATGCACATAAAAGAATTTTCTTCTTAAATTCGAATGGGGATTTCCTCGTTGGAATAGTTTATGATTTACAAACCCTATGTTACGAAGAGAAGAAAGCAGGATTACCTTGTTACCCGTTCAAAATGGGATTTTCCCTAACCATTCTCTGCATAACACTCATTTTCATACTGTGCTGTGCATACATTTGAGTCTCATCGTATTATGATTATTATCCTCCATAATTGAAATAACAGAACAGAAAAGGGATTTTACTTATTTTCACTTCAAATTAATTTATTTCGTAATTTGATTTTAATAATCACTAGATTGTTTAAAAAATCAAATGATTTAAATCTTGATTTAAATCATAATGATTTATCAGAATTAATCCAATGCTCCAGATTAAATCAGAATTAATCCAATGCTCCAGATATAGCATTTGACTAAATTCTTACTAAATCCAATAAATTATTATAGACTGCCAATTGCTCACTTAGACAATTTACGAAGTTCACTTTAGCGCAACAGTTTTATACATATTAGATATCTGGATAGTTACTTAAGTGTTGTTAGCATATTTAAAGTCTATCAGATATCATGACATATAATTATTAGTTTTAATTAACTGAAATGAGAAAAAAATTAAAGCCCGCTGGCGAAAGGTTAACTATTAACTTTAAAAATACCTGTAACTTTTCGAAGTAATAAATGCTGGTACGGTATTGGTTTCAAGGAAAATACCTATTTCTGTGTGATTAGTTACTTCGAAATAATTTTTAAAATAAGCAAAGATTTTCGAGACATTCGAGTCGAATCAAGATTTTTACGAGTAGTCTCGACTTGACTCGTGTATCGACTGAAAAATTCGAGTCGAGAAAGAAGTTTGTCTCGACTCGAATTCGAGTCGAAATTCGAGACATGTCTCGACTCGTGCGCATCCCTACTTCTCGGTTCGGCTCCATAGCGAATGAACTATGAGCCTAGCCACTCGAGCCGTTGACAAACCCGGGCCGAGTAGTTTTGAACATGTTTGGCCGGCGCCCTATAACCTTTAACAAATTTTGGCTCGAACCCGAATACTTGCTCCCCCGGGATTCAAATTCCAACCTCATGAACAACGTTCTTGCCTCCTAGACTTCACGACTACCTAGGTCGCAGTCAACTAGTTCTTCGTATCCAGATACAAACTGCCTATCTTTTATGTTTATACACGGTGTTATAATAATAATAATAATAATTGTAGTAGAAGTAGTAACATTGATAATAATTATATAATAATTATATTGTCTATGTGGAATAATTCAAGAGAGTACTTGAAACTACATACAGGATTTGGCTCGATTTGACTCGTTTTGGCTCGACTCGACTCGAAACTCGAGCAAAATTTGAGTCGAGTTTCGAGTCGAGTTGAAGGAAATTTTTCGAGCCGAGTTCTCGAGTCGAGCTAAAAGATGCCTGTTTCGAGTCAAGTTTCAAAGAAAACCCGCTCGAACTCGATCGTGCCCATCCCTAGCTTAAAAGTTGTAGGAAAAAAGGAAACAAAACATGTATTTAATCAATTATAAGTGAAAAATGAAATCTTTCTGTTTACAACTCACTGTTATGCCGTGTACCGTAAAACATTATTAATGAAAGTTAATGATTATGAAGTGACTTAGTGGAATAGATTTTCAAATTTGAGACGAGTCGTAAATTTTCTGTAGTTTTGTGGGCTATAATAGTTCGTCCAAGTTTTAGGTCTCAAACAATGTTTATTGTTACATGATTCGTAATATGGAAACTATAAGATTATGAGGTGATTATACGAACAAAATGAAGAGCATTGATAAATGTTGGAAGATTTGCAAGTCAGTATACAATATATTGTAATAATAAACTATTTAAATGTTGTTACATTTTACTCTTGAGGAGTCCTCGCGCAGCGAAAGGGTATTGATCAATTCTTTATTAAATTAAGAAACCAACAGAGCATACATTTTCTAGATAAATTACAAAACGAGACAAGAAAAATCGACACCAGACTAGAAAAAATTCCGAAAATCAAGACTACACAACAGTTCTATAATGGGTCTCGAGACGAGAAGAGAAGACAAGAAAATATTATTTTCTCTCTCGTCTCATTTATGAGCAACATCAATTGAGAAACATATTGTCTATTCGTAAATATGTCATCTAATAATACAAATAGCATTGATACCAAGCGCAGGTGACCTCAACCTCACGAACTGATCGTGAGTTTATTGATCGTGATGTCAAGATCATGATGTAAGTATAAAGTCGTGTGAGTAATGTCGAAAGGATGTTCTAAGTGTGAGGTCGAATGTGATAGATGTTAATGTTGTGAGTATGAAGTTAAGTGATCGTGTGGTCGAAAAGGTGTTGTAAGCGTGATCTGATGTCGATTGTCGAAGTGATGTGAGTGTAAGGATGAGTGAGTGTAAAGTCGCTCGAAAGGGTGTTGTGAGTGTGATTTTCGAGTTATATTGTAATCATGATGCTGAGTAAGTGTAATGTCGAAATGATATTATGACAATGCGTGTGAGGTCGAGTACGTGTAATGGCGGATTAATTAGGTAAGTATAAAATTAGTAGTATTGGCACGATACGCACGAAAAATAAGATTTTCTCTTCTTGTCTGGTGAAAGTGTCGTCTTGTCTCGACTCTCAAAGATTTTTTCTCGTCTAGTCTCGATTCTAGATAAACTTTTCTCGTTCTCGTAAACTTATACATAAACTTTATCAAGCTCATTCGTGACTAACGGTTAGCGTACGCGCCTTTGACGTGAGAAATCAGGGTTAGATTCCCGGCGGGAGTTCATGTGGTTCGGATTCCACATTAATCAGTAGGTTCCATCTCGTATACCCTCGCTGGTGAAAGCGACGTTAAACTCAAACTCAAGTAAATTCTATGGCCTGATTTTGTTTCTTAATTTCATCTAGAAGTTCGTCTTGATTCGACTCGAATGTCTCGAAAATCTTGGCTTACTTTTAAAATTATTCCTTGAAACCAATACCGTACCAGCATTTATTACTTCGAAAAGGTACAGGTATTTTTAAAGTTAATAGTTAACCTTTAGCCAGCGTTCTTTAATTTTCTTCTCATTTCAGTTAATTAAAACTAATAATTAGGGATGCGTTCGAGTCGAGTCGAGTCGAGATTTAAGCCTGTCTCGACTCGTCTCGAGAAAATATTGTCTCGACTCGTGTCTCGACTCGAAAATATGTTTCTGTCTCGACTCGACAGACTCTGTCTCGACTCGACTCGAATTCGAGTCGAGACGTCTCGAAATTCGAGTCGAGACAAAATATACGAGTTAAAATATACGCACACATCAGCCAGAACATTATGACTACCTACCTTATTGTCAGTGTGTCCAACTTTGGCACGGATAACAATGGCGACGCGTCTTGGCATGGACGGAATGACCCTTGAAATGTCACTGGAGAGAGTTGATTGGTACACATAGGCAAGGGCGCCGATTTTTCTGTAAGTGTGGGGGGCATTCAGATGCAGAAGGCATATATATGAGGATTTTAAGACAAATTGTATTCAAATTATACCAAATATTGTATATTCATAAATACAATGCGGGGGCTCACATGAGCTTTGGGAGTGTCCGGGCCCCCTCGGCCCCCCAGGATCGGCGCCCTTGCACACAGGTCATCTAATTCCCGTAAATTCCAGGGAGAGGGGCGATGCGCTCTGAAGTCATGTTCAATCACATCCCATTTGTGTTCGATTAGGTTCAGATCAGGCGAGTTGGGCGGTCAATACATCACTTGGAACTTGCCCCTGTGTTCCTCGAACCACTCCATCACAATCCTGGCCTTGTGATATGGTGCATTATCTTTTCGAAAAATGCCACTACCGTTGGGAAACATGGTCGTCGTCTGCAAGGAGTGTGTGATACGCCTTGGCCGTCATGGTGCCTTGCTCGACCTTCACTAGACACATGGATGCTCACGTGAATTTTCCGGAGCATAATTAAGCCACCGCCAGCTTGTCTCCGTCCCGCAGTACAGGTGTCAAAGAACTGTTCTCTTGAAACACGACGGATTCGCACCCTCCCATCATCATGATGAAGAAGGTATCGGGATTCATCAGACAGTGCAACGCTCTGCCACTGTGCCAAGGTTTAATGACGGTGGTCATGTGTTCATTTCAGTCGTAGTTGCCGATGTCGTGGTGTTAACATTCGCACATAGATGGGACATGGGCTTCGGAGGCCCATCGTTAGGGGTGTTCGGTGCACTGTGTGTTCAAACGCACTTGTACTTTGCCCAGTAATAAAGTATGATGTTAGTTCTGCCACAGTTCGCTGCCTGTCTTGTTTTACCAGTCTGCCCAGCCTATGACGTCCGACATCTGTAATGAGGTGGGGGCGCCCAACCCCTCGACGTTTGGACGTCGTTTTCCCTTGGTTTCGCGACTTGTTGAAGACACTCACCACAGCACTCCTCGAACATCCGACAAGTCCTGCAGTTTCCGAAATTCTCCTGTCGAGTCTGCGGGCCATTACAACCTGCCCTCGGTCAAACTCAGATCGCGCGTCTTCCCCATTCTACACACGGCCAGCACTCTCACTGATACTGCATGCACCGTACGCGTGACTGACTAGCAGGCATTCGTCGGCAGGTGACACAGATATCGCCTGGACGGAAATTATATCGATAGTAGGTTGGTAGTCATAATGTTCTGACTGATCAGTACATACTAAATAAATTTAAAATGTAGGAAATTTTCAACATTCTGAGTAGTGATGATTTAGTATCATGACCATGAAAGGATACCGCGCCTTGATAAGAGATAGTTTATCAATTGTTTAATTAAGGATAAGGGCAGATAGTGAGTATAGAAGGAGGTGATGAAATTGGGTCAGGTTTTTTTTTCCTGGAGATAGATGACGAAATAATGTTAGGAAAGGTTGAATGACCACTACGAAGGTCACAGTGGATGCTCCCTACCGCATGGTCCCTGGAAATGGCCCCTATGCAGGGCCACACCACATGGCCCCTGGAATTGACCCCAGGACCCATGGCCCCTACGCTTCATTAGAAGCTACCTGTTAAAAAGATGTGATGATATATAATTGATTACAAGCTACCTGTTAAAAAAGGTGGGAGCAGATAAAAGGAAATGATCCCTGGTTTCCAGGACCGCAGTGGATAGCCGCTGGAAATGACCCCTAGGACCCATGGCCCCTACGCTTCATTAAAAGCTACCTGTTAAAAAGATGTGAGCATATATAATTGATTACAAGCTACCTATTAAAAAAGGTGGGAGCAGATAAAAGGAAATGGTCCCTGGTTCCCAGGACCACAGTGGATGACCCCTGGAAATGACCCCCAGGACCCATGGCCCCCCTATGCAGGAACCATACGAACAGTATGTGAGAAGTGAAAAATATAGCAAGCTATACTCATACACTATGTGTGTGAGCAGGTAAAAGGAAATGGTTCCTGGTTCCCAGGACCACAGTGGATGACCCCTGGAAATGACCCCCAGGACCCAAGATTGCCCCTGTGCAGGACCACATTATTTATTACTGCGCTTTAATAGAAGCTTGTTGGTAAAAAATAGGACCCATACGAACAGCATGTGAGCATATTTTAATCCCTCGACTCGAACAACGTGAAAAGTTAAAAATAAGCCCCTCCCCCTCCTACAATCTATATTATAAAAGAGAACGTACAAATCCTTTGTTCCCTCATAACGCTAATACGGCTGAACCAATTTCTTTTATTTTTGGGGGGTTATTAGGATTTGGACCCTAGATGGTTTTTATCATATCACTTTAATTTTTAATTACCAGTGTCTTGAGATAAGTGACCATTCAAGTGTCCATACGTACAAATCCTTTGTTATTAGTTCATCATAGGTATAAAAATAAACGTATGTATATGCAACCCGCATGACCGTGTCACTCGGCGGGTTAACATAAATGACAGGCGCTATAATGTTAAAATTTACTGCAATTTGAAAGCGAAAAAGTAAAAATTATCTAAGTAACAAAGTTTATTGCGTTCCGGGGTGACCGCAGCGAAGCGGGGTGAACGCTGCTAGTATACTATAAAAGAGTAATATTTATTAAAAACATTTTTCTTACTTGTGAGCTGAAGACTAAATGGCACAGACATCCTTCCTTGAGAGCCGTTGAAATTGAAATGAACGCGATAAAAGCCGTTTGGCTTGGCTTTAGTGACGTCAAGATTAACTTTGTACCGTATCAGAATGATAAAACTGATTAACCTAGACTTTACTTATTTACAAGAAACACAGATTACTTGCAATCATTTACAAACATTTGTATGATTTGAACTTAATGAGAACTTTGAATAACAATCACGTGCGAGGTTAAAAACCTTTATTATTGACAAGCATGAGTGATATCTAACAGAGTTAATCACAGATGGATCACGAGGTTAATTGATATTGACGATAGAAAAAATAGATTAATCACAATCACGAGAACTGATGGGTTATTGAACGCTTGCCCTATCACAAACTGAACTTGTATTTGTAAATATATATAAACAATTTGGAAACGTTATTACTTAGAGATAATCAGAGAACGGCGAAAACATTTATTTTGTTATTACAATCTAATACGAAAAAAATAAACTGCAACTTTAGAGATTAATGCCTTGAACTGAACAATTATTATTATTGTATGGATTCAATGTCCACAGTGAGAACATTGAGCATGCCCCGCCTATATGCAATAAAGCATATGGACTTATGGGAAAAAAATGGTTCCGCCTATACTAAATAAAGCTTTTATATATAAATCCCTCTGCTACCTTTTTCTATATATTATAATTGTTGTTATTGAGAGTGCCTTTATAGTAATTAATTGTGTGACTGCGTGTGTGTGTTTGCGATTTCTAAAAAAGTTTGGACGACCAGCGAAAATTGTAAGTTATTACTGTAGTTGATGTATATATCCACACATATTTACTGACGCGCCTTTTGTACATTAATATTTAAACCTAGGGCTACCGAACAAAAGTAAAATTGTAATTTACTTTAAAAGTATAACACATAATTGTTAACGTCCCCACAGGCATTTATATTGAAACGTGAGAAAAAGTGATTAATTGTAAAACATTTTAGCATTAAAATTCGACGTCTTTGTTCGAAATGCCATTAATGTTGCGCGCTTACACAAACATTTATTTTTTAATTATAGCAAGCATTTACGGAAATAATTTTAAAATACCATTTTCATTTAACACATATTGGTTGTACTTTTTAAAATTACACGTACGCGAAAGCGAAATAAAAATTACTGTGTGCAACTAACACATGTTGGTTGCACTTTTTAAAATTGCACGTACGCGAAAGCGAAATAAAACTTACTGTGTGCACCTAGCACATATTGGTTGTACTTTTTACAATTGCACCTACGCGAACGAGAAATAAAAAATTACTGTGTACACCTAGCACATACTGGTTGTACTTTTAAAATTGTACGTACGCTAATACGGATATTTAACCTACCAACTTACATTTGAGAACGCTTTATAAAATAGTTCGTGTTATATAACTTCCGCGGACAAATTAGTTGCCTAGCACAAAAATTAAATTGTCTATTTATTATAATATTTATTTGAAGAGTTTGTTATTAAGCTAAGCTAAGATGCCTATAGTCGCTAACGCGCCTTTACTTGAAAAACACATGGTTTTTTTACTAAGGTAACCTAAGATGCCTATAGTCGCTAACGCGCCTTTACTGGAAAACCATATGGTTCCTTAATAAGCTAACCTAAGATGCATATAGTCGCTAATGCGCCTTTACTGGGAAACCATATGGTTCCTTAATAAACTATGCTAAAATGGTTATAATTGCTAATGCTCCCCCTATTGTAACGTGACCATCGCTAACGCGCCTTTATTTTAACGCAACATTATTCACCTTTGATAATAATGTATAAATTAATTATTATTAGTATTTTGTTTTAACTTGTTGCTACGCGTTTGCTAATACTGAATAATTGCTTGGAAACAAGTTAAATGCACACCGGCTTTGCACCGCACTGCCCATTTGTTTGCGCGGTGGCTTTGCCCTGCCCTGACCTGCTTACATGTTGGGGCGTATGCTTTTTTATATAGATTGACTTCTGTATATACTCTAAACTTATTTCTGGAAACAACTTAAATGTATACCTGCTTTGCCCTGCCCTGCCCACTTGTTTGCGCGTTGACTTTACCATGCCCTGCCCATATGTTTGCGCGTATGCTTTTTTATATAAATTAAGCGCAACTGCTATGTATATACTGTAATCTTATTTGTGGAAATAACTTAAATGTATACCTGCTTTGAACTGACCTGCCCACTTGTTTGCGCGGTGGCTTTATCCTGCCCTGCCCTGATTACATGCTGGTCCGTATGCTTTTTTATATAGATTAAGCGCAACTGCCATGTATATACATTGAACTTATTTGTGAAAATAACTTAAATGTATACTTGCTTTACCCTGCCCTGCCCTGATTACATGCTGGTCCGTATGCTTTTTTTTATATAGATTAAGCGCAACTGCCATGTATATACCTTGAACTTACTTGTGAAAATAACTTAAATGTATACTTGCTTTGCACTGCCCCGCCCAAATGATGGCACGCATGGTTTTTATACACGGAGCCCTAAATTTAATTTGCACATGGACACCGACTGCCACGCTTTTAAATCTATTTAATGTAATTATTACACATGCTTCCGTATAAATGCACGTACGTTTTTTTGAATGGACTTGCACTGCTACGCTTTAAACTATTTATTGTACGCATGCTTCCGTATAAATGCACGCACGTTTTTTCACATGGACACCATTTGCTAAACACGAATTTAATTTTTAATTACTGCTATATTTTAAGCACATACATTAACAAATACAAAATATAATTTGATTTTAAAACAAGAAAATCAACTTGCATGCATTTATCCACTAATATTCACATGGCGGAAATACCGTTCTCATTACTGTAATCTAACATCATTTGTTTAATGTATATAAAAAAATTACGTTTATATTTTAATAATAATAAATTAAGCAGTAATAAAACAAACATATGTAAAAAAAATAGGGTTACCTTCATAATTTTTTTAGCTGGAACTGTAAGCCACGTGCTAGCATGATTCACAGACACGATATTGCATACTTTCGATTACACCCACTAGGAGGCACCACTAATGAGGCGTTGCGATACCGTATCTAACTTTTTGCGATTTGCAAGTGTCTTTAGTATTTGAAATAACTTATTAATAATTGAAATAACTTATTAATAATTGTGTTTTTACTAAGAAATGGTAATTTTTATATTATAGTTTTAGTACATGTAGGAAAAAAGTATATGTCTTGCTTAGTTTCTAATAAAAATAACTGAAAATATTGCGTTAACGCAAACCAAGATGGAAAGTGCAATACGGCATTGTGAATAATTATTGCGTTTAAAATTGCGAATGGACCCTTTCAGTTAACTTTATAGATTATTGCAATACTTATTTTATATACAAAATAGAAGACCACGGCTGTTATTATGGACCATTTGCCTTTGTGTCTACCATTTTATGGAATGATGCCCCACTTATGATTTTTTGTACAATGTATTGCAATCCTTATAATATTTATTCAAACAGTATGTAAGACACATTGTGTTAGTAACAGACAACTTAGTAAGAAACATTGTGTTAGTGAAAGACTATTTAGAGGATATTCAAGAACTATTTAGGGCAAACTAAGAATAGTCAAGGGGTTATACTAAAAATGGTTAAGGACTATTTAGGGGGTAATCAGGGGTTAGTTACGGGATACTAAAGATGGTCAGGGACTATTTAGGGGATAATCAAAGGGTAATTAGGGGATACTAAACGTAGTTAAGGGGGCATACTAAGGATATTTAAAGACTAGTTAGCCCTTACTAACGATATTCAAGGATTATTAGGGAATATTTAAAGACTAGTTAGCCCATACTAAGGATATTCAAGGACTATTTAGGGGATATTAAGGATACTTAAAGGGTAGTTAGCCCATACTAAGGATATTCAAGGACTATTTAGGGGATATTAAGGAATATTCAGGGGAAGCTTAATTATAGAGTACAGAATGAGGGCCTTTTCTTTTGGTATACTTAGTTTGAGAATAAATATTGCGGTGGGGCGCAGTACAGAATGAGGGCCTTTTCTTTTGGTATATATATAGTTACAGAATAAATTTTTGCGGTGGGCCGCAGTACAGGATGAGGGCCTTTTCTTTTGATATACTTAGTTTGAGAATAAATATTGCGGTGGGGCGCAGTACAGAATGAGGGCCTTTTCTTTTGGTATATATATAGTTACAGAATAAATTTTTGCGGTGGGCCGCAGTACAGAATGAGGGCCTTTTGTTTTGGGATATTTAGTTTGAGAATAAATATTGCGGTGGGCCGCAGTACAGAATGAGGGCCTTTTGTTTTGGTATATTTAGTTTGAGAATAAATATTGCGATGGACAGAATGGGCTTTAGGATATTTTACAATTGGAAAAAGGCTACATACATGTGTACTGTTAACGCAAATGCATGTAGAATGGGAATCGGAAAAAATGCATAAAGACGTGTTGTTTTATGAACCCGTTTGCAGACGACTTAATACTATACTGAATGCTTTTGAATAAGGCCGCTAGGTGGCAATACTTACCACATGATTGCGTCAAAACATGCGTGAACTTGTTTAATGTAATGATATATATAATAATATAATATCCCGTTTTAATATCATTTTATTGTACGCCGTTGGACGTAACGTGTTGTTTACCCTTGACTTATTTTAAAGTAAATATTACTAGTGCTAGTAGTAGTAGTAATACTGAATTGAAAATATAACATTTAGTGAAAAATATTATTCCTGTTTTACAGTGTGTGAACCCTGCAGTTGCAAAATAAACATTAGCGAGGCATTTTTTACCAAGAACAACTAAGAATTAGAAGGTGAGTGTATTTCATAATAATAATTAATATATTTATTAAACATTTCTTTAGCTCTGGTTGTTTTAACCATTAATTATTTAACCAACACTTAGTAAACAACACTTTTTAAAACCAAGTTCTTGATCATTTTTAGCTGAGCTTGTTTTTTAACCAGTAATTAATAAGCAAGTTTCTTTTATAGTTTTTTCAAAGCAAGTTATTGATTATTGCCTGTTTTGCTAGATTTATGTTAGAACTCAAAATTTTTTTCTTTTCTTTTGTTTTAGATGGATTTCCTGTGTTCAACTGGTGAGTTCAATATGATTGATGAACTTTTCCTGCATGAAGTTTTACGCGGTCTTGATGACTATCCTCGTGTCTTCAGTACGTGGAAGGCGATAATGGAGCTGCAGCGATTAGGTCATCGAGCCAGTGTAAGATGTGAGGCTTTACTACACGCTCTTCGTGCTTTAGAAGGTAATGACCTTATACTTTTAAATCATTGTGTTTCAGCCGCTGATGTGCTTGAGTTATTTGTGCACGGATTCTTTCGTAATAATGAGTTTTACAATTATGCTCAAGACAGATTTATGTATTTAATGGCGTGCGGAGAAGGGGAAATAGATAGAATAAATAATACAGAGTTATCCAACTTTTTTTATTTTGGTTCGCGATTTGTTTTGGGTGAATCTTTAATTCCATCTAAATTACCCATAACTGTGACCCCTCAAGAAAATTATAACTTGAGTGATGAAGACTTGGCATTTTTAGATGGAGTAAATCTAAATTCCGATGAAGAACAAGAAGTGAGGAGATTGGTTAAAAATGTGGACGATGCTGTGGTTAAACCCACGCAACAAGTCCAGGGACAAAATCCTGTATACAATCAGCCTTGTGTACAGGATAATCATGGTTATGGGGACCAATCTGATCCTCAACCTGGACCCTCACATGCTCCTGACCCCGTGTTTGTTGGATACGAGAGCAATAATGGGAAAAGTACAAATAGTACTGATTGTAGTGCTAGTAGTAGTACTAGTAGTAGTGGTAGTGGAAATAATAATGATGGGGAAAATCAGAGTAATAATAACTTCGAAGTAGTAAGAGAGAGCAGAAAACGGTTTCGTAAGTTGCACCTTACGGGCCATGAAATTGCGGTTAGACCAGTGGATAATGAACGACGTATTGATAATCCACAGGCCTATATTGAAAGCTTATTTAATTTTGCATTAGAACATGTGTTATCTAATGCTCGCCCCACAGATTATATTGGACTGTACATTGATAGTACCAATAGTAGAAATAACAAGTCTGTATATGTTCCATTTAGAAGAAAACCCGATTTTTCTGCTCAAACTGTCCTTTCCTCAGTTGAACGAGTTTTAAATTCAAATGAGGATTTCCTTTTGGGGCATGAGGTATTGTTTCGCTTCCACGTAGCAGAGAGTATGCATGGAAACGGAAGAAATGCAGCAAGTGCTGTTGAAAAGTGTTCCAATCATCAAGTTTATTTGGAAAAGCGTTTAATACGCATAGAAAACAATAATATGTACTGCCTACCCATGGCAATTGTGTGGTGGATTACGAAGCACACCGCAAGTATCGAAAGTTTATATAAATTAAAAACAAGAGATTATGATACATGGGTTCTTACAGCAGAAGTTCTCTGCGAGATGGCAGGAGTTGACGTTAAAGCAAAGGGTGGATGTGATTTTAAAGACCTGGATTTGATACAATCATATTTAAGTGGTGAGTATCAAATTGTGGTGTATGAGGAAGATGAAAATAATGACCGGGAATATATAGTACGTTACCCGGGAGAGTATGCAGAGAATAAAATCTTTATTTTCTATAGGAGAGGCGACACTGTTGGCCATTTTGAACCTATTCCATACATTAAAAAATCATTTGGTAAACTGAAGTATTGCTAATATTGTTTGCAAGCATATAATGGGTTAGCATATAAACATAAGTGTGAAACTCAGTGTTCTCTTTGTGAATGCAAACACGAACGACATTATAATAGTAATAAAATTAAATGTAATGCGTGCAATAGAGAGTTTGCTGAGGGTACATGTTTTCAGAATCATAAGAAATGTAATAAAGGCGGAAAATCTGTGTGTGATAATGTTAAGGTCAGCAATAATTGCGGTACCATTATTGATAACAGGCGTCGAAAATCAAACCATGTGTGTGGTGAACATTTTTGCACGACTTGTCGTAAGCATGTTGATATCACTCACACATGTTTTGTACAACAACAAAAGCCTGTACATACTGATAGGTTTATGTACATTGCATATGATATAGGAACGATGATAAAGGCACCAAATGCGCGCGGTGAAAGGGAACATGTGGTAGTACTTGTATGCTGTAAGCATATTTGCCACAACTGTATGAATAAAGGTATCGATGAGTCCTGTAAAACTTGTGGTGATAATAATGGAAATCGTTCGTTCTCTTTTAAGACAATGAAGGACTTTATTAACCATGTCTTGGCAGACCGACCTGACTTTAGACGTATAATTTGTATTGCACATAATGGTAGCAGATACGATGGTCTTTTCTGCCTTAGAAATCTAATAGAAGAGCAGCATCTTATTCCTAATGTGGTAATTCAGGGTCAGAAAATTTTTAATATTAATATTGGTAATCGTATTTTCTTTAAAGATTTTTATTTATTTATTAGATGTAAATTATCTAGACTTCCCAAAACTTTAGGCCTGCGCGGAAATTTAAAAAAGGGAGATTTCCCATATTTATTTAACACCGAGGAAAATCAAAATTATGTTGGTCCCTTGCCCCCACTTGAATTCTATGACCCTGAGGGACGAAGCACCGAAGAAAAACAAGAATTAATAGCCTGGCACCAAGAACGTGCGGCAAGTGGCGAGGAGTTTAACCTCGAAAAGGAAATGCTGTCTTATTGCGAAAACGATGTTAGAATTCTAGTAGAAGCGATCATCAAATTTAGTGACATTATTGAAGAGAAAACGAATGGTTTGCAATGTTTCATTACATCATCCACCATTGCAGGTCTTGCAATGCGTACATATCGTACTTTGTACTTACCTGAAAATACTATTCCCGTAATTCCCACGTTGAGTTTCCATCATAAGACAAAGTATAGTACTAAAGCTATGCAATGGCTTATGTATATGGAAAAACAATTAAGGATAAAAATCCAGCATGCTGGGAGAGGTGGGGAAAAGTATATTGGTAGGTACCAAGTTGATGGATGGCATGAGGGACTCAACGCTGCCTTCGAATTTTATGGTTGTTACTGGCACTCGTGCCCACGTTGTTACCCTTTCAACCGTAACGACATTTTACATGACGCTCAAGACTCATGCAATACAATGGAAAAAAGATATGAACAAACAATGCTTCGCCGAAAGTACCTGAAAAGTTTAGGTATAAACCTATACGAAATCTGGGAATGTTCTTGGGATGAAAAGGTAAAGACGGATAAGGACGTACAAAGGTTTATTAAAGAACGTTGTACTAACCTGCCTGATTTTCTTATTCCCAAGAATTGTTACAATGGCGGACGCACTGAAGTGTTCAAATCTTATGTAAATTGTACGGGTAATGAGAAGTTATGTTACGCCGATATTACTTCGTTATATCCATATGTGATGTCACGTAAACCTATGCCCGTTAAATCACCTAAGATACATATGGGGCCGGACTTTCCAGATGTGGAATGTATTCATGGTGTAGTAAAATGCACTATTTTGCCCCCGAAAAACTTGTATTTTCCAATTATTCCGTATGTGGCTGGAGGCCGATTACTTTTTGGTTTATGCCGGACATGCATGGAAGAGGAAAACACTGATGATTGTACTCATAGTGACAATGAGTGTGCTATTACAAGTTCGTTTTGTACTCCAGAGTTACACCTGGCTCTTCAAAAAGGGTACAAAATACTCGATATACATGAAATATGGGAATTCGAACTCATGGATCCTGAAGAGGGGAATTCAGGTGGTTTGATCGGAACTTATGTGAATTCCTTCCTTCAGATGAACCAGGAAGCCTCTGGTTTTCCTGCTTATTGTAAAAATGAAGGAGACAAACAAAAATATATCGAGGACTATTATGCCCATGAAGACATACAGTTAAATTATGATAACATTAGGACGTAACCGGGATTGAGGCAACGTGCAAAACTTTACCTCAATTCATTATATGGCAAATGGGGACAGCGCACTGATATGTCACATAGTGTAATCGTTAGTGACGAAGTTACGTTCCTTAGGTATTTAACATCGGCAAGGTATGAAATTCAAAGTGTGGTCCCAATTAATGATGATCACTTAATTATCACATATAGAGATAATGAAACTGAAAATGTTCCACTGAAATTTTCAAACGTCATATTAGCTGCCTTTATTACTTCGTGGGCTAGACTTGAACTTTATAAATTACTAACGACTGTAGGACCAGACAGAGCCATTTACTGTGACACTGACAGTATTATGTATATACAGAAAAAAGATGACGAAACTTTGTTACCACTTGGAAACTATCTGGGTGATCTAACAAATGAAATTCCAGAAGGTTGTTTACAACCTTCTACGGTTTAGGTGCGAAAAATTATTGTTATAGGCTGATTAATGCCAAAGGGGATGTTTGGCACATACTCAAAATTAGGGGGATAACACTAAACGATAGGACCTCTCAAAAAATTAACTTTGAGAGTTTCTATAAATTAGTGTCTGGACAAATAGAGTCCACAGTAATAGAAAACCCAAATAGTATTGTGCGTAAACCAGGGTTCCGTATCTTTAGTCGTACAGAGACTAAGACACACCGTGAGGTAAATAAAAAAACGTAAACGTCTTGACGAAAATGACGTGACTGACGATATACCAATAACAAAACGTGCGACTTTACCTTACGGATATAGGCCCACGAACGAGTAAATGTGACTTGTGTGAATGTTTTTTTCTTTTTAAACAGTTCGTTTCTTATGGAAACTCGGAACAATCTTTAGATTGTGATTATGTTAAAATTTCCAGTGGAAAGTCGTTAATTATTTGTTGGATCGCTTCTTATAGAAGCTCATTCTTAAAATTTCCTATTGAAAGTGGTAGGAGCACTCTATGAGTGTGAATAATTTAACTCAAAAGCTTTAACTTTTTTCCTTCGCTTCATTAGAAGCTCGTTGTTAATTATTTGATTGTTCTTTCGTTTCATTCGAAGGCCATTATTAATTATTTTTTCCTTCGCTTCATTAGAAGCTCAGAACAATCGTAGATTGTGAATCTACAAATAGTTGGATCGTTTTTTAGAAACCTCTATCTCTTTTCTTTCTGAATGTGTGAGTGTATATAAAGCAAAAGCTCTATTGTATGCATTCATTTGAGTACAACATGTTAAAGTTTCAACATCCCTCTACCATTTTAATTGCGGGTCCATCAAGGGCAGGAAAAACATATTTTGTAAATCGATTACTTAATGAACGTAATCAAATCTTTAGTATAAAATTTAATGATATTGTTTGGTGTTATGGTGCAGTAATACCAAACCTGGATGTACATGCAAAAATACGTTTTGTAGAAGGGATACCTGACATGAATAATTTTGAAATTAAAGAAAATTCATTATTAATACTTGATGATTTAATGTCAGAAACTAATGGCGATGTTGCTAATTTATTTACAAAGCATGCACATCATAAAAAGTTGACTGTTATATTTATTATTCAAAATTTATTTCCAAAAGGAAAACATGCACGTGATATTAGTTTAAATGCACATTATATTATAGTATTTAAAAATCCGCGTGATAAATTACAAGTACAATATTTAGCAAGACAAATTATGCCTCGATATAGTAAGGAAATCGTAAATGTATTCGAAGAGGTAACACGTGAGCCTCACACTTATTTGTTATTTGACCTAACCCAAAAAACAAACGATGCATTGCGAATACGTACAAATATTTTTCCTAATGAAATTATGCATGTATACGCTAACATAAAAGACATGCATACAGAAATTTTTATTTAGTTGCTATCAAGATGTTGAAGGTAAAACAACACTACAACACGCTCCGTGCTTTGTGCAAATGCAAAAATACAAAACGGGAACAAATTTTACAAAATGCTTCAGGGGATTTAATAAGAACAATTTCTCAAGTAGCTAAAAACACAATAAAAGGAAACATCCCTTTAAATCCTCGTCAGAAGCAACGATTACGTAGACATAAAAAGATCTTGCGCGCTTTATCTCAGCAGCGTACTGCATTAAAGAAAAAGAGAGGTTGTTACTACAAAAAGGTGGCGCACTGTTACCATTAATTTTGGGACCACTTCTAGCAGCAGTAGGCAGTAGTATTTTTAGTCGATAATTATGTCAGAATTACGTAAAGTGATTTTAGTTCCTGAAAATGCAATACATGAAATTCAGTCCAATCTTAAATCTATAGATTCACATCAATCACGTTTAGATGAAGAAATGAATAATATTTTAAAACGTCATGATATTTGTGTACAACAAAAATGGAAATTATATCAACAAGCTTTGCATCGTTACTTACAGTATACATCTTCTTCTTCACATAAACCTATTACATTACCCGTTATTCAGGATGAACAAAAAGAAGAAGAAAAATTATCATCACTTGCTTTGCAACAGGATAACAATACTTCTATTTTATCATTTGTATCAGACATTTTACAATCAGTACCAAAAACACTACGTAGGAAAACAGATCTATTATTAAAGCAGTTGACAAATTCCGATAAAATTCAGTGGGATAAGTCTGGCATAGTACGTATCCAAGGAAAAACAATACGTGGTTCAAATATTATAGATTTAGTAAATGATATTGTTCGTACAAGAAAATATTCAAGAAATCCTGTAGGTATTCATGAATTTAAAAATTTATTAGAATATCTTAATGTTCCTAAAGAATTTATTGGCACACCAGCATCAAAACTGAATAGTAATAGTAGTAGACAACGTATTCGTAAAATAAGAAAATCATCCAGTCCTAAAGCAGTATCTAATTTATTTAAACATTGGAAAGAATATAGTATGTAAAAAATGACAAAATTATCAAAAATATATTATGATTATTCAAATCCTAATTCTTTATCAAGTGTACAAATATTACATCGTAAAACAAAATTATCTAAAAAGAAAATTAAAAATTGGTTAGCTTCTCAAGATGCTTATACATTGCATGCACCAATTCGTAAAGTTTTTCAACGGAAAAAGTATTATGTTAGTGCACCAAATGAAACATTACAAATGGATTTGGCAGATATGCAAAACATGGCAAAGTATAATAATAATTATAAGTATATATTATGTTGTATTGATATTTTTTCACGTTATGCATATTGTGTCCCCTTAAAAACAAAGAAAGGTCCTGAAATGGTAAAAGCAATAAGAAAAATTTTTAAAAATTTCAAGTTACCCGTGTTTAATGTCCAAACCGATTTAGGTACAGAATTTTATAATCGTCATGTAAAACAATTGTTTAAAGAATATGAAATTAATCATTATAGTGTTCATTCCGAAATTAAATGTGCTTTAGCAGAACGTTTTATAAGAACATTAAAAGAAAAATTGTATCGTTACTTTACTGCTAAAAATACTTATCGTTATATTAATGTCTTAGATCAAATTGTCAATAATTATAACCATTCATATCACTCAAGTATTAAAATGGCGCCTGCAGAAGTAAATGATTCCAATGTAAATCAAGTGTGGGAAACATTATACGGAAATACAATAAATAAAAAGAATACAAGTTGTAAATTTAGTCCGAGTGATTATGTTTGTGTTAGTAAGTATAAACATGTATTGGAAAAAGGATATTTACCTAAATGGTCGCAAGAAATATTTATTGTTGATAAATGTATTAAATCTAATCCTGTGACTTATAAATTAAAAGATTGGAATGGAGAAGAAATTAAAGGAATATTTTATGCACAAGAATTACAAAAAGTAATTATAAATTCAAAAAAAACTTATCTCATTGAAAAAGTATTAAAACGTAAAAATGGGTGGATGTATGTAAAATGGTTGGGATATCCGTCAAGTATGAATTCATGGATTAGATCCGATTTTATTCAGTCTGCAAAATGAATTCAAACCTTACACATGACTTTTACGTTACTCTTCCTTCAAATGCCAGTAGTAAACTTTTAATAATAATACAACAGCTTCATTTCGCGTTAAATTAGCACAACCTATTGATTTGAGTGATGGGGAATGGGGTGTTGCATTAACACAAATAAATATTCCGTGGAGTTTTAATAATGTTGGTGAAAATGAAGAAATAAGAATTACTACTGTTATCAATGATAAAGTTGAACGTCATCATCTTCGTGTTTCACCGGGATATTATTCCTCTATCGAATCTATTCTTGAGTTAATTCCTGAAAATGTTCGTATGTTACAATATATACAAAATAAAAATCAAATTGTGATTAAACATTCTTTAAAATTAGAAGATCAATGTATGATTGGTATTACACCAGGATTACAACATATTTTTGGATTTATTAATGAAAATAGACACGATATTAAAAATGTAGTATACACAAAAATTAGAAATGTTGATTTATTATTATCACGGGGTAAATTTCCATGTAATTTAGATTATAATATTCCCAATTCAATTAATGTATGTGTTGATATTGTAAAACAACAACAAAATATTGGACCGTTACTTCGAAAACTTAGTGTATATAATGTACAACACGGTAATGTAAAATCTTTTGTGTTTCATACACCCCATTATGTTAAAGTTGAAAAGAAATATTTTGATACAATAGAAGTAAACTTAAAAGATGAACACGGTTTAAAATTACCATTTCGTTTCGTGACTTCAAACTTGACACTTCACTTTAAACGAAAATGATTTCTGAAAGTATTGATGATAGTTTTTAGTTTGACATTAGTTTCAAACGCTAGTACAAATGTATATCCTACAAATAATCCAACACATTTTATTAATCAGTTGAAAAATAATATACGATTATCAGAATCCGATTGGTACGTAGGGTTAAGTGAAGTACATATTCCATTAACATGTTATAACGTCACCGAAGGTGAAAATGTTGTATGGTACAAATTTAAAAATGCAGACCCTATGAAAAGTAAAGTTGTTGGATATTATCCATCCATTCATCATTTAATAGATGAATTAAATACATTATCAAGATTTATACGGTTTAGCTTTTCAAATATTGTACGTGTTGAATGCGATGAACGTGTAGACTCTGTTACATTGTCACCTACATTAGCTTTACAATTAGGTTTTTCTGAAAAATCAGATCTTGTAAAAGAACGTCGTGGGTTCAAACAGCCATACGTAGATATTGGATATCCACATCAAATTTTTATTTATACCGACATTATACAATATCAATTTTTAGGTGATACAAAAGCTCCGTTACTGCGTATAGCAACAATTTCAAATATTAAATATGGAAAAGTTCAAACAATTACCTTTGAAGATATTCATTATATGCCACATGCAAAATTTTGTTTTAACACAATTGAAATACTATTAAAAGATCATGCAGGGTGAAATTTGCCATTCCGATCTGGGACACTGACCGTAACACTTCATTTTAAACGCTCTCCTGTTAAATAATAATAATAATAAAATGAGATCTAGACGTGTTACTTTACATCATGGACGTGGAATACCATATTTTTCAGGACCTGTGTATCAAAGGGAACATGGTATAGGGAGTTTCTTTAAAGGGTTATTTCGTTTTGCATTACAATTTCTTAAACAAGGTGCAAAAACTGTAGGACGTCAAGCATTGCAAACCGGTATACAAGTTGCGGGTGATGTATTGGAAAATAAACCATTTAAAGAAGCGGTTCGTGCACGTGTAAAAGAAGCTGGTAATAATTTAAAGACAAAAGCTATTAATAAAGTTGGACAGTTGCTAACTGGTAGTGGTAAGAGACGGTCACGCAAAAGAAAGGCTCCTGCAATTGTAAATTTTGGACCACCAACAAAACGTAAACATATAAACGATATCTTTTCATAATGTCGCTCCTAAATTCCGATAGTTCTGAATGCTGTACCAATGAATTTGATTTCTTTTCAATACCAATGACACAAACAGCTTTTGAAGCAACTATAAATGCTGAATATCGACCTATTTCTACATTAACATGAGAAGGACCAATTGAATTTGTTATTCCTGGAGAAATAGGTGAATTTATTCATCCTGCATATATATATCTCTATGTACGTTGTAAAATTACAAAAGATGATGGTAAAAATTTAGTTAATGATGATGTTGTTGCACCAGTAAATAATTTCCTACATTCATTATTTAGTCAAATTGATATTTCGTTAAATGATAAATTAATTAGTTCTTCATCAGGATCTTATCCTTATCGTGCATACATTGAAACTTTATTAAATTATTCTTATGATGCTTCTCAAACACATTTAGCATGTGCTATGTGGCATAAAGACACTGCAAAAAATTTTAATAAATTAGATAATACAAATGATGGTTTTCAAAAGCGTGCCAATAAAATAAAAAAGAGTAAATCTTTTGAAATGTACGGACGTCTTCATACTGATATTGTAAGTTTAGATCGTATGCTTCCTAATAAAGTAAGTTTACGTGTAAAATTACATCGTAGTAAAGATAACTTTTGTTTAATGTCTCCTGAAAATACAAGTTATAAAGTTGCACTTGAAGAAGTTATTCTACATGTACGTCGTATTGATGTTGCTGCAGATTTAGCTATGCAATTAAATACACGAATGGTTTCAGAAACGGCCAAGTTACCTCTCACAAGAGTAGAAACAAGATCTTATACTATTCCTGCACAAGTCAAGTCATATAACCTTGATAATCTCTTTCTGGGTAATGTTGCTAAGGGTCTGGTTATTGGTTTCATTTCCAACACAGCCTTCAATGGAAAATCACATCTTAATCCATATGAGTTCCGGAACTTTAACGTTAACAAACTGCAATTACATGTTGGATCAAAATCATTCCCTCCCAATCCCCTTACGCCTGATTTTAATAAGGATTTATACCTTCTAAGTTACTATACTCTGATATCAGGTACTGGTATATATTATCAAAATTATTCACATACTGTTACTCTTGAAGAATATCCTAATGGATATACTCTGTATGCTTTTATTCTATCTCCAACTGGAACTTTAGATGGCAACACTTGGGATGTAGTAGGGAAACTCTTGCAATGAATTTGTTTCCAGTATTTTATTTCGATTCTACATTTTTTTGTTTTTCAAGTTGCAGTTTTGATTTTACTTCAACATTTTTTCATTTCCGTTTTATTTTTTTTTTGTTTATCATGTTGTATTTTTCGTTCTGCATTTTTTCAGTTTTACATTTCTTGTTTGTTTAAAATTTGTATAATATTGTTTACTCTTGATTTAATATTGTAATGTACGTAACTTTTGTGAAACTAAACATTTCAGTCTGACAATCACGGTGTTAAAATTTCAAATATGTTAATATTTGCCAATTGGTATGATACTTCATATTTAATGCTGATACATAACGGTTCTGTAGTAATCAAATCCACAAGAACTTTGTGGTGGACATTCACCGTGTGCGTGGGTTTTCTCGGGGTTCTCCCGTTTCCTCCCACATTCTTCAGTCCAACTTTTTCATTCATTACTCATCATCGCCGTCTCCTTTAGCCTAACCGGCATAATCGTGGGACGTAAAACTCAAAGATTTCATTTCATTTTTTTTCATTAATTCACAAAAATGCATAAACCATATCTTATGTAGAAGTTAAATTAACAACTATCATGTGTGCTTATCATATTTCAAATAATATAATTATTGATACTAGATACGATATGCTCTATCTATTGCATATGAATAACACTGATATACCAATCAAATATTGTTCTGTGATATTATAAATCAAATAGTTCTCATCAGAACCTAAAACACATTAACGTGTCAATTAAACTCTCCATATTTCATAACATATCAATGTTTATTGTTAATTATAATAGGGTGCATCTATCGATAATAAAAATTCTCTAGCATATCTTTCTTGATGCCAACTCCCAAGTATAAACTATCAAAATGTATCAAAGTATCAATTGTAACCTTACTAGCTAGCAATAATTAACGTAAACTTCTTGGTTGCTCCACTAAAGTGGAAAAAATGCAGGGGCCATCACAAAACCTATCTGGTCGTACCAGAAGCTCTGTTATGTCTGTGGCTTCCCGCTCTTCAATCATGTAAACTTATTCTAACCGCTTGCAGTTCTCACCAGCTGCAAAGAAAGCACACGCCACACCAAATATAGTGGACAACACTATAAACATGGAAAGAAATTCTACTGTGGCTCCAACTTTACCTCGAACTTTATCTCAATCAATGTAATCGTTTGTGTTGACCCGTTTCGATTCACGTTTCTCGACTGAGAAATAAGACTGTACATGTACCTTCCTCGTGCGTCATTCAAAGAAATAGTCAAAACTAGGAACGGCTTTATTTTCAAAACAGAAAATGCAAACTTGGTCACACTATAAAAAACAAAGTACATATAGAAACCTTCAACAAAAAAAATTTTAAACTTACTAACCACAATGCATCTCAAGCCAAGCAAATACCACCACCTCGTCGTCCTCCTCTCCTTTCCGTGATGAATCGGGGTGTTGATCCTTATACCGATAAAAAAAATTCAGGAGAAACTTACCTACAAAGAATACACACTCCTAAAGATTATACGAATTAGAAATGTCATATGTCCCACGTACATTATTCAAGTACTAACACCTTCTCAAACCACTAATGACTCTCTTCTAACTAGTGGGGCATACATTTATAACAAAAACAAAGTTAAACTTTCACGGTCACCAACACCCTAACACTTCAATGCGAAAAATGCTGTACATATAATCAACACTCTACCGCAATATGCCCAAATACTTCTGTCTGCAGCTATTGATCTGATGATCACTCCAGTCATTCATATCCCAATCTACACCCCCAAATTGTTACACTTGCCATAAACAACACCCGACATATAGTTACAAGTGTAAAGGCAAATCCGTCCATACCAAAGTTCACCCTAAGTAGGTGGTGGTACCACTACGTATATACAACTATTCTGCAAACGTTCTACAATCACTGGACGCTTCTATAACAGTACGCAATATATTGTGGTCTTTCTAACGCATACTCTTCAAAATATTCAACCAATTCATCGTTCACATGCCTTAAAACAAATCATCCACGCAGCAAAAATATTCCATGTTACATTTCATACTACTTATTATGGTCAAAATATCTATTTTCTTACAGTACCTTTGGAAACTACTGTCTAACCTACTAATCATGGATATAGTCTTTATATTTCTCAATATTAGATCCATTCATCAGAATAAAGCTTTATTCGAAGCGCTGTTAGTGGAAGAAAGAGCTGTAGTGTTTATCCTTAACGAAACCCTTCTCACTTCCTCCATCATATGTAATTTTTCTGGATATACATTAATTCTTCAGGCTAGCACCTTTCTAGGAGATGCACAAATGGATAAACAGTTGTGGAATTTTCTCCACGTATTCCATCACGCCGCCACTTTTGTAGGCTGCCAGATCTTCCTGAATATCTCACCATTATTTTATATTTCCGTAATATAACTATAATCGTTGGTACAGTTTATATCAAACCTGTAAACCTGCTACCTACTGTAATCGTGCAACACATTTCCGATAATTATAAGAAATTCATAATTATGGCCAAGTTCAACATGCACAGCAAATCAGAAAGAGACAAATCTACCTTTCAAACCTTTGTCATAACTTACATATCTGGTATCAATCAAAGTCTTCCAAACCCAATAGGCCTGTATCACAAAGCATACCTGATATTGTCATTACTTCACTAATCACATTTCACAAATCCAAATTAATGTTCTCGATCCAATAGAAAGTGAGCCTCTTCCGATCAAATTACAACTTAGTACTCATCATACGACTCAATCTACAGAATTTCAAAGAACTATCATCCGTTAACAAATTCAACTGTAAACAATACAAAACACCTTTATCGACAGCAGTAGACCCATTACAACCTACATCAATGGACGCACTATATCATGACATTCATACCAATACATCTTCAATCCAAGAAGATAGTACACTTTACATACCAGTAACTACATCAACGCCTTATCGACCAACATTGCCAATAAAATATCTCACATTTATCACTCGCTCTCGACAATTTTAGCGTAACTATCAACGTACAAAAACAAAATACAAAATCACTCCGTCATCACCAACAACTTCAGAGAATGGTCAAAAAATTACATCTGTGGTTACAAGCTACGGTGTTGAATTAAAATATATAATACTCTCTAACGTCACTCGTCCTAACAAGTATTGAAAACATTTCAATGCTCTTTGCGAAAAAACATAGTAAAACAGCATATCAACTATCAAATGATGCCTTACCTATATAGACAGATTCCTCCAAAGCTGATGCTTTTGCTGATTTCCTTCAAAACATCTTCACACCACAAGTCCCACATAATCATATAAACATCCAGCCGACACAATCAATCCATCTTCTCCTTCATTACAACCTCATATCCATCATACTCTTCCGTAAAATGAACCTCTATTAATAAAATAAATTGGTTGGTATCATTTTCATTCAAATATCATAATACAGCTGAAACATTTGTTACTATACTGAAAAGATAGGATCAACAAACGTAACATAAAACATATCTTGCAGAAAATAAAGGAATCATTATAATGAAAACAATAATATGCAATTGCTGAAGTCAATATAATCTCAAAACTGTCACCTAAGATAAACAAGCGCTTATAGTTACTGATAACTAAATTATTCTTTGTATGTGCTGAAATTATGAACAAATCCTACAATGTGTTAATCCCCTGATTAATACGTTTATTAAAACATTTATAAATGGACATAACATTCATCTATTCATAAACATTGTTTTGGGAGGATTTCAAACCTTCAAAGCACTTAATACTGAAAGTGTCATAATCTATAATACAATTAAATTATCATGTAATTCATCAGTAGTGAAAATAGTATATAGTTTTTGTCTGTAAACAATCTGAAATAAAAATACTTGATGTCACTATTAAACAAAAAAAATACATAAAGAGTCTTCATAAGTAAAAATTGCTATTTTCTTATCCATCATATTCTCCTGATATATCTCCACATCATAATGTCAGGTCTCATCGTTTTAGTTTTTATCAATTACTTGTAAATATTTATTATGATTCTTTAAACTTCAAGTATTTGAAAAATTTCTGTTCAATATGGATACAGTGTTCTTCAGTACAAGAAAATTATTCCATATTCATAAAACGTTATCCTTAATGTTATGCTTACCGATATACAAATATAAAATTCACAGTGTGTTTGTTCAACTCTTCATCATCAACTCGTAAATCAAACCAGTACTTGTTCAATATGTAGGCTATAAATATATAATTTCTATTTAACTGTGTTTATACAATTATATTTATCTTATCAAATATCTTTAACAAAAGAAACTGTCTACAATAACAAGTTAATATAAGCAGCAAAATGATTGAAATATAAAGTTATGTAAAAGAAAATGTAATGCATATCCATTAGTATTTATTAATTGAATAAATAAATATTCAAAATAATTAGTCTTTTAGTATAACAGCAAAACGTCCTAGTCTGTCATCCAAAATCTAATAATTTAAATACGAAGTAGTGCATGGTAATGTCGTATACTGAGTCGTATTTAACGTCAATATACCTTGTTAATATACAATCATTTTAAAAATATTTATGGTTTAATAAATGAATATTTGAAGTAAAACAATTCAATCTGACATTCATGCAGTTAATAACTCAAATAAGTCAACAGATGACGCTAGTTGTGTTAGCTTCTATCTAACATGAGTAGTCTTGATATCATACTAATCAAATATCAATCCTTAAATGTAAACCTAATATATCTTATAATGAAAAGAAAACAAATCAAACTGGCATTCAAACTGGCAAATAAGTTAATAGATGTCGCTAGTTGTATTTCCCTCTATCTAACATATATAGATTTCAGTATTGTAATAATCAAAATATCCAACTTTAATGTAAAGCAAACACATCTTATGAGAAAAAAAAACAAATCACGGTAACATTCGCATATTTAATACTTCAAATAAAATAATAGCTGTCGTTAGTTGCGCTGCCTCATATCTAAAATAGGTGACTAATACCAAAAAACAAAAGTGTCTCCATAAATGTAAACCAAATATATCTTATTATAAAAGCAAAACATATCCATCTGTCAATTATATTTAAATAGCTTTAAACAAAACAATAGTTGTCACTATTTGTGGTAGCCTGGCTATCTATTAAGTAAATGTCGATAGTGCACTCTTCAGTTAGCATTACATGTAATTGCTATGCATTTATGTTATAAAGTACTATGTGGCAATCTGTCAATTATGTGCTTAGTAGTTCAAGAGGATAATACTTGTCATTTAGCTGTGGTGCTTTGTATCCAAAATAAATAAATAAATAACTATATTCCAGGAATCATCTGTCAATCTTAATATTCTAAATCAATTAATTCTTATTATTAAAGCAATACATATCAATATATCTCTCAAAATCATAATAATTCATAATCATAGCATTTCTTAGTAAAAACTTTAATTCCAAGGATATAAGTCTCTAGTGTACATTTTCACTGATATCAACTCAAAAACATTCTCCAGTGGATCATAATATTGGTCATAGTTAAAACTGTTACTTTAGTTGATTCCAGTTAAACAAATCTAAATAACAATAATAAACATACCATTTATAGATAATTAAGAGAGTCGTTATCATCAATATTTATAAATAATGTACTTCTATCTGCTAATTGCAATACTAATAAATTAAAGTTATATAAATAGAGTATCTCCAATCCTGTATAATAGCTGTCACTATTGTACAAATCAATTGTCCTTGCTCTTAAAACATAGTAACCATCTACTTCTTAAAAGACTAGTAATTTCAAACCTACAAAGTATAGTGTGAACTTGTGTTCCTAGTAAACCGTAGTTAGTATTAGTTATCAATAGTTCATACTTAATATTGTGTCATATTTCAATATAAAATAAATTCTAATCTTAGTGTAATATCTACAAATAGTCATAAAAAACTAATTTATCCTAAAATGTATGCAATATGTGAACAGTAAAGTATTAAATTAGTGGTGGTACCATAACACATAATTAAAGTTCTAATCAGTATAATAAGTAAATATTATTCATCGCCAAATTCAAGCATAATTCTTTGTCTTCAATCTTATTTCAAATATAGTTACCAATTCTGATAAATAGTTTCTAATATGGCCTAGTGTAATATAACAAACTAATTTGTAGTTATTTCTGGTAATGTCACATAAATATAATACAGTAAACAAGTTTCAAGTTTGAATAGTGTAATTATAATTCAACAAATTTAAATCAACATCCATAAATAAACCAAATAACATCAAACAAAGTTCTATCTTGCAATCTGAAATTCCAAAATGTTAATGGACACAAGTTTCCGTAAATTCTTTTCTAAAAAACCATTAACCCATATATCTAATATCCAAACAATAAAGTATCAATCATTTTCATCATCATACAGTAATAACGTGTAGTTAATCTGTATCTCTATACAAAACTAATCTCGTCAAGGACCTAGTTCAGCAAAATTCAAAGTGTAATCATCCAAATCTTCATATGTTGGTTCTGTAGGGTAATCTTTTACCACAATACATAATATGTGAAATTCTAATATTATCGTGCATTGTAAATTTAAATATATCTACACTACACTATACTAAATATCAATGTGCCATATATGCATCACATGACAATTTGTGAATCTTTGATTCCCAACTTCAATTAAACCTATGTCAAATACTCTGTCAATAACAAGATATTCTAGTCTTAGATATAATCAAATTCACATATACTCCATAGAAAATATTTTTAGGGTAAACAATCAAAACACTTAACATAAAATTTCGAGACAAAAACAATTTTTACCTATAATGATTCTGTCAGTAATTTAAATGTACATAAATTGAGTCAAATAAAACCATATACATTAAAATATTGTTGTGCAGCATAGAAAATAAATAATCATCTACCACATCCAAGTGTTAACCAGAAGGCTTGTGAATCAAGCCCACTTGTAAGTACAAGATTAAATATCCGTAGTATATTTCCTTCAAAGTATAATAATACAGTCCTCAGCAAGCTTAAACTAGAAAAAAAAACTCCCTATAAAAGGCATCAACTATAATCTTCGCCTAAATCAATAGTCCCAGTACTGTATTCATTGTAAGTCCACATAATATATAAATAGTTCTGCAACACTATCACATAAAGCAAACAACTTTTACCCCTCAACAATTTCCCATTAAATTCGCTTCAAACAATGGAATACCCTCTATTCTTACTTATAGTGAACACACTTCGTAGTTAGTATCGTCAATACTCTTGGTTCAATTCTGGACCATGTATGTTTGTAATGGACAATCATCATACATATAAAATTTTCTCATGGTTCTACCGCTTCCTCCTACATTCTCATTCCATCGTTTCATTCATCTTAAAAGGGAAAGTCACCACAAAGTGTTCTAATACAAGTTATCTTAACATGTATAATCGTAGGACGATAAACTTAAAATTATTTAGTGTTCAATTGTAACCTCTGGAGCGTAAAATGTTTAGTTCAATTCCTGATAATACTATCAAAATCAAATATTTCTGTAATCATATCTTCATTCAGTAAACAGATATTCATTTCACCTACAAAAACAATAACCATCATGCTATAAACGTATATACCATTCAAACGCTGCAACAGGATTTCTAAGTAAATTCAACTATAAAGTTTCCCATTATAAATAAAAAAACTAATCTCAAAGCATAATTCAAATAACTCCAACGTAAATCAAACCGCTAATATTAATTTCATGCAAACAAAACAGCTTAAAACCATTGCAAGTTCTAGTAAAATTAGTGCCATACGTAGTAAATATAGTTTAATTAGTAAAATTCACGCTTGACTTGACAATCCATAATCTCACCATTATTTTGAATACAAGCTGTATTAAATTAGTAATAAAATTATTAAATTCGGGTCTTATATCCTGAATGTCTATGCATTAATATTGTAAATAAAATGCAGCACCCTAAATAAAAGAATAAGTATCTAAATGGGTATCCTTAAAATCCACCCTCCAAAATATCTAAAATACAATTTCAGTTTCAAATATATTCATCCTATGTATGGAATGTCTATTCTTATATATATGTAATATGAAAATCTAAACAGCACAAAATTAGGTTGGTAAACAAGACTTCTACACATTTTCAAATTGTTTGTTCGATCTTGCCAATTACACAACTGGTAGGATACACACACTAAACATTAAAATCTAAATATTACAATCCAAAAGTAAACTAAAATCATATGGCCTCCGCAATTAGTAACAAAATAATAACTGTATTATAATATCAAATAATTGTAACGTGTAATTTCACAATTAAATAATAGGGGGATGGAATAAAAACGATCTCATCTACGTGTTATGTACTGTTATTTCTATCCAATTTCATATACTAAAAACGCAATCACATACTTATAATAATTTCATGAAGCATACAAAACTAACTTTCTTCCAGTCATATATATCCTAACATAACGGAGTATTAATTGAGAGCCCAAGTTCCAATTCTATTTACGTAAAATAATACTTATTTTCATACTTCAAATAATAATAATAATAATAATAATAATAACAAAAAATTCCAATTAAAACTGTATTATCAATCCAAATGTGTAAAAGAACATAGTTCTGACTTGTAAGGTACAACAAATATCCTACAATCAAATGCTGTACCTGCAATCAGTGTCAAATAAGCCATGCTTCCGGAAAAAAAAGCAGCATAAAAGTACCAACATACAACGTTAGCTTGTAAACATAGCTAGTTTCGGATAGTGTACGTGTAAGCGCCATAAAAATATCCCCACTCCAATAATGTATAGTTTCTCGTACTTTTTTAAAAAAATTCTTCAATACATAAGTGCACAATAATTATGTTTTTCATAAAATTACAATATCAAATTTATATATTCAGATAATTAATTATTATTTTATTAAATTCAAAAATAGCCTGAATCAAATAGTCAACCGAGGTTATAAATATACCTAAAACCGAAAATACAACGGCGGTATCGCAATATTTGTTTGCTTTCGGTTCGCGCAACAAGTTCTTCTACGTCATAAAGAAGATTGTCAACATCAATGAACCACCAACCGCAACCAGGAAATAAACAGCAAAATAGCGGGCGTGTCATCAAAGGTAAGTAAACTTTCTCTTCTTACTTAAATTAAAATATTGGATAAATATACAAAGTATGCCGGTATCTATAAAAGGAAAATACCATTAGCGTCCACGGCTACCAAGCGGCAAATATACAAAAAGGGCGGGCAAAAAAAACTCGCGACAATAATGGCGCCAGTGCAAAGTTAACGTTCAATACAGTGCGGCTGCCGGGCAGTCGGTAATATACAAAGTGAACGGGCGGGGAAAGTATAAATATAAAGGGAAGTCGTAGCATAACCAGACAGTAAGGGCGCCAGCGGAACCATCTAACACGCGTTATCAATCCAAGATAATTGCAGTCATTACTTCAATAATACATTAAACCCGTTCGTAATTAAACACCAATATAAGGTAATAACGGTACGTATATCATCATACGCGATTACATTAATTCTACGTAATCATCTTTAATTGAATAAATTAATAGCTGTTTGATTAAAGGGGATAATCAATTTGATAGGAGTTTAATTAAAGGGTTAATTAAATTGATATCAAAATTTAATTAAATTATATCTTACAATGTTGCATGATTTACACTATAAATATACAAAATATAGGGAATTTCAACCCTTTTAGGGCATAATTTGGCAACACCGCGTCGCTAAAAAGCCCGTAATACAGCGTAAAAGGCCACAATTAAAATGATATCGCCTCAGGGCGGTCACGATAGGGAACCATTCTACTGGCCACTGGCCAACTGGCCATTGGCCAGTTGGACAGTGACTACCGGTTACTATTTGGTACCAAAATGTTCACCATCCTTTTAGATATTGATCAACATCAATATGATCTCTCTATGACTTACGGTTCCCGAGATATGGCTGCTTAAATTTCTGTAAATCGGTCATTTTTTGGCCACTATCTTGCGAACGGTTAGATTGACGCGAAAAATTTAATCATTTTTCTGATAGTTTTTGATGCTCTATCTAATGCAGTGTACAAAATAGAGAATTCAGTAACGAACTTTTTAAGTTCGTTGAATATGTTGTAACTCACGATATCCCGCCCGGTGACCCGTATAACTTCGGAATTCGTCTAGTTATAACATATCCATAGCGAACACAATTGTCTCGTTCGGATCTCAGTGGAGCCACTCCCTTGTCAGTAAGCAACTGTCTTCTTCAAATAACAAGTTGTTATATCTCGAATTATTTTCTTCTAAGATATTTCTGGTAAATACGATAATTTATTGTAATACACTGTAATTCTAGTCTAAGATACACGATATCGAAAATATGGCATTATAGACTAACATAATAATATGCAAATATTACACTGGAAAATAAAATCTTTGGAAAATCGCAAAGAGGAACCTGACATTCATGTTCACAGTCATTCCTCATTATTTGATTTTAATTATTACTTCATTATCAACGAACTTAAGAAGTTCGATACTGAATTCTCTATGTCTATGTGTCTGTGTGTCTGTCTGTCCGTCTGTCTGTTATTTACGATTTTTCAATTTTGAGCCGTGTATTTGATAGAGCTTCAAAAACTATCAGAAAAAGTGATTAAATTTTTCGCGTCACTCTTACCGTTCCAAGATATTGGCCAAAAAATAGCCGACTTCCAGAGATTTAAGGAGCCATATCTCGGGAACCATAAGTCACAGAGAGATCACATTGATGTTGTTTATTACCTAAGAGGATGGTGAACATTTTGGTACCAAATAGTAACCGATTAACACTGGCCAATTGGCCACTAGTGTGGCCAATGGCCAGTTGTATAGTGGTCACCAATTAATATCGGTACTAAAATGCATACCATCCTCTTAGGTATTGACTAACACCAATATCATCTCTCTATGACTTACCGTTCCCGTGATATTGGCCAAAAATGGCCAATTTCTACCTATTTAAGGAGCCATAGCTCAGGGACCATAAGTTGTAGAGAGATGACATTGATGTTGATCAATACCTAAGAAGATGGTGAACTTTTTGGTACCAAATAGTAACCGGTGGCCACTGGTTTGGCCAATGGCCAGTGGCCACGAATTAACATCGGTACCAAATTGTTTACCTATTAACACCAATATCATCTCTCTATGACTTACCGTTCCCGTGATGTTGGCCAAAAATGGCCAATTTCTAGATATTTAACGAGCCATAGCTTGGGAGCCGTAAGTTGTAGAAAGATCATATTGGTGTTGATCAATACCTAAGAGGGTGGTGAACATTTTAATACCAAATAATAACCAGTGTCCACTGATTAACTGTCTACTGGCCAACTGGCCACCGTTCCCCAAATACTGGCCAAAAAGTTCAAATTTCTAGATATTTAAGCAGCCATATCTCGAGAACTGTAAGTCATAGAGAAATAATATTTTGCTAATTTTTGCGAGGTAGGAACAATGACAGTTTTCCTTCCCGCTCCATATCTCCATTCTTTTTAAGTTCGTTCTGGCAATGCTCATGGAGCATTCTCAAATGGTTTAATTCTGTGAAACTGTTAGAATTAATTATAAGCTGTGTAGAAACGCTTTCAAAATGCATTAAAACTATAAATGACAAGTAAAAGGTGCCTTGCTGAGCGTACGTTGTAGAGGCCCCCTCAAGTATGCTCCCCCGCACCCCAGGGTACGCGCGCCCTTTATCGCTGTCACTGGCTAATATGAATATGAAACATATGTCAGGCAAGGACAACTAGCGGTGTTTCCCATACGATCAGACGATGACTTATTTATGGCACGTGCCATAGTAGAAGGCGGCATAGTTGAAGAAACTACACCCTCTCAGTAACCTAAATTGCACGAAAATTTCCAAAGCAGGTTCATTGACCTGACTACCGCATGTTGCCCACTTTGTCCAAGAGCGGGATGGTTTGTTTCTAACTTTTCTACCGAAAAGCATTTGTCTGGAATGGTGTTTCGGAGACAATAAAATAAAGAAAATATACTAGGCAGAGAGAGAGCAGGGAGGAGGGAGTGTACCAATTATTCTTTCCTCTAAACCAGCGTTTCCCAACCTTTTTCAACTTGCAGCACACTACGGGTGTAACATGAATTCTTGCGGCACACTTATAGATATTATTATTTGTAAATATAAAACACACTGGTATTTTTTTCATTGATTACTTATCTCCTTCACACAGAAAAGAAAGCTCGATCACTGGGTTTTCCTCGTGGTAAATCACTATGCTTATTTTTCATTCTAATTTAAAAGGAGAAAACAACTGCAATGAAATGTTGGACTCAGGTTATTAAAAATACGCTTACTCTTTCGAAAACTGTATCCAACCTTTTACTAAGAATGAAGATCATTAAATAACGAACGAACAAATAAATCTATTTTACTTTTAAAACACAAATGTAAATAATTTATCGAAAGGATTGAATAATATTTTAATTTTCAAGTTACGAAATAGTCTGTAACGATAAAGAAGCAATAATGGTCATAACAATAACAAATACTTTTTTCAACATTAGAAATGTACAGAAAAGTAACACGGCATGAAACTTAAAATTGTATATTCATAGTAGAGGTTGATAGTAATGTGCAATACAAATATACATTTTCCCCTACGTTTTGCAATTTGATTGCTATAGAATTAATAATTTTGTTTTGATATCCTCGCGGTACACCAGTGGCCCATTCACGACACACCAGTGTCGCGGTATTTTCACTGCTAGCTTCTCATTTTAGATAGGTATATTTACAACAAAGGGGGGGGGGGTAGCGTGCACCTTTGCACCCCCCTAAATCCGGCCCTGTCCAGAAGTTATGTAGCCCTATGGCGTTCATGAAAAAAAACACAATAGTTATAACTATGCTAAATTACTATAGACTGCCAATTGCTCATTCAGAGAATTTATGATGTTCACTTTATTGCAATGTTCTTATACAGACTAGATATAGGCTACAGATAATAGTTTTATACAAACTAGATAATCAATTATTATTATTATTATTATTATTATTATTATTATTATTATTATTATTATTATTATTATTATTATTATTATATTTGAAGTACAACCAAATATCAGGACATTAATTACTAGTTTTAATTAACTGAATTGAGCTGAAAATTAAATCTTGATCTCGAAAGATTAACTATTAAATTTATGCGTTCTGTACCTTTCTAAAGTAATAAATGCTGGAATTGGTTTCAAGGCTGTTCCTGAGTGAATAATTTCTTCATAATAATATTAAAAGTTTTAGAAAAATTTTCGAGACATTCGAGTCGAGTCGAGATTTTTATGAGCTGTCTCGACTCGACTCGTGTCTCGACTCGAAAATTCGAGTCGAGAAACACGTTTGTCTCGACTCGTCTCGAATTTTACAAAGTGTGTCTCGACTCGAATCTCGACTCGAATTCGAGTCGAGTCGAGTCGAGATTCGAGATATGTCTCGACTCGTGCGCATCCCTACTAATAATTATATGTCATGATATCTGATAGACTTTAAATATGCTAACAACACTTAAGTAACTATCCAGATATCTAATATGTATAAAACTGTTGCGCTAAAGTGAACTTCGTAAATTGTCTAAGTGAGCTTTTGGCAGTCTATAATAATTTATTGGATTTAGTAAGAATTTAGTCAAATGCTATATCTGGAGCATTGGATTAATTCTGATTTAATCTGGAGCATTGGATTAATTCTGATAAATCATTATAAATCTTTCCATGTCAGAGAGGTTCAAGTTCAGGAAGAGTACAAGTCTCTAGGTAACAACATTTAAGCCATATTTATTATTAAAGTATATTATATGACTTACGAATATTTATGTACAGTAAATTATGAATACGTTAAAATATTAAATAATACTTTTTGATAAAGTGGATACTTTCAAATATCTAGGATCAATATTATCGGACAAAAATGATATTCACGAAGAAATTAAATACCGACTAAAAGCATCAGGGAATTTGTGTTACTATTCAGTTCAAAATCTCTTGTCGTCGCGAATTCTGTCGAGGAATCTGAAGCTTAAAATATACAAAACGATAATCATGCCTGTTGTTTTGTATGGCTGCGAAACATGGTCACTTACTCTGAGGGAAGAACATAGACTGAAAATATTTGAGAACAAGATCCTGAGACGAATATTCAGACTCAAGAGGAACGGGAATGGCGAAAACTTCATAACGAGGAACTACATAATTTATACGGTTTACCCAGCATTGTTATGGTCATCAAGTCTAGGAGGCTTAGGAGGTTATGTAGCTAGAATGGAAGAAAGTAGAAACGCTTTCAAAGTCTTGTCTGAAAGACCAATCGGAAAACGACCATTAGGAAGACCTAGGCGCAGATGGAAGGACAATATTAAGATGGATTTCGCAGAGACAGGAATACAAAGTAGAAATCCTTGGATCCAATTGGCTAAGGATAAAAGTCAGAGGAGAGCTTTTGTGAATGCGGTTTTGAACCTCCGGGTTCCATAGGCCATAGAATTAGTTAGTTAGTTAATCGTCGAAACAAGCTAGGTTATCACTACTGTTCTATGGCCTACATCTGGCCCGCCCAGAGAAACAGTAGAGCGCTGTCCCTGATTGCAGACATGTGTCCCACTTCATCTAACCTGAAATAATCTCAATACTATCCTGTTCTTATAGTTAGTTAGTTATATAAGACTTGTGCATCTTTAAACATAGATAAATGATCTTCATGGTGTTCGTGCAATCACTTTACCAATTTTTAGTTTTATGCTATGAATCATGTAACAATAAAGTAGTATGAAATGAAATCAAATCTTTAAGTTTTACGTCCCACGGTTATGCCGGTTAGACTAAAGGAGACGGTGATTATGAGAAATGAATGAAATGGTGGAATGAAGAAAGTGGGAGGAAACGGGAGAACACCGAGATAACCCACGAGCACGGTGAACACTAAAGTAGTTTTTGAGATGTAGGACGTGGGTGAATTCGAGTTCTCCACGAAATTAATTATGTTTCTCATCTCGTCTCGAACTTAAAAAATAGGTATTAACCTTCTCGAGACGAGAATCGAAACAAAACATTTTTCGCACTTTGTTGTAAATTGTGAGCGTGATGTTAGCATTGAACGTGATGGCAAATATTTAATATCCGTCTGAACAGAACAGCCTGTAGAGTTTGACTTCTATGTGTATTTAGGCTATAGAGGGTGTTTTATTCTATTGGGTTGGATATTCAGAGCAAATTTTTAAACTCATTTTTTAATAAAGATAGATAATATTTCCTGTCTGAGTATGTTGCTCCAGTGGCTGATCTATCCCGGGGCCGGGGGCCTAGCCCCAGTTTTTTAAAAAATAACCAACAAAAATTATCAAGCTATTGTCTATTGCTTATATATTTTTGAAAGTTTATAATAAGCTCATGATATACATGTCATAAGCTGCGTTCTCGCTGCCTCCCCTCCCCAGTTTTTGCCTTCTAGATCCGCCTCTAGGTTGCTCTAAGGTGGGCTCTCTTAAACTCGTTTGGTGGAGTCACTATCACCGTAGATGATAGATTGTTACTAGTTGAACTTTAGCGTCCCTTTTCAGTATCGTGTACAGAGATTATCAGGGTTGGCTGGTTTAAACCAAGGTGGTTTAAACCATGGTTTAAACCTTGGTTTAAACCATCTGGTGTTTTTAAAAAAAACAACTGGTTTAAAACAAAATAGAAAAAAGAATCAAAAATGCTTTAAATCGTGTGAACTTCATGGTGACGTCTCCACATATCACACCATCTGCATTACGTTTATCTACCTTTCACCTTATAATCAAGGGGTCCCTTGTTCAATTCTCGGTCGAACCACAACCCATCTTTCAAGTGTAAAGTAAGTAGCGATTCGAGGTGTCCCTTTAAGCGAAAGTCTTCTCCGTGATAACCTTGGTATTTCATAAGGATGTTAAGCCTAAACATACGAAACGAAACCAAATTGTTTATTTCTGCTTGCCTGAATGCCTGTTCTTTTATAAAGAAGCCAAGGTTGCTTAAATATATTGATAGGAATTGGGAAAATGTATCAACTGCCTACGTAGCTTTCAAAATCAGCTTGGATTCGACTTTGTTTTAATTTTATTGAATGATACCTACATACCAAATTTGTAATTTAATACCTCAGTTTTAGCGTAGTGATTATGATACGTTGAACTTAAAATTTTACATACAAATACATTTAAAGTAATAACAGGATTTTCCCAATGGCTAAGGTGGGAGATTACCAATTTATATATAATTTTGTATAATGCTTTTACTTTTGTAACTGTTTATCATTTTGTCCTTTTGAAATGACTCTTGAAAATTATATTAGCAACTAGGCCTATGTAAAGATCACTACAACGTATTTTTATTAACAGTCCTTCGTCAGTGAGTCGGCAATTGCATCTGTGTCCAATTAGTTCCGGTTTCGTGTCGAAATGGACAATTTCTCTTGGATGTAAGCGGAGAAGCGGTTTGGATTCTGCTTTAAACTTATGTGACCTCTTCCAGCATAACTTCGTTGTTACATAATAACACCAAGGCAAAACAAACTAATTTCTGTCCATTTCTGATATAAATACATAGAGTAAATTATTTAAACCAAAAAACCGGGTTTAAACCAAAAAACCTGTTTTTTTTTTTTGTTTGTTTTTTCAATAAAAACCATGGTTTTTACCAACCCTGGAGATTATACAGTATTACATTTGCACCTAAAATTTCAGATACGATATGAGCCACCGTAATTTGCGTTCCAGTTATTTTTTTCACAGGAAATTTTATTCTTCACACGAGGCGCACTTTCTAACGCTTAGGAAAGAGGGAAGGGCCACAGAGCGTTGATATAGTGGTCAGTTCTTTTCCCACAAGTATCTAAAAACTAAAACTAAAAAACAGAAAAACACGTGAAGTACAAATATTCACTTCGAGTTTAACGTTCCACCTTCATGCTCCTATGGCAGATGGGAATGATAACAAAAGAAATACTGGAATGCAGGAAGTAGGAGCAAACATAATTCCTAGACAGTCCACGCACATAGTGCTTGTCGAACACAAAGCTCACTTGATGAGATCACTGATCGAGTCAGAGACCCCACGCAACACAGGTGAGCTTTCTACCGCTGAGCCAACGCGGCCTCAAATAGGTGTTGGATAGATTGGGAATTAGAATTAGGAATACAGGTATATAGTAAAACCAAATTATTATTATTATGATTATTTATTATTATTATTATTATTATTATTATTATTATTATTATTATTATTATTATTATTATTATTATTAGTAGTAGTAGTAGTAGTAGTAGTAGTAGTAGTAGTAGTAGTAGTAGTAGTAGACCCTATTAGTTTATTACGTGCATTTCGAATTACATGAGTCCCTACCGGGAGTTGAACTGAGCTCTGTTGCGACGAACCGTGTTCATTCTCCATACATCCGCTGTTGCTACATCCGAAGAAACTTGTGAAACCTGTTTGACCTTATGAATCATTTCGAGCTCTATGAGGGGTTGTAAAACTACAAATGCAGAACAAGAGTTTATGTGACTGATCATACCGCCCGGTTCCTTCAACCACTATAGCGAGAGCGAGGGGAGGGCGAGTAATTCCAGCGGGTGATGGATTTGTGTCATCTTATCGCCAAACAAAATCTTCGCAAATGAAAGAAATGTTATGGGTGGTGCTTAGTTCACAGCTTTTGTATTGAATTGGAACACTTTGATGTCATCTGCGAGTTGGATGGAAGTCGTAGATTTTATCTGGAGTAAATTCCTTTCGTTCGTAAACTTTCTTTTCATAAGTGAGCATATTTATGACTATGGAACACTTTTGTGGAGAAAATGGAACCCCGAGTTGATAGTCTAGTGCGTGATGGTTCACATAGTCTTGGTTTCGATTCCAGATGGGAAAGCATATGTAAAATTTTAACTGTCTTCGACATTCGTGTATTCGTGTCCCTGTCGCGTGAAATTAGGTACAATAGAGGTAATTACAGAAATAAAGTTACTGAGGAATGTTCGATTAATCAGTTAACTTTTAGAAAGTGATAAAATCCTAATCTTTGGTGCAGTGGTCCGAGGTTCGATTCCAGTGGGGGCACCCGATCAAAACGACGTAACAACTTTTCCGGGCCAGCCATCCTGAGTAGGGTTTTCCTCATTCACACCAGGCAAATGCCGGGATGATACCTAACGTACAGGTCCCAGGTCGCTTCCTTCCTTTCCCGGATACTATGCTCGCCGAAATATGTGATCTCTAATATGTTACGGGGTTACAGCCATAGATACCAGTAATGCCCAGAAATATGTATAAATAAAAAAAAATAACTAAAATCTTTGGTGCATGAGGACTCTGGTTTGATCCCATCTCGCGCCAAATAGGGTTTATGGTGGACAAACATCGTGTTCTTGAGTGTTCCCTGGGTTGTCCCGTTCCCTCCCACTTTCTTCATTCCATCATTGTATTCATTCTCATCACCATCATATACTGTATATTATACACGGTATATGAATGGGACGTAAAACTGAAAAGATTTATTTCAGTTTCTTGAGATAGAAATGACCTAATTAAAGTCGGAACAAAGTTATTTAGTTTTGTATCCGATGTTTTGTATCCGCCTTTAACAAAAAATCCTATCCTAATTCTAAATATCAACAAAACTAATGAACTGACATAAAATAGAGGAGTACTTCCAGTTGACGTGGAAAGTTGAAATTTTTCATGATTGTAGCTTTTCGGGACTAACTCACAGGAAAATTGCCAAAAACGAATATTTTTAAATTTTAGGGGGTCTAAAAGGGAATGAAGAAATCCCCCATGTTATGTAAATGAGCCCTTTTTGGGACCTATAATCTCATGTTTTAGGTATTTGGAATAAATACTTGAAAATCGATATGCTTGTACATTTTCCTTTGCGTTAACTAAGTAAAGCGTCAAAAATACAAATTTCCAACTGTAGAGTTGTTTTATGGGGAACTAAAAAATATTCCCAATGTTATTTCTATGGGACATCATCTACACCCCAAAATATTTAGACACTTCCAGCGGGATTACAATGATGAAATTTGGCATGATTGTAGCCTTCCGAGACTAACCCACAGGAAAATGCCAATATTGAATATTTTAGTTTGTAAGGGGTCTAAATAGGGGCGAAGAAATCCCCATATTTAAATGGACATTTTCTTGGGATACAAAATCTTATCTTTAGATAGTTAAAATATGAAAAGAAATTTGAATTTGATAGAATTGTGGGTTTAAAAGGTGCGAGGCTGTAGGCCGAGTCAGTGGGCGAAATCCTCAGGTGAATCAAATTCAGGAAATGTAATTAAAGAGCAAATACACGAAATTCACTCTTGATGCAAAGGCTGATATGCAAGAAATTCGAGGTCGTAGGCCGAGCAAACGCGGAGTCTGGGCTCTGGGGGCGGAGCCGCCAGCTAACCAAAGGATAGTATGAATCTAAAGCTACAGACACCAGAATCCATCTAGACTTTTGTTCTCGGTTTACTCATACAGCTAAAGTTCAGTGAGAACGAATGGTATGTGCTGTATAATGATTGCAGTGAGTCACGTTCTCAGGGTTTGATCAAGGAGAGGAGTTAATGCACTCAATCTCATTTCCTTTCAGGTCAAGCGAGATTTTTGTTCATTTATCTCAATGTAGTCAATGTTTAAAAGTTGTATGTTCCAGAGTTTCTTCCAGAAAAATCTTTCTGGGGGTATTTCGGATCCGTAAGGGAAATGATGGGAATTACTCTCAAAGACGTATTTACATAGGCCCGTATGGCTTACGACCACCCACATCCCTCCAGGAAATTTAACCCAAACGTTTTTTTTTCATTCGATATGTAATACTATTTTTGTCATAAAATCACATTTATTGCTAATTTGGATTTAGCTCCCTGTTTCCGAAAAAAAAAAAAAATATTAACACTAGTGTTACTATTTTAAAATAACGAAATTCACAGGAGTTTTATTGTGTGGTTACTTTATTAAATAATACAAGATGATTTTTTAACACTTTTTTACTGTTTTTGTTTCTCCTTACTTTTAAAAAGAACGAAGAAAGTTACATTAGAACATTGCACTAAAATGAAGAATCTTATCATAATGCAAACATATCTAAACCACGTCTATATTTACCATGATGTATTTTATTATTATTATTATTATTATTATTATTATTATTATTATTATTATTATTATTATTATTATTATTATTATTATTATTATTATTTCCTCGAATTTTTTTATATGAATAGCAAAGATAAAAGAAAATTTAGTTTGTACTAAGCCTAATACCTAAAACTTATTTACATTAATTCGAATTAGAGTACAGTGGTAGAGCATTCACCTCTGGTGCTAGGGGTCCCGGGTTCGGTCCCAGCCCCTGCCAAGTGAAATTCGTGGTGGACAAACACCGTGTGTGTGCGTTTTCTCGGGGTCCTCCCGTTTCCTCCCACTTTCTTCATTCCACCATTCCATTCATTACTCATCATCACCGTCTCCTTTTGCCTAACCGGCATATCTGTAGGACGCAAAAATAAAAGATTTCATTTCATTTTTTCGAATTAGAGTAATGAGTCATGAAACTATTTACAACTTATTATATCTAGAAGTTGTATGATTATCTACATTTTATTGCAAATGTCTGATCATATTAGATTTAATACCAGAGGATTTACATCTGTACCAGATTATTAAATGTAGCACCGTTTTACTTATAAAAAATTATGCAATAATTGTAGCAAAGGCTCTCCTTATTTAAACCTTACTGATCCGTCTCTACCTTTTAGGTGCATATTGTTCAAGAAACTGAATTAAAAATCCTTTACTTACAACCAGTTTTCTCCTTCAACACAAATCCTCATGCATTGTAGTCCGATGATGAGACTCCAAGTCGTTTTCTGAGTGGTGTTGTTCTGCTGTAAGATCTCTCAGTGGTAGCCGAGCCGTTGATATAGGTACAGTTAATATTTTCACACATACGCTTTCAAATACATCGTAACCTAGAGCTGAACTTCTTAATAGATTACTGTTTCTACACAACATGCATTTGTAGGTTTACAAAGAAATTAGTTTTCTCGGCTTTATCGGAAACTATGCATGAGGATTTACACTCACCCTTATCATTTTGTTCTGTTTAATGAGATCTGTCGATTAGTAGACTTCTCATCTTTCGACATTTTTTTCCTGAAACGCTAATAATGTAAATTTCTCCATTACATCTTACTCAAGAGGAATTAAACCTCGAACCTTCCTTGCGTGCGCCATTGATTCCAGCTAAATCTTTATTATGGGATCCGATTCGAAGTACTTGATAGATCGGAGTTTGGATCTTGTTCTAATGAGAGTCTAATCTCAGACTATATTGCAAAAATAAATGTTGTAGCTATTAGTCCATAGAAATCGTAAACTTGCGAGTAGCCCGTGTTATAAAGTTTTAATTAAGTTAGTATTCTTTCTCTCAATCTTTTCGACGTTTCTCTTAAGTTTTCTCTATAAAGTCTGTCCCGGAATCCTCCCACCAGAAGTAATTCTTAATCATGTCCATTCATTTCATTCTTAGTGTCTCTTTACCTCTCTTTCCATCCACTTCCATTGCCATCGCTCCTCTAACTACATACTAGTTTGTTCTTTTCATTAGTTAGCCATTCTATTACAATCTGTTTTCCTGGATCTTCTTAGATATGTATATAAATTTGGTTGCTCCTCTTACTCTATCATTCATCAGTCTGTCTCTTCTTATTCCATCACATGTTCACCGCAACATTTTTATTTCGGTAACATTCTATTTGTTTTCCTGTGCCTTCTTTATTAATCAAGTTTTTGCTCCGTATATCATTGCTGACATAACCACTGTTTTATAAACCATTACTTTGTTCTTTAATGTGATTCTGCAGTCACACGAAACGACTTATACTTTCTTCCTATTTCGACATCCCTTTGCATTCTGTGCGTTATTGCCAAGTCTCAATCAAAATTCTTGAAAACAGTTGAACCTAATTAAAAAAAAAAAAAAAAAAAAAACTTCATTAAATTGTTCTTCTGGTAACCTTTACTTCCAAATTTCCTTCTCCGCTTAACGAGAATTCTGTTTTATTTCTACTAATTTTTAGCCTTCTATCTTCAAAAAGACTTCTTCCTATTCACTTCCCTTTCAACAGTAAGACTTGCAAATCTAAAATTGAGACAAGTTTGTTTATTTGGTTGGTTGGATTTGAGTTTAAAGCTCGTTTCAGCATCAAGGCTATATGAAATGAAATGAAATCTTTGTTTTACGTCCCACGGTTATGCCGGTGAGGCTAAAGGAGACGGCGATGATGAAAATGAAGTAAATAGTGGAATGAAGAAAGTGGGAGGAAACAGGAGAACTCCGAGAAAACCCACGCACACGGTGTTTGTCCACCACAAAGTTCACTTGGCGCGAGCGGGAATCGAACCAAGGACCCCATGCACCAAAGGTGAATACCACTGAGCCACCGCGGACTTGGGCTATATGAGACATGGACTTACATTTTAAGGTTGAATCCGAACCGTCAATGCTTCCAATTTCAACACTTTCCACCTGATATTGAACCCCAGATTCCGTGTATCAAAAGTGCGCTATCTCAAACTCACATGCCGTGACATCACGGAGCTTTCTAGCAGGTGTGAAATCCTATCAGTATATTATAATCCTAATGAGAGGATCTTTTCAAAAATTAAATGTAATGGTGTTTTCTGACCAAAATCGGTAGTATGCAGGAAAATTAGCATAATGTATGCAAAACACATTAAAGTGGCGAGAACAAAATCTTACAGTTATAAAAATTGTCATAAAGATAATTGGTTATTTATACAGATCCATAATAGACACATAGGTATAGCTCCCGGCAAAGAGGATCAAATATACAGTTACCCCCTTCCCCCGGGAATTTTGAAGGGTGTTAGTTCTTGTAAATACATGTCAAATAATACTAATTTTTTCTCGCATACTATATAATATTTAATATATTTTATATTTAATACTACTGTATTATAGTTTGTTTACTGTAGTTAATGAGGAAAATGCTTAATAAATGTTATGTTGTATAATGTATTATGTGAACGTATATATCAAAGTATGTGTGTGCATTCGTGACTGTGCTTGGGTGTCAGTCTTTGCCCCTTCACTTGGAATCTATCCTTTGCCACCCCTTGGAAAAAAGCCCTGCAGGCGTTCCTGCGTATAAAAGTAGAAATTTTAAGATTTAGAAATTAAAATTGAGAATGAATGTATGAAACAAATGAGTTCGACAAAGGATGGCATACAGAAGATGTGTAGTTGAACAGGCAAGCGAATTTCAACCTTATGCATTAAATTTAAAATACTTTCAGTACGCCAGTGAAAACGAAAAATAAGTCTATCTACACAGCTAAATAAGCATTTTTTTAAATAAAAATAACGGTAAGACTTTATAAACTTTTTCCACCACATAGACCTTCATATTACCAACCACCGGAGCGAGAAGCAGAAAATGGACAAAAAGTGGCTTATTATATTCTGCCATCTTCATATCTTATGTCTATATACAAAGCTGAATATTTGTTTGTTTATTTATATATCTTTCCGCTATAGAAATTCATATCACTGGCTGAGGATAATCCTAGGCAGTGTTTTTATTGACGCAATGAAAGGTGCCGGTAATCATCATAAAAATGTAGTTCTCATTCTGATTGGTTGCGAGGATAAAATTTAAACAAGTCGGAGGAATTATGGATACTGTCATTTACTGATCGTATTACGTATTTCAATGTTTCTAATATATTCTTGTTTCCATCTTCAAATTAATTCAATTTTTTTTTTTAAATATATAGGTTTGGTAAATACAAAATAAAGAAGGTACTGACGCTCCGCATTGTACAAGCGAGCGGATTTTTGACATTTTCATTGTCTTACCTTTCATCAATTGCGTATTGCATTATTTAGCTTAATCTTTTTCCCCACTCAATATCTCATCCAGTCATGACATATAAATGATAAGATTTGTGTCCGCCATTTTAGGGTAAATAGGGATCCCTCTTTTCCCTAATTCTAGTTACACTTAAAACGGCGGACAATAAATGCACGCGGAAATGCGAAAGCACAGAAAAAGAAATTCCTGCTATATAAAGAAAATATAATTTTTATATTATTGATATTGGTATCACATTGTCCTCCCTAGTGAATATATTTTACTTTGATTATTTTAATTTTATGGAAAATTTAACCTTTATCACGTAAATTTTAAAAAAAGTTATGAACCAGATAGGATTTTTTAAAATGTTAGCTGGTTTGTTGATTGAAGTTACCATCCTACTTTTGCACCGATTCTATATGAGACGGAAATGCAAGATCTACCAGCTGCGAGTCCAACAAACACCAGTAATTCTTTACCTTCCAAATAATAATAATAATAATAATAATAATAATAATAATAATAATAATAATATTTGGTCTAGGAATTAATTCGTGCGGGTGGACAAGAGATGGCGCAACGAACGGAGCGTCCCACAGTTCCGTGTATCCACACATGTGTTGCAAACCCCTGTCATCGCGTATCGTTCGTAGTATAGGGCAGTGGATTAAAGCGTCAACAACACCAGTTTGTAGTTAAGTGAACATGGCGCAATTTGTGCCTGATAAAGTGTTTCTGCGGGGTGTCCTGCTGCATTACTTTAACATGCAGAAAAGTGCGACTGAAAGTCATCGTATTTTGGTGGAAGTGTATGGTGACCATGCTCTAGCTGAGCGAACGTGTCAGAAGTGGTTTGCACGGTTTAGAAGTGGTGATTTCGGCTTGGCAGACCAAGAGCGAGCTGGACAGCCAAAAAAATTTCAAGACGAAGAATTGACAGCATTGCTCGAGCAGGATTCGTGTCAAACGCAGGAACAACTTGCAGCAGCATTAGGCGTTGATCAAACAACAGTCTCCAAACGCTTGAAAGCCATGGGAATGATTCAAAAGATGTCACATTGGGTTCCACATGAATTGAAAGACAGAGACGTTGAAAGACGAAAAACCATTTGCGAATTGCTGCTTTAACGACAGAGCAGAAAGGGGTTTCTGCATCGAATTATTACGGGTGATGAGAAGTGGATCCATTACGAGAACCCTAAACGAAAAAAGGCCTGGGTGAAACCAGGTGAACCAGGTCCATCACAACCAAAACGAGATATTCACTGTGCAAAGGTTATGCTGTGCATATGGTGGGATATGAAAGGTGTGGTGTACTATGAGCTGCTGCAACCGGGTGAAACTATGAATGGAGAACGTTATCGACGACAATTAATGCGTTTGAAGCAAGCTCTGGCCAGAACACGACCAGAATGGGAGAACAGACATGATAAACTTATTGTTCAACATGATAACGCTCGCCCACATGTCGCAAAACCGGTCAAAACCTATTTAGAAAATGTCGGATGGGAAGTTTTATCCCACCCGCCGTAGTCACCAGACGTTGCTCCTTCGGACTACTACTTGTTCGATTGCATGAACAACGATTTGATTGGCCAGCGGTTTACTTCTTCAGAAGATATCGAAACATGGGTCTCTGAGTGGATCGCTTCCAAGGATGAGGACTTCTTTCGCCACGGAATCCGTACATTGCCTGACAGATGGGCGAAAGTGGTGGCTAGCAATGGACAATATTTTTCTTAAGGTATTTATGTATTTTGTGTTTGTACTACAGCTTCAATGTGTGCGTACCAACCGCACGAATTAATTCCTAGACCAAATAATAATAATAATAATAATATATTTATTATTATTATTTATACGGGCCGCGGTGGCTCAGTGGTAGAGCGTTCACCTCTGGTGCTAGGGGTCCCGGGTTCGATCCCAGCCCCCGCCAAGTGAACTTTCTGGTGGACAAACACCGTGCGCGTGGGTTTTCTCGGGGTTCTCCCGTTTCCTCCCACTTTCTTCATTCCACCATTTCATTCATTACTCATAATCACCGTCTCCTTTAGCCTAACCGGCGTAACCGTGGGACATAAAACTCAAAGATTTCATTTCATTATTATTTGTAGTAGTATTGATGTGAATTACTATGAATTTATTGTTGGAGTGACTTTGTACCCTTTCCCTTGAGTGATATCAACCATGAGCAGTAAATCTCATTGAGAAGCGTAAAGGAAATAATATGCGATATTTCCTGACAACCGGGTATTTTTTAAGAAACGTTGTCGTTAAAATGCTTTCATAAAATTGGAAGAATTGATTCTCTTCTCTGGACTGCGGGATTCAGTAATAGAGCTTTGTTCTTAATGCGTAGTGCCCAGTTTAAAAAAAAAAAAAATTTAACTAAGCCTAAAGGGCATAAATCATAATTGTGGGACGTTTTCATTCCATTTTTTCTTTTTATATTACCTAAATAAAGAAAAACGAAATTGGGGAAATTAACTCTCTTTCTACTCGTTAATCCTTCTCTTATTTCAATCGCAACCCGATAATTATGTGAGTACTAGGTAAAGTATAAGTATCCTTGAAATGAAGTCAGCGTGATGTCGGATTTTTATGAGGTGAAGATGAGCAAGTATGATGTCAGACTGAGATATCAATTGTCGACTTAAAGGCGAGTGAGCATTATGTGAATTTTCGAAGTGATGCTGTGAATGTGAAGTCCAGTAAGCATGAGAACAGATTGGCATGTAAACGTGAGGTTGAGTGAGGGTGATGCCGAAAGGAAGATGTGAGAGTGAAGTTGAGTCAGTGTGAATCCGATTGATGGCATGAGTTTAAGGATGAGTGAAGTTAAGTCAAAGTGGGAACATTTGACCATAGCTACTGAATTTAAAGAGGCTTGGGTGTTGGGTGAACTTCAGAGCCGCATTTTGATGAGGTTAGACTAAATCCTTTTATAATGGGCCATTCATGTTAATAAGCATTAAATCATTAAGCTGCCTCTTTCCATTTATGGCCTCAAACTGCTCTTTGTTATTACCCCGTAAACAAAAAAAAAAAAAAAAAAAAAAAAAAACTATTGGGAGGTAAAATTAGAAATAGAAATGTTAAATAGAAGATATCCACTATACTCGCTTTTCTACTTAGCCTGCTGTTCGGGAAGTTTCGAGCCCTGAATAGAGAAGTTACCAACTTCTACTATTTTATATAATAATACATAGGTATAGATCGCGGGAAGAAGAAGTACTCTATTATTCTTCACTGATTTAAAAAAAAAAAAACATTCATTCAGAATGAATTTAAAGCCCCAGAAATATAATCCATAGTCCATCAAAATAAAATATTTTACGAAAGTTCTCGTGGAACATGTTTAAGTATAAGGTATCCTGTTATTCGTTATTAACTTTATCTTCATGCAATGGAAATCATTAAACAACCTTAAAGGAAATAGTAGCGCCTATATGTGCCATATTTCTTCAAAGTGAAATTGTATTTTTTTTAAATGAAAATTATCGTGAAACATTTTAATTTTAATTTGGGAGTTTACTCTTATATTTTTGAGAGAATTTTACCTCAAATAGTGGGATGACTGATAAGCATTAAAGAAAATATGCGGCATGCTGAATCAGAACAGAATCCTTTGTCATTTGTCATAATTAGAAGAATTTGGTGAGAATTATTAGAAATTTTTATCACATAATTTAAATGAGGAAGCTTCCAAATTTGAGGGGAGATTACCTACTTAGGATTTTATCCACTTGTCTTTGAAATAAACTGATCGGAATTATGTTGACGCCCTAAAATACGTGATACAATCTTTTATCAAAATCGAATAATTTTTACATATTTTATTCTGGAGTGGAATTGACTTTACTGATTTTAAAATTCTTATGACTGGGGAATTTAGACCATAAAATGGGGTTGTTACGGAAAGTTGAAGAAAGATACGAAATTTCGTAACACTTGGATAAGGTCTACAGGGTTAAACGGCCACACACAAATGTTGATTGAGTTGGAAGTTTTAAAAGTTTACTTAAAATAAAATTATATATAGTCTATTCGTGCGGAACATACCAGATCCAGGATACTTTCCCATCTTCTTTGTCAAAATCTCAGAACAACATAAGAAAAAAATAAATAAAATCTTTGAGTTTAACGTAGCACAATTATGCTCGTTAGGCTAAGGGACGAGATGATTGGAGCAAGTGAATGATAATAGAAGAACTCGTGGAATGAAAAGTGGGACAAAACGGGAGTACCCTGAGAAAACCTACGGACACGATCTTATCCACCACAAACTTACTTGGCCGGGGATCGAAACAATGAGGACCCCACACACCAGAGGAAGCGCTCTACCACTGAGCCACCGTGCCACACAACAACAACATAAGAAAATTAGAAGTTACTAGGAAACATTTTAAGAAGCAATGCCTTTCAAAGGTAAAAATCACTGCCCGATGATCATCTTTTAATACCTCCATGAGCAGAATAGACTGATATGTCCTTCTCCTATATCATCTTTTTAAAACCATATACGTTATCCGGATATTATCCTTTATCCTTCATCCGTATATTATCCGCTATCTGAATGTTTTACTGCCCGAATATTATCCGTTATCTGAATTTTATTCATCATCCGAATGAATCCATTATCCGGTTATTATCCGCCATCCGGATATATCTGTTATTCGGATATTATCCGTCATCCGTTATCCGGATATTATCCGTTATCCGGATATTATCCGTCATCCATTATCCGGATATTATCCGTTATCCGTTATCCGGATATTATCCGTCATCCGTTATCCGGATCTTATCCGTTATTCGGATATTATCCGGTATCCGCTATCCGGATATTATCCGTTATCCGTCATTCGTTTTGTTATCCGTCATCCGGATATTGCAAATCCGGATAAGTTTCTATCCGATATCCGAATAAAAAATTATCCGGATATGGCCATCCCTAGTAGAGGAGACAGTGACGAGCTTTGAGGAACGCCAGATTGGAGAAAAATTGTATGAGAAAGTGTTCCGTTAATAGAGATATATGTTAGCCACCCTAATAAGAAAGAACGGATGAATCTGCTATATGAGGATGGTAGAAAATAGTTATGAAGTTAGTATAGTAAACCAGGGTGTCAGATTTTGTCTAAAGCTTTTTCTAGATTAAAGGCTACCAGACAAGAAGGAAAATCTGTGTTGTTTTGATTGTAAACAGCCGTAGATAGTCGTAATAACTGATCCAGCGTACTAAAATGAGGTCGGAATCAGGCTTGATGAATAGGAAGTAGGTTATGAATTGCAAGATGAGCGTGCATGCAGCGGACTAGAATGCATTCCAATATTTCGCAAAGGCAACTTGTGAAGTGAATAGGGCGATGAAACTGTACGTCAGATGGAGGATTTTTAGATTTGGGAAATATAAGAACTTTTGAGTATTTCCAGTCGAATGGAAAAAATCCAGTTCACAGGATGAAAGCATATATGGTGCTGAGAAAAAGTAGAAAAGCAGGTGATGCTTGCCTGATGGGAACATAGGTAACAGAATCACAGCCTGGGGCAGTGTAGCGTTTACAGAGCAATGTTTGGCGAATATCGTCTGGTTGAATTGGAGTGGTAAGCTGATTATTGGATTCTAAAGAGTGGTTGGTAGGTGGGCGCAAAGAAGCAGAGGTTGGATCTGTACGTCGGTTTATTAAATTTTGTAGGCGCGGTGTATGTCAACCTGGGAGAGGCGTAAAAATATCTTGAAAAAATGAAGCAAACGTATTAGCTTTATCCATATCAGTGATGACTGCCTGATTATTCTGGACAATGGGGTACGGTGTGCGGGATACTGTCCCCAGGGGCGTTCCGAAGGCTCATAAGGTGGGGGGTGTAGTGCGTTAATGTGCCGAATGGATAAGTATGATGTACCGAATAACGAGAGGAGCTCATTAGTTTATTTTGGAATAGAAAGATTCCCAGAACCATCTTTCTGGAGCATTATCTGTTTGCCGTATGGTTACGTAAAGAGTCTTGAACATTATTCGTTTATCATTACACAGTTTGAGATCACAAAATGAGCTTTCAAATTGTATATATATATATATACAATTTGAAAGCTCATTTTGTGATCTCAAACTGTGTAATGATAAACGAATAATGTTCAAGACTCTTTACGTAACCATACGGCAAACAGATAATACTCGAGAAAGGTGTATATATATATACCAAATACATATACAGTATATACCAAATACATGTCATAAGACCGTATTATTTCACTTCTGCTTTACACATTCTTAAAACAATGAATAATCGATAATGCTACCATAAAAAGAAAACACTACACAGAAATTAATATTATAAAGGAAGAAGTACATTATGAAAGGCTCACCGGATAAATACCTTAGGGAGTGTATTACAGTTTTAATGTTTGTATCGAACTAAGGTTTTTGTCGTTATTTTTAAATCGACAGTAAAAATTCAAGAATGACAACTATTTTACAGGTAGGAATGTGTGAACTTAACAATGTTCGAAAAATATGCATTTTCTTTTTCCAATTAAGATTTGGTTTCGCTACGATTGTACAAAATCAGCAAGGTCCTATCACATTACGAGCATATTATAATGTTCTCGGGTTACTTAATACTTAGAATTCCTTATGACGTAAAAAAATCAAAGTGCTTTTCCTCAAAACTAGTTTGTAAGAAGCGCACTTTACACACTCGCCAGCCAATGTACTATAAACTTTTGATTTGTAAAATATCCTCTTTTTGCAGAGTATTCATTTTTTGCCAACATGAAATTTTTACATAAATGAACATCACATATCCATTATATTTGAATACAACGAGTTACAATTAAAAAAGTGAAATCTTGTTTCTTTAACTCGTGCACTATATAAATTAGACCTAATAATAACAATAACATACTTCTACTCTCAAAAATAAATTTCACATATTTTTAAAGAGGAAGAAGTTACACTTTTACTCAAATTCTTGAAAATAACAAGAATTTACATACCGAAGTATATCTTACATTTTAGAAAGAAATACGTTTTGTTTAAAGAAATTCACGTGAACCAACAAAAATTTACTCTGAATCTATCTGGACACGGCGATGTTTAAGAAGTGCCCATCTGTGAACAATCTGGCTTATATTAAGACTATCTACAACATCTTTCTTGCTACACAGTATCATGAGGTAATCTAGTCTAATGTCTGTCATTGTCGTACGTATATAGTTTTTAACTAGCTTCAATTTGCTGAACGCTCTCTCATTAGACGCAACTGACACTGGGGCTGTAATAGCAAGACGACAAATGTTGTTTGCCAGGGGTAGCATATTTTTCATAGTTTCAGCTGTACCCATTACACCTGATAATGATACTTCACTCACGCACTGATCACTGAGAATTTCCAACTCGGATAGCACTGCGAAAGAATCAAACTTTGAAGCTGCTGCTGGATATAAAGAAACTGCTCCTTCAACATGGCTAATATTGATATTATCTCTCTTGATGAATGCACTGAAAATTGAGAAAAGAGGTTTGACTATTTCTACGCACTTCTTCAGATTTTCCTTGGACAAGATAAGAAGCGTATCTAACACTGCTATAAACTCCTTTGAATAAAAAGACTCCAGAGTATGATGAACTTGCGACTCCGCGTTGTCATCCAGACGTTTAGGCGCTACACGACGACGATGATGACGGTTGAAGTCAATTTCAGCATCAACACCCAAAGCGTCTGCAAACGAAATGGCACTCAGAATCAGATTCTTCATTCCTTCACTGTCATTCCTGATATCTTCCAATGATCTTATGATGCTTTCAATGATAACAAATGCCTCAAGAATGTTTAGTTCCTTCTCTTCAAGTTTCTGTATTAAAATCCTAACCTTATACATAATATTTTTCATAAACATTATTGAAACAATGAAGTCAAAACACAACAACTTCTTTCTCAGACTAAGCGCTGCAGATTTTGTGTTATTATCAAACTGACAAGACGTAGACATTGTATTTAGAACCTTCACGACTTCATTAAGTGATGCCCAGAGAGCTCTGATTGTTTAGGCGGCCCCTGTCCAACGGGTCTTTGAAAGCCTACGCAAATGAAGTGCTACTTCAGATTTGGATAGTTCTCTACTTAAGAAATTAAAAAGTTTTGTACTTGATGTAAAAAATACGTACACATTTTCAAGGACACTAAAGAACTCACCAATAATAGCACTTGCATGACAACTATGTTTCAGAAACTTGTTAGCTCTGTGTGCCTGACAAGGCAAGTAAGGGATTTCGCGCCCTACAATTTCAGATAACTTTCTCTGTGCTCCTTTGTTTTCTCCTGACATTGCGCTGGCACAATCGTAACACTGAAATGCTATATGGTTCAAATCTAATTCATTCCTTACAAGAACATCATAAATTGTTTCTGCAATTCCCTCACCAGTCTTGTCTGGAAGTTCAACAACTTCAAGAAGTCACTCCTTAGCCTTACCCTCTTTATCAACATAAGGAACAACAACAGAAAGACGGTCTTTATTAGAAGTGTCAGGCGTCGAATCTGCCATAACTGAACAAATTTCCGCCTTTTTTATTTCATCAATATTTTTTTCTTGTTTCTGTTGCAAGTAGTTCTATGAATTCATTCTGTGATTTCCCTCCCAAGTAAGACACATGATATGGACGCAAATTCCGATCATAAAGCCACTTTTTCATTACGCTGCAATGCCTAGACATAAGCTGAACGAGTTGCTGAAAGTTTCCATTGCAGTCATCGCCCCCACCACAAAATGCCAAACCTTGTCTTCCTAAAGTACGAGCGATGTCCATTAAAATTTTTAAAGCCTGTGTGTTGTAAACATTCTCCTCTTCCTGTCTAATTATCTCCTTTCGTTTTGTTTTACTCAATAGAATGTCAACATGAGTTGTCTTTGAAACAAAATTGCAATAGTCTTGAAGTGCTGCTTTGTGTGCTTTCGAAGAAAAGTGTTGTGCCAATTTGCCGTCTTTAGACTTTCCAATGCTTTTCATTCTATGCCACTGCCTTACACCTAGTCGAACCCAAGTTTCATCAGCACATTCTCTGCCAACACCCTTTGGAAAAAGACTGCAAACGAAACAAAATGCTGCGTCTTTCTCAATGCTGTATTCAATATGAGGATACTCTTTATACCATTTAGGACTGAAACGCGATTGCTTCGTTTTACTTACACTTTCATTTACTGGAAACCGCGTTAACACTGGCTGATGCGGGCCAAGAGCTATTAGATGGTTTCTTTGGTTGTCTGTCGTAATCTTCTTTCTTTTATCTGGATCATGCTCTACAAGATCATTCAGTTCTTCATTTGGTAGAATCTTCACTTCATTTGATATGTGTTCAAGAGCCTGGTTTGCACTTTATATACATTCAGCACATTTGTCCCGTATAGTTGTCATAAGTTGTATGTTCTCCAGAAGGAACAAGATGCGATTTGGAGAATCTTCATTTTCTATCTTAGATACTGTTAATTTACATTCCTCGAAGTTACTGAGGAGCGCTGAGATTTGACTAGCACACTCCACCCAACTACATTCGGTTTCGTTAGATTTTTGAGTAGAAGAATTATCTTCATCTTGTTTTAACATTTCTTTTGTTTGACTTGTTAGAGACGAACCAAGATCGCTAGGGTCTGCACTAAAACTGGACAACACTACACTGTCAATTTCTACGCTTTCCGTTGACAACAGAGCTTCAGAATTCCCACTAACTTCTTTCACATTTAATGGAACAGTATCCTGTATTTTTTTCTACTATTTCAAATTTATCTTGCGTTAAAGGCCTTGAAAATGTCTCAAGAGAGGGCACCAATGCTTCTGCTGGTACATCATGTTCCTACAAATAAGATAAGAAAATTCTATTGGTTTGCATACTATTTTGTCCCTTTGACTACATTAGTGTTAAAGGTAAACACTAAGGCCAACAAGATTTCATTAAAATTGCAAGCAAAAAAGTTTCTGGGTTTTGTGCAGTCTTTGCAACGAAAAGATGTTTTGGTAAAGGTCTGTTTTTTTCTTTCTTCAAAAAATTCGCATACAGGAGGGTCGCGTTAATCCGAATATTAATTACTCTAACTCTTAAGTCTTAACTATTCGTATTATCGAATTGTTTGTATTACCAAGACGCCCAAGGGGCAGTCACAAATACAAATACAGTCACAAATGTCACAAATACAGTTAAAACGAATATAGGTTTAGGTTCAAGTCCAGTACAGTACTTTTTAATAAATATTAAAACGTCATTTATTTATTTAACGACCACTCGATACGGCTCAACACGGGACATTTAACAATAACAACAACGAAGGAAAGGATTTGGGAAGGAATCGGCCAGTGCCTATTTACTAAGTACCATTTCGGCATTTGCGTGGTAAGACTGAGGAAAACCCTGAAATCCCGGCAGTCAGAATGGTCGGCAGCGGGATTCGAACCTACGATCTCCCTATGCGATGCGAGCGCTCTAGCGACTGAGCTACTTCGGAGTGTTGTATCATTTTTTCTGGCCTTCTGGCCTGATATATTTTATTCTTACGAAAAGTTCCGTTAGCTGTTTCATAAAAAAATATCGACTGGTGACGACTGAAGCTCGTTTGGTCTAGCGCGTTATTTGAATTAACGTTGTTTCGGATTAAGGCGAACTGCTTGAAATATGTTATGGAAATACAGTATATAATTTGTACTTACTTTAGTTGAATTCGTTTTCACTCCAGTTCTTCGAGCAGCTTCAAATGGATTTAGGGGTGTACCAACATGTACAGTCAGCGACAGTAATAAGTGGAAATTGGATACATAAGAAATGATAGCTTTTTCCAGTAGCAGAATAGTTTCACTCTATGTCTGATAGTTGGACAACCAACATGCCAGCAAATACATGCCCGAAAACATAACATGCCAGGATATTCCTCCATTTGGAGGAAAAAGTATTACTATCTGAGAGCATCACTTAGAGAAACAACCACGAGATAAATCTGCAGAAATTCCATTCACATTAAGTTCAACGATATAGGAATTAATACAAAGAAAAAGAAAAGAATAATACGTTTCATGCAGAAACCAACGGAAAGCTAAACAAAATGAGAAAAGAAGGAAAGAGGGAAAGGAAAGAGCAAAAGACATGGGAATAAATTAAATATTAACACTTAAGGATAAACAGTGTCCGTCTTTCCCCCTGCCCCCGTCTTGGTTTTTCTCCCTTCATAGGATAAATCTCTTTCAGTATCAAACGCGAACATCATTTATAGTGTTTGATTCCATGAAAAATTTTTAATTCAGTCTAGATCGAGACTCGAACCCCAGACCCTTAGAATAACAGTCTCACGCGGTATCCACTTACGTACACAGGCTCTATCTAATGCGTTTATAAATCAGCTATTACCCGCGCTGTTATCAAACGTGTTAAATCAGCCATTGTCGGTGAGCCACCCCAGTTCCATTTGAAGTTTAAATTTTATTTACCTCACTTAGCCACCTATGGGTAGCAGTCCCCTTGCTTTCATAAAAAGCATTTGTTCTCTAGATTAAAATCAAGAATGAATTAATCTGTACTCTTGGGAGCATACTGGTGCACCAACATATCTATGTATGTATGTATGTATGTATGTATGTATGTATGTATCTATCTATCTATCTATCTATCTATCTATCTATCTATCTATCTATCTATCTATCTATCTATCTATCTATCTATCTATCTATCTTTCTATCTATCTATCAATCAATCTATCTATATATATATACGTCGAATTGATTGAGGATTAAAAGAGCGACTTCGTAAATTTACGGAACGCGTGTTAACACAACAGTAAGGACATCTCGTAGCGTTTTTACGTAACACACGCAGTGTAAAAAAAGTTTCAAAACCAGAAGTCGGAAGGTATGCCGTGGCTAAGTCGGTAAGACGTCTGCTTGCTGAGTGGGGAAATCCGGGTTCAAATCTGTGCCGGTATGTTTTTTTTCTGTTGTGTTGAAAATACATTTCTATATTTTTGCGATTGAAATTGCTTTCTTTCATTATTTGTAGATTATCTTAAATTAGTGAAGGCCAAGTAAGGTCAGGTTACATATATGTCTGCTTTACCTGTGTGTACAGTCCAGATATGGAGTGGGTCAAATGGGTCAAGATTTGTTAGTAGGTCAGTGGGTCGTGGGTCAACAGGACGTGACTCACTGTGACACACCACCCACCGTGACCTCTGACTCACGCTGACCCTACGTTTTAAATTTTAAGGTCTCCCTCTTTATTCGGCCTCCCTCCTTCAAGGTCTCCCTCCTTATTATTAAATTCATTGTATAGATAATTATTGAGTTGAGTTGATTTTGAGTTTAGCGTCCTTTTCAGCAGCGAGGCTATATGAGACGGGACCTACTGATTAACAGAAACCGAAACACATGAGCTCCCGTTGGAAATCAAACCAGGGTCTCCCACGCCACAGTTATATAATTGTGTCTTACATAGCAGTTAATATTCTTGCTATAAAGTATCAAATAACTAAACATTTGATGTAAATAAATGAGAAACCTAAAATATTGCAGATTACTGCAATTGCGATTTAATTCAATTTTAAGCATTACACATCCATATGGATTGTTGAATTTGCTTTATAAAGATGCAGGTTATGAATTATAGTAATTTTTTTCAATCAAATGAAATTAAATTAAGTTTGACGTCCCATGCTATTTCGGCTAGGTAAAGGAGACGGTGATGATGAGAAATGAATGAAAATTGTGCAACGATGTAGGTAGGAGGAAACAGGAGAATCCTGAAGAAACGAACGCACACGGTATTTCTTCACCACAAATCTGACTTTGTGCAAGCTGGGATCGAACCAAGGACCCCATGCACCAGAGGTGAACGCTCTACCACTACGCCACCGCGGCCCTATGAAAAATACAACCATATTTATTCTCTCTCTCTCTCTCTCTCTCTCTCTCTCTCTCTCTCTCGCTCTCTCTCTCCATATATATAGGTATCACAAGCATGAATAATTTTCATTTTGGGGGGCGCGTTGGCTCAGTGGTAGAGCGTTCACCTCCGGTGCTTGGGGTCCCTGGTTCGATCCCAGCTCCCGCCGTTTCGACTTTGTGGTGGACAAACGCCGTGTAGTGGGTTTTCTCGTTGTTCTCCTGTTCCCTCGCACTTTCTTCATTCCACCATTTCATTCATTTCTCATCACCACCTTTCTCCTTTAGCCTAACCGGCATAACTGTGGAACGTAAACCTTAAAAATTTCCATTCAAAACCATTACCCTTACACTTTTCTTATATGGAGAGAAGTGCTGAAACCAGAAATCGTTAATTTGAAGCACTTACACTATAAATAGAAGGTTAAGGTAAGGATAGAACCTATCCTTGGGACATTAAATCGATCGAAAGAAAACTCCTCGACATCTTTTACAGTTGATGCTCTGTGAAAATCTGAAACCAGATGTATTAGTCAATTCAACCACTCCTACTTTTGATATGGTGCTGCAAGCTGTGATGATATATATACAATTGAGAGGTTGTATCCATTGCAAATACCGTTTGTCACTATCTATTACCATTTCTGTCTACCATTAGTGATAACCTTTTAAACCAGAAATGTTTAATTTGAACATGTTTTGGATTGAACATATACTTAATGGACTCGAAGGAACCTATTCTTGGAAAGCTAAATCAATTTAAAAAATATATCTCGTATCTCCTACCATGTTTGCTCTATAGAAATAGGTATTACAACCGGAAGTAATAGTAACTTTGAATCACTTTCGGTTTAGTAGTGCGTTGTGGATTGTCATTTTATGTTATCTTAAGACACTGAATTGTTTGTGAATAAATATGCTTCTTTCTTTTTGCTATCATTTGCTTTCAATGTCGATAAACGTCGTTCAAGTTTTAACAACTTCCGCTCTAACTAGAGCTTTAACGGAAAATATGGAATCCATTAAACAGACGCTGTGGTTGTTCAGGTAAAACCATTATAAGTCTTTCTATTTTCTCGGGATAATAATGTATAGGCATAGGTCACTTCTACTATATATTAACTTCGCGGATTAAAGGAAACTTGTAGCTTCACGAAAGGCATTTGTTGGTCCTTCAAGGTCAACACAAGAACAAAAAAAAACTAATACTAGGTGTGCCTTTACAAGTGACTCTACTATGATAACAGCAGAATGCTGCCTATGTTTAACATATTATGCCTCCGGGGGTTAGTATAACGCGTAACTGTGTGGAAATCGCTGCACACAACAGGTCTTAGGAATACTCAAAAATACGTAAAATTGAAAGAACAGAAAATAGTGCATTTTTGAAATGAGCATATAATTCACACTTCACGCAAAGTTCCAATATGGGAAATCAGTCAATATCTTCAGTTGAAATTACAGAAAGAAACTGGCTATTTAAAACTCCAAGTGTAAACCTGCACTTGGAGCGATTCTTTAGCTATATCACAACGCATTTTCAAGAGTTGCCTCTATGGTGAAGCGTGCTTAATAGTGCTGTTAAAGTTCTAGAACCGGAGGGCGGCGGTTCAACCCTGAGTACAGTAAAATTATTTTTTCAAAATAGAGATGGCTTTTTTTTAAATATATAAAGTTGTATTTTGAAGTGATTCTAAAACAAATTCAGATAAACTTTCACATTTCCAAGCTCACTCGTATTTATTCGCCATGTCCAAATTTCACAGAAATAAATCCCTACCTTAAGCGGGTTTGCATATCCAGACTCCTAAGTATGAAAACATTTACGCTCATTCCAACCTCAATCATTTCATGAATTCAACCTGATTTACGTATGTTATTAAGACGTAAAATTGAACGTGATTTATTCTACAAACACTTTTATACATTGCAAGAGCTGTGACGTTCAAATATTCACTGAGAACTCATAGTGGTATCGCAGTAAACAAAAGCGAGTATGGAACAGTAAACTTCTTTCACAAAAATTAAAAGAAAGCCTGCAAAAGGATGCAAAAAGGTCGAGGGGTTTAGGTCGATACTCTATCAATCATATGTTTGTGTGTTAAAACCCGATAATAAGTTTTTCTAAGTGTCTTTCTATTTTCATTTGGAGGCGGAAAACATTTCTTTGAGTAACTCATTGGAAACTTCTTTTGTTTCAAATTCGGCTAAGACGGAACAATATATCAATTGCAAATCTAAAATCCATAGCTGAAAACAAAATATAAAGTACGTTTTCCCATTATTATCCCATTATTTTCCTCTGATTTGTAACGAAAAGCTAACTCTAAACAATGGTGATTTGAGAAATTTATCCTCGGGGGAATTTTTAATAGGGTTGGCGGGTTTACTCACTGGTAATCCACATTAAGAATGATCTAAGGTATGGTCCCGAAGGCAGAAATTTCTTAGCTTGAGAAGAGTCTCAAATTCTTATTCAGATTACTCTCTGAAATTATCATAGCTTAAAAGCTTTTCGTAACAAAATATAATATTACACTTCTTTCTCTTTCTACATTTTGAAATACTACTATCATAACTTATAAAGAATTATAATAAAAACATAAAAAATATAATACTAATCACGTTAAAGTTATCCTGTAAGTTACAATTTTGTGTTTGATTAAAACTCAATTTTTTTCGCATTGCACTTGAAAGTAACTCATCTCTATATAATCCTGACCTGAAAGCCATGCTCAACTCCAATTAATTAACCAATCTTTATAAGAATATTTTTTACTTTTCTATTTTCACTATTCCATATATATACACTTTCAAAATAAAACTCTCGAAAGCGTATATTAGACGAGTGGAGACTCACAAATAAATTATCATTTATCATACATATTGGTCTCTATTCGAAATTCTATTTGAAATTCTATTCGAAATTCGAATCCGACAGGAACACAGACAGAAACATCTAGACCTCGTAAAAAGGGAGAGAAAAAATTCGTTGGACTCTCCGGGGACTCGAAGTAAGCTTGCAGGGTGTTATACAAAAAGGATCGCCTTAGACCACTTGGCCATGGTAGCAACTAGTGATTGTAGCAAAGGCTTCGAGTAGCAGTTCTTCTTACAGAATAGCATGTATTTTCTATTGGTTAAAATTTAAGCCTAATTTACTTTGATGTAATATGTCCATTAGTTTGTTTTATGAACACGTTATTGATTACTTTGACGAATGATGTATGTTGTTGATATAGATTCTATTACACATTCTTTCATAAATTCTATAGAAAGTATCAAGGCTATGTATTATCTTTCATGAAAGTTGACTGGTGCATGCGCAGTACAGGGAGAAGGCGAAGAAGGAAATGCTAATAGATTGTTAGAATGTTTCCCTCGCAAGCAGTAGTTCTCAACTTGGAGGCGCGCTTCCTCCTTCTGGGGAGACGTGAAGGGTTTACAAAGTCCCTTCGTTTCGTTGTATCTCTTGAATTATTATATACAATATCCAGCCACATCTTCTACACATTTGGAAGTGATAAAACGTAGCATAAATTAACCGTCCTCCACACACGGTGCTTGTTGATTTTCCAAGATTAAAAATTGATATAATTTTTATTTCAATAGAATATACAAGTTTCAATAAGAGGGCTTACAACACTTTAATCCCATGACTCTTCGATACGTCACTGCCTGAACTGTAACTTTCAAGTAGAATAGAATAATATAAACATGTGACCTACTAAATATATTTTTGGTTCACTATACGTTCTCAGAAATATCCACTGTTACAATGTCAGTAAGTGTTAAGTAATTTATTGTAAATCTTTGTACTTTCATTTTTCCTCCTTCTTCCCAACTAAGATTAAAAAATGTAATATTCAGAGGTTAAGAATTCGAAATATTACGTATATTTTAGCGTATTACGAAATTATATTTAATCGATTCCGACAGGAACGCAAATAGAAACGTCAAGAAGAGGTAAAACGAAAATTGTAGTCTGGTGAGATTCGAACTACCCTTGAGTGATGCCTCGAAAATCTACAGTCGAATGTCTTAATCCACTTTTTATCTACTTATTACTAGTTACTACTTAATTTTATTCGCTTTTTGCTTGTTTAATTTGCTTTACCAGTAACCTAAAACGACAGGGACATGAGCACAGAAACATCGAGGAAAGTTAAAATTTCAAAGGCTCTCCCACTGGGAATCGAACCCGGGAGCCCGTACAACAAAGTGGCAAGTGCAAGCCACTAGATCAGCGGGGAGGGCATCCACTCGACTATGTAAGCAGTTACGATTGTAGTAAGCGTGTTTCATGTTACACCTTTCATTACAGTATGAAATTTACTTTGTATTACCTGAAGTTTAAGCCTATTTTGGCCTGGTGCAATACGTCTATTGAAATTGTTTTGTGTTAACTGTATTGTTTACTTTGACGAATGATATGTATTGTTTATATAGGCTCTATTACGTATTAGTTCATAAATATTAAGCAATTATCAGGATTATTTATGAGCTTTCATAAAAATTCACTGGTGTATGTGCAGTAGAAACAGAAAGATACACTTTACCGACATTACTCATACAAGTCAGAATTCAAATTTCTAACAGATTGTCAAAATGCCTCGCTCTAAGAGCTGTGGAGAACTGTCTGTTGCTCTGCGAGAAGAAATCGTAGACCGAGCAACAGTGGGACAAACTCTGCCTCACATCGCTAGGAATATGGGCTGTGACAAGAAAACAGCCAAGAAATGGATTCAGAAACATAAAGAATGTGGTGAATGGTTCAGGTCTCGGTCAAGAAGTGAAAGGCCTAAAGCGACAACTGCAGCTCAAGAGCAAACGTTAGTTACAGAAGCAATCAACAAACCTCTACGCCACGCGTCGATCCTTTTGGACAAAGCCATGGAATATAATTGTTCTCACGAAACAATAAGAAGATTATTGGGGACTGATCTCCACTGTTCAAGACCCGCTAGGAAGACTCTTCTGACTGAAACGCAAAAGACCAGACGAATGGAATGGGCACAGAAGAACACAACCCAACCTCTGTCATATTGAGACTTAGTCATTTGGACCGACGAGAAAGTTTTTAAGTCTAACCAGCAACGCAGAGTTATATTGTATAGACCACGCGGAACCAGGGATGCTGAACAAAATATCAGTACTTCTTGTTCAGAACGAATATTAGCACACTTTTGTGGATATATGATGGCTGCTGGTCCTGTAGATTTGGTTGCAGTGCCCGAGAGAATGAACAGCACTGTTTACGTTAATATCTTCGAAAATACATTGTTACCGTCCTTAGAAAGAAACTTCCCCGAACAGGAAGAATATATATTTATGCATGACAACAGTGTTGTTTGCACTTCCCGGCAAACACGAGAGTGGCTAAGTGAACAACCGGAGTTAATTTGTATAGAGTGTACCCCTCTATCCCCAGACTTGAACCTAATTAAACATTTGTGGGCCTAGATGGTGCAAGAATGGAAAGAGAGAAGTGACGACAGAGGCAAAACGTTTCTTCAAAATCAAGTTACGGAACTGTGGCAACACTTACCTGACACACCGTCATATTGCTCGAGACTTGTATCTAGTATTCCCTCCAGATTAAGAAGTTATTGACTTTTAAGGTGGCTACATGAAGTACTAGTGTGTTATTTTTGTGTAAACATTTATTTTTCATTTATTTGTTATATTTTTTTAGAAGAGCAAGACAGTCGTTCTTCATTCATTTCTTTTGTTTGTTTACTTATTAGTTCGTTAAAACGTAAAGGAAGAGTAGTATATCTTCAATAAGTATTTATAAATTTACTTAGAACGTTTCTAAGAACGCACTTATGTCTTTTTTTACTCTATATCATGCCCATTATTACTTTCATTTCAGTTCATTAATTACTTTAATTCACATCTTGGATAAAAGTATTCTTGTCTTTTTAATGATGTTTTCCCTTTTGGTTGTTTAATTTCTAGATACAAGTATTATTTTAATTCGAATGAATAAAGCTCATTTTGTTTATTGTCATTTCTTTAATAGCTGAGTTCGAATTCAAGAACAATGTAGTGTAATTTACATTCTTTATTCTTCGTATAGTATAGTACTGCCAATATAAAGTATCATTTTTCATGAGTCCAGTTGATTAGTGAGAACTTGGACAAACTTTAAACTGATAATTCTTTAAGCAATAACAACAGTAAAATACATTTAAGCTGTTCCTTATACTTCACAGCAATGAAACCAATGTTTTGTATTGGTTAAAAAATAAAGCAACCAGAAGTTTCCTAAGAAGACCTATCCTTCCGTACAAAACATAGGCCTAAAGTAAAGTGAGGCAATACATTACTAAAATATATTAATATTTCGAATTATTAACCTCCTCTTGTTACACCTTTCAGGCTTAGTTCAGAAGAAAGAGGGAAAATGAAAGTACAAAGATTTACAACAAATTACTTAACATTTACTGACATTGTAATAGTGGATATTTCTGAAAACGTATAATGATCCAAAAATATATTTAGTAGGTCACATGTCTATATTATTCGATTCTAACTTGAAAGTTACAGTTCTGGCAGTGACGTATCGAAGAGTCATGAGGTTGAGGGGTTGTAGGCCCTCTTATTGAAACTTGTATATTCTATTGAAATAAAAATTATTTCAATTTTTAATCTTGGAAAATCAACAAGCACCGTGTGTGGAGGACGGTTAATTTATACTACGATTTATCACTTCCAAATGTGTAGAAGATGTCGCTGGATATTGTATATAATCATTCAAGAGATATAAGAAAACGAAGGGACTTCGTAAGCCCTTCACGCCTCCCCAGAAAGAGGAAGCGCGCCTCCCGGTTGAGATCTATTGCTTGCTAGCGAAACATTCTAACAGTCTGTTAGCATTTCCTTCTTCGCCTTCTCTGTGTACTGCGCATACACCAGTCAATTTTCATGCAAGATAATAAATAGCCTTGATACTTTCTATAGTATTTATGAAAGAACGTGTAATAGAATCTATATCAACAACATACATCATTCGTCAAAGTAATCAATAACGTGTTCATAAAACAAATTAATAGACATATTACATCAAAGTAAATTAGGCTTAAATTTTAGGCAATAGAAAGTAATGCTATTCTGTAAGAAGAACTGCTACTCGAAGCCTTTGCTTCAATCACTAGTTGCTACCTTGGCCAAGTGGTCATACTGTGTTTGCTTGTTGAAGTGAGTAGACGTGTCTTTGCTCTGTGCAACAAGCTCTGACGTGTTTACCTTCAACGGTGCTTTCCTTAGCATTCAGTTTTGGTGTTGTTCTTTTTTGTTCTTTTTTTCCTCTGTTACTTTTGTGAGTGAATTCGTTGAATGAACCATGTCGTTAAAAAGGTTCAATACATTAAAATATGATTTTGGTGGTGTTTCACATCGACCAAGTACCTTGAGTTTGCATCAGTGGCTCAGTGATTCTTTCAAGTTTTCTGTTGACGATGTCTTGAGTATTGAAATGGATGTTTATCGTAAATTGTTGTATGTGAAACTTCGTACCGAAGAACTTTGTGAAAACGTTTTCCGTGCTTCTGACGGAACTGTCTACTGTAGTAATACAGATGGTCAACAGGCGGTACCAGTTTTGTGGGTTAATGTACAAATTGTAACAGTTAAATTGCTTTGTACACCAATGGAACTTGACGATTTTGAAATTAAGAAAGTTCTTAGGGACTATTTATTTATTTATTTATTTATTTATTTATTTTGACTTATTTTACATGTCGAGGTTAAGGCTATATGTAGCCTTATCTACCACCTAAACATGACACAAAATTGAAAAATCAAAGGATATAGCTAACAATAGCAAAAGGAAAAAAAAGTTTAAAAAAAACACAAGAAACAGACTGTCACTTGGACACACACACACACACACACACACACACACAAATGTAATATACTGCTACACGAAAGTACATACATGTTATAATATGTGTAATAAGTAATAAGTGTTGAGTTTCATATCTTTATGACAGGCTTCTCTATTGGCTCTTCTGTCTCTGTGTCCATTCAACCCTGCTTCGATAACAATAAATTATAAACTGCTCTTTTAAAAGATGCTAAAGATTTTGACTCACGTACCGAGGTTGGCAAAGTATTCTAATCACGACACGTTGAAATTATATATGATTTGGATGAATAAGTTGATCTATGAATAGGAATTGCAAGTTGGCTATTAAAACGTGATCTTGTGTCCCTCTCATGGAAATCGCTTAAAAAATTAAGATGGTTTAGAAGATAGGAAGGTTCTGTAAAAGTAAGCGTTTTATACAGCAGTACCAACGAGTGCAATTTTCGCCGTTGCTGCATCTTCAGCCATTGCAGCTTTTTAAAGAATGGCGTAACATGATTTGAGAATTTTAAGTTAAAAATAAAACGTATACAAGCATTTTGTACTCGCTGCAAACGCTTTTGTAAATGTATATCAGCGTCAGTTAAGGCGGTGTCACAGTACTCCAAATGTGGTACCACTAGGGTTCGAACAAGAGTTTTTTTCAACTGTGTTGGTAAAAAGTTTTTTAATTTGCTGAGAGAATGAAGAATTCCAAAAGCCTTCTTGCATGATGCGTTAATTTGATCGGACCAAGTTAAATATTTGTTAAGTATGACGCCAAGATTTTTCACAGAGGAAGAGAAGGGAATATTTACGCCTTCTAAAGTTATATTGGGAACAAGTGAAGCATCTATTAACGTCGTTGCACGTTTGGAAGTAATTAAAATTGACTTTGATTTGACTGGATTTATAATCAAACAATTATTTGCTGACCATTTAGCCAAATTACTTAAGTCTTCGTTCATCTTTGTTATACAAGTATCTATTTGCTTTGGTGAAGAAGATAGATACAATTGAACATCGTCCGCATACATGTGATACTTACAGTGTTTTAGAGATTGTGCTAAGTCATTAATATAAAGGCAGAAAAGAAGAGGCCCTAAAACACTACCTTGAGGAACCCCACAAGGAAGGTTACGCTGACCAGAAACTAAGTTGCAACCACCACATACTGTTTTCGGTCGCATAAGTAATTTTGGACCCACTTAGCAGCTGAAGTAGAGAAACTAAATTTTTGTACAAGTTTCTGTAGCAAAATGTCATGGTTTACTGACTGGAATGCTTTGCTATAATCCAGTAAGGTAAGTATGGTTATCTCTCTCTTGTCCAAAGCAGAACGTATATCATCAGTAATACTGGTAAGGGCTGTAGAAGTGCTGCAATGTTTACGAAACCCGGATTAAAAGTTCGAAGGTGCTCACATATTTGATCACTTACAATATATTCAAGAGCTTTAGATAGGGCAGGTAATATTGAAATGGGCCTTAAGTCTTCTGCAGATCGGGCATCCTTAGTCTTAGGGAGAGGCAGGACTCGTGCTGTCTTACACAAGACTGGGAATGTTCCGGTAATAAGGGAAAGATTAAATAAATTGGTAATTGGGGAGAGGACGAAGGGTAATATTTTCTTGATCAATGTTATGCTTATTTCATCAGCACCTATAGCAGTGGATTTTATCCTCTTAATCGCTTTCATTACATCATGTGGGGTAACACAAGTGAAAGAGAAAACATTTTCTTCAAAATTAGGGATTTGTCCTGTATTATCAGATCTTGCATTTATCTGTGAGCTAGAACTATCAATTCTACAGAAATAATTGTTAAGATAATCGGCAGAGAAAGGAGCAGCTACATCCGGCTGGACTCTTTTGCTGCTACGAATGCCAAGTAGCTTCAAATTTCTCCAAAGATGGGAGGGATTCTTGTTCTCAAACAGGGTGTAGGAAAATTTTAATTTCGCATTACGCACGGCTTGATTACATCTATTTCTAAGGATCCTATATTCCTCAAATTTGTCATTTAAGTTGGGTAGATTCAATTTACGTGCTTTCTTAAATTTACTATACGCTCTGTCGCGACAAGCCATTAAACTTCGAATTTCATCTGTAATCCAGGGCGAAGGAGAACGAGAAACACGTTTTTTTCTCAAGGGGGCATGAATGTTCAGAAGATAGAATATTAACTTATTGAAATAAGATAGTTGGTCATCCACAGAAGGAAAAGAACTTATTAGATGCCAAGGCAATAACGCAGCATCACGCAAGAGTGCTTCATTGTTAATGTTGGCTAAATCTCTGTATAAAACTACTTTAGGCTTGAATTTGGGAGTCTTAATAGAATAGCAAAGATAAGATCATGACGCGAAATGCCAGGTACTGAAAATTGACCGAAATGAAGAACTCTATCAATGTCGGAAGTTAAAATTAAGTCAAGAAGTGAATCAGAGGTGGTAGTATGAAACGTAGCTTCGAGCGGACAGATGGAAAAATTTAAGGATGTAGTAATCTCGCGGAATGTTTCTACTTCACGTTTAGTGGACAATAAATCAAAGTTCATGTCCCCAAGTATGAGACTATGCATATAAAGTGGTGAGATACGAGAAATATCTTCTTCGAAATTCTTAAATGATGCCCCTGGTGGGCGGTACACACAAGCCAAAAGCAATTTTTGGTTCTCAATACATATCTCAACTATGATGTACTCAGATTCGAAGCTATAATGACCACCTGATTGACAAAGAATTTTTGCGTCAATGTCATTTCGCAGAAAGATTGCAACCCCACCACCACCTTTGTTAAGGCGATCGTTTCGGATAATTTTGAAGTTATTTAACAATACCAGATCATTAGAAAGAGTTGGCTTTAACCAAGTCTCGGAAACTAATATTGCATGCAAGTTCTCAACGGAATGAAAAATAACTTCGAACTCAGTATAATGTCTGACAAGGCTCTGCGCATTAATGTGCACAGCATTGAACGTTGGTCGCTTCGGTTTATTAAGTTCTGTTTGCAATAAATACTGAGGGCCTTCGTAAGACACTTGGAGATCTGGTAGCTGTAAAGGTTCATTGTCTTCGAAAACAGAGGGACATATTTTATTTAGTTTGGTTAAAACGAATGAAGAGGGGCTATGTTTGTTGCTTATATTGTCAGTCATTGTACTCATGTAATATTGAATATTTCAATGGCAGGTATTGCGAAAAAACAGAAAGACTAGAGAAAACGAAAAGACTATAGAATGGAGATTTACTGTTTCCTTGTTGGTTATGTTTAAAAAAAATCCATTGCCTCATAACATGCGGATTGTGCCTCAAACGAGGTTCTTGCTTGCTCTTCTTGAAACGGAGTGGCTATTGGTAACTTGGGGAGTGAGAGAGAGAAGAAAATAAAAAACATAACACTGACCTTGAGGAGGAGGCGAGCCGAAACTGGAAACAACAGGGGTGAAAGAACGCAGAGACAGGGATGTCTTCCCGTGCTGATGATGGGAGGGGACATTTTTGTATCCATTTCCACTATGGGATCATCTCTAAAATTTCTGATAAACTATATTCCGTTGATCATGTTTACCCTATACGAACCGGGCGTAAATTAATACGAATGGAAGTAAAAAGGCCTATTCCATCTTTTGTTGTCACCCAAGGACAAAAGTTTTGTGTCACGTACCCAACCAGATCCGAACATGTCTCAGGTGCAATGGGGCTCATATGTACTCCAATTGTCCCCTTCGAGTTCCCAGTGATTTGAACAGTTATGCAGGGAAGGTAGCTCCTATACTTGCGTACTAGGTAGTAACGATCCTGCAGAGCGTCTTATGCCTAAATTTGACAGTTTGCCCATTTCTTCCCGGCACTGGAACAAACCCACCACTAGTGTATCGTGCTCATCTGACGCAAATGTACCTACAATAGACGTTTCTCTATTTCCGGAACTACCAAGTACGAATGTTTCCTGCGAGCCGAACAGCTAGAGTGTTTCCTCCGAATCGTCCGCAAGTGCGTGTTTTAGTTGTTGCACTGAAAAACAAGATGATTCACAGCCGTTACTACTCCCATCTGATGCACCTTTATCTAATTCTGTTTCTGATCTCAAAACATTTCCTGGGGTACAAGATTTCTCTACTGCGCCGATTTCTACGACAGTTAATCGTAACGAGAGCTGCTCGCCTGACTTCCAAGCAAAGTGTGGTTCTCCTGAAGAAAAGTTTCATGCTCCCTCCCCCCATCTCAGTGTAGTAAGTCGGAGGTCGCTTCTCCTATCATGGAAGTAAGTACAGTTAGTGACGACAATCGAAATCGACGCAAGCGTACGAAACGTAATGAATTGAGGCAAAAGCTATTTAAAAAGTCTGAAAATGACACGAATGTGTCTATTCTGTCTCCAAATACTGACATTATGTCGTAATATGGTTCTTAGTACAGTACATGTGCTATATTTTAATGAATTCAGTTTAAGTATCTTACGACACGTTAGTCTCTTCTTCTATAATACGTTAGATTGATATGTATGTCATTTAGATGTTTTAAGCTTTCTTTTATTGTTTCTCTTGTCAGAAATTATGCCATTATATTTACTTTCTCTGCTCATTCTTTTGTGTCGGTGGTTTTCTGTGCTTACCAGTGTGATGATGCTTAAAATTGCTACGATTAACATTAATAATTTGCAAAGTTCCGCCAAGCAGTTTGCTCTTTGTGACTTTTTGCGCATAGAGGGCATTGACGTTGCCCTTTTACAAGAGGTTGGTATTTCTGAATTAAATCTTGGTCCATTCTATGCTGTAAAAAATAACTTTGACAATAGTGGCACAGGTACAGCTATTGCTTACCGACATTCAACAAATTTTTCTTCACCTGTGTTCCACCCATCTTCTCGAATAATACGGGATAATCTCGGAGACATCAATCTTGTCAATATTTATTCTCCGAGTGGTTCACAAGCTCGCACCAAGCGAAATGCTTTCTTTTCCCAGGACGTTGCTCTGTCGCTTGGACTCAATGTTGACAGGTTAATTTTGGCTGGAGATTATAATTGCGTTTTAAGGCCTGAAGATCAAACGCCGGGATTTAACTACTGCCATACCCTCCACGAGTTAGTCAATGGACTTCATTTACGAGACACATGGATCTGTCTGAAGCCACAAGCACGGGATTACACTTATTTATCACACCAGAGTGCCTCTCGCCTTGATCTCATATATGTATCTCCTGTATTGGTACCATGCATTAAGCACGTTGAAATTGCCCCCACCTCCTTTTCTGATCACTCAGCCTATATAGTATCTTTCAGTTTTCCTGATCTACGAATTGAACGAGGTAGGGGTTGTTGGCAATTCAATAAATCGTTATTGGAAGACGATCAATTTTGTGCTGAGTTTCAGTCCAAATGGCGTTACTGGCCTAGGCAACGTCAATACTTTCCCACAGTAGGCGACTGGTGGAATACTTATTTCAAACCACGGTTTGCAAGTTTCTGTCGGTGGTACTCATCTGAAAAATCCAGAGATCTTCGTTATCTGCTTTACTTTTATACCAGGTGTTTGCGAGAAGCTCGCTGTGCTGCTGTTTCTGACTTATCTATGTTCTCTCAGGTTAAGCGCTATCAAGCTTTGCTTCTCAATTAGCATCTCCGCCGTGTAGCTGGCATCAAGGTCAGAACCAAGGTTCCCATAATAGATGCTGATGAAGAGCCATCATTACATCATGTCCTCAAAGAAATCAAACGAGGCCAAGGAAAGTGGATCCATCAAATCATAGATGACGACGGACATCTTCATAAGGATGTTGCTTCCATTGAACATGTGTTTTGGATGCACTACTCAGAACTCTATAGTATTGCAGACACTACTACAACGTCTGGGGAATTATCTGCTTCACTTTCTGGTATTCTTGATGATGCAGCACAGCAATCTCTTGTTCGAGCTTTTAGTATTGAAGATGTACATCACGCTGTTCTCGCAGCTCCGAAAGGCAAATCTCCAGGCCTAGATGGCATATCTGCAGAATGGTATGTTAAGTTTTTCCCTCTAATTGGTGAAACACTGACCTGTCTCGTTAACCGCTTAACGGTTTTACCCGAATTATTACGTTCAATGGTAATATGTAACTCTTGATTATCCCGAGTTATTACGTTGAAACTATATTTTTCCGTTTGAATCTGTATTTAAGCGAAATGTTTCGTTGTGAGAAGAAAAGGTGCAGGCAGCAAATCTTAACAAGCAAATTAACCGTCTTTTGTTTTGGTTTATTGACTTTTACACCAAGCGGCAGTGTATTACTCCTGCAGTGCCCGAAATATTTCGAGATAATCCCGATTGAATGTTTTCACTTTTAAATAGCCTCAACTTATAAGACCATAGGAATTTTGCCATGATTCTGTTCAGTACTTAGCAGATAAAGCTTTTGTTTAAATAAAACATATTTTTTCAGCACGAAAATTCATTTAATCTTACAATTATTTTATTTTCAATTGTGCCCGAAAAAAACTCTGGATAATCCAGAAGTAGTAATTTGAGGGGTTATAACTTTGGAAATTTGGTTCTGAATGAGAATTAAAATAGATCGTATTAGCACGCATTTATGATAGATTTAAAATATGAAATAAAATAATATGACATTTTTGGGACGTTTCTCTAAAATAAATTCAACCGTTAAGCGGTTAATGAATATTTCAGTAATAACCCATAGAAACTGTATAGAAGTCCTGGTGTCACACTATTTATCCCTAAGCAAGCACACCCTACAAGTGTTACTCATTATCAACCCATCACTCTCCTGAATTGTGATTACAAGTTGCTTGCTCGTTGTTTGAACAACAGACTCTCCCACTATATTGATATTCTCGCTGGACCATTTCAATATGCACGAGACGGAGTGAAAGAAATATATCACGTACTTCAAACTGTTCGAGATGTTATTGCAAATTTTCAGACTAACACTACTAGTCAAGCTTTGCTATCCTTAGATTTTAACCAAGCCTTTGATCGTGTAGATCACAATTATTTGTGGTCAGTATTGAACTATATGGGCGTTGGAGACTTATTTGTCCGTTGGATTCGCGTCCTGTATGGTGACGCTCAATCGAAATTAAAAATCAATGGGTTCCTGATTACACCTCTTAAACTCAAACGCAGCGTTAGGCAAGGATGTCCATTAAGCATGACTCTTTTTATAATTTCCATCTGTCCCTTCCTACACAGCATTGCGCAACGTATCCAAGGCCTTACTATCTGCAATGTTCCTGTTAAGGTGTATAGTTTTGCTGATGACGTACATGTTTTCCTTCGTGATCCCCAGGATTTAGAAGTAGTTGAAGATTGCGTTCACAAGTACTCTGAACAGTCAGGAGCACGTCTTAATCACTTAAAATCTAAACTTATGCCATTAGGAAATGGTTCTACGAATGCGTCTACCAATTGTCCTCAGCTAGTGAAGGTTATGAAAGTACTTGGTATCTATTTTTCCTGCAACTTGGATGAGAGTATAGCAAAAAATTTTGAAGATGTTTTTCTGAAGGTTCGCTCTGTTTTACATCAACATACATCTTGTCACCTATCGTTAATATCTCGTGTTACTTTGTGAATACGTATGCATTTTCCAAGTTCTGGTACGTCAGTAAAATTTTGCCTATACCTACATTTTACATTCAGAAGCTTACGAGCATTGGTAACTGGTTTGTGTGGACAGGTATGATTTTTCGAGTACGATATCCAGCTCCATGTTTACAATATGGTGCAGGAGGGCTCAACTTGATCCATGTTGCAAGTAAAACGAAAGCTTTATTCTCCTACCGAGGATTCCAAAACATTCAAGGTGTTGGAGATCAACTCAGCACGACCGTTCTTTCGTCTCTCGTAGCTACCAATGATGGAGTACTACCTGTGAACTTATCTCAGATTCCTCCCGACTTATGGTATTTTAAAGATGTAATATGTAATTATTTCTACCTGTCTGCCCGTGGCCTTCACACCTTACCTCACAGAGTGAAACTTCTCTATAACTTGTTTCTACAAGACCAACCAAGCCAATGTCCTCACATAGTTACAAAATTCCCATCTGCACATTGGCAACGTATTTGGAGAACAATTTTCTCTACTGTTGTGTCAACCTCAGCCCGCTCTTTATGGTACAGAACTGTTAATAACATTATAGATACTAAGGCTAAACGACATCACCTTCATACTACAGATGACAACCAGTGTTCTCTTTGTGGACAAGTTGATACTTTAGAACACCGTCTCACCACCTGCAACGGATCGACCTCAGTTTGGAAAACCTATAGAGAAATTGTTCAATATTTGTGTAAAATAAGCATGGATTCTATTACTGTTCAGTTGCTTTTGTTTCCTGATTTTAACTTTTTTCCTAATGAGAAGCAAAACTCTGTTGTATGGTTCACTGCTACTACCATTGAATTTATTCTGTCCCCTGGTTCTCCTCAAGCACATCACACCTACAAAGATTTCCTGTGTTTAAGATATGGTAAATTACCACCACCAAGAAAGAAAAAGCTCTTTGCGCATTACCTGAATTACCTCTTGTATGGGTATGCACTATAATTGATATGTAAAGTTCTTGTTATTTGCTCTACTCTATAGATTCACTTGTAATTACAAACTGTACCAATTTGTAGTCTTATTGTTTTTCTGAATTTTGCGCTCAAATGTAATATCAATTATTAACAATAAACAAGTGAAAAAAGTGGTCTAAGGCGATCCTTTTTGTAAAACACCCTGCGAGCTTACTTCGAGTCCCCGGAGAGTCCAACGCATTTTTTCTCTCTCTTTTTACGAGATCTCGATGTTTCTGTCTGTATTCCTGTCGGATTCGATTAAATAGAATTTGGAATAAAGACCAATATGTATGATAAATGGTAATTTATTTACGAGTCTCCACTCGTCTAATATACATTTTCGAGAGTTTTATTTTGAAAATGTATATAATATCAAATAGTGAAAATAGTAAAGTAAAAAAATATTCTTATAAATATTGGTTAATTAATTGGAGTTGAGCATGGCTCACAGGTTAGGATTATATAGAGATGAGTTACTTTCAAGTGCAATGCGAAAAAAATTGAGTTTTAATCAAACACAAAATTGTAACTTACAGGATAACTTTTACATGATTAGTATTATTTGGTCTAGGAATTAATTCGTGCGGTTGTACGCACACATTGAAGCTGTAGTACAAACACAAAATACATAAATACCTTAAGAAAAATATTGTCCATCGCTAGCCACCACTTTCGCCCATCTGTCAGGCAATGTACGGATTCCGTGGCGAAAGAAGTCCTCATCCTTGGAAGCGATCCAGTCAGAGACCCATGTTTCGATATCTTCTGAAGAAGTAAACCGCTGTCCAATCAAATCGTTGTTCATGCAATCGAACAAGTAGTAGTCCGAAGGAGCAACGTCTGGTGAATACGGTGGGTGGGGTAAAACTTCCCATCCGACATTTTCTAAATAGGTTTTGATCGGTTTTGCGACATGTGGGCGAGCGTTATCATGTTGAACAATAAGTTTATCATGTCTGTTCTCCCATTCTGGTCGTGTTCTGGCCAGAGCTTGCTTCAAACGCATTAATTGTCGTCGATAACGTTCTCCATCACTGGCGCAAATCCCGGGGGGGACGAGGGGGACATGTCCCCCCCAATGTTGGACCTGGGGGGGACTGTCCCCCCCAATAATCTGATTTAAAAAGCGCTTTTTCGGATTTGTGTCCGACTGCCCCAAAGGAATGTAAGATGAAATTGATTTCTCTGGGCTTTTCCATTTTTTTTTTTTAAAAGAATCGTATTCTGTAGTATTTCAAACTGAACTTCGTGCTGTAGTGAGTTTAATAGTCTCATCAATATGTATTAATTCCACTTCCGCTATTTGGGCACAAATTGCAATAAATGCCAGAGGAGGATATGCCCCTCTCCTCATGCTGGAAAGTTGTCTCAGCTGTAGGTACGGGCACAAATTCCGGGGAAATGGGGAGACATGTCCCCCCCAACATTGGAACTAGAGGCTCTCCCAATAATCCGATTTGAAAAGTGCATTTTGCAGATAACTGTGATGAGTTGTGTCCGACTGCCACAAAGGAAAGTTAGATGAAATTTGTTTCTCTTGGCTTTTCCATTTATAATGAAAATGAAGGCGTGCGACTGTGCGTGACGTAACCTCATATGAAATCTTATCTCCTCCTCTCCCCTAGGCCCTAGCACACGAAGAGTATATAGACTATCCAATGTCAGTAGAACCCATCTTTTCAGTAAATGCGCATTTAATCTATTTGTAGTATCAGCCTAGGCATCTACTCATGCTTCGTAAGCTAACAAACTCTATAGCCTATGGAACTCGGAGGTTCAATGCCGCGTTCACAAAAGCTCTCCACTGACTTCTATTCTTAGCCAACTGGATCCAGTTTCTACTTTGTATTCCTATCTCTGCGAGATTCATCTTAATATTGTCTTCCCATCTGCGCCTAGGTCTTCTTAATAGTCGTTTTCCGATTGGTCTTACCGCTAACACTTTGAAAGCGTTCCTACTTTCTTCCATCCTGGCTACAAGTACTGCCCACCTAAGCCTCCTAGACTTGATGACCTTAACAATGTTTGGTAAGCCATATAATTTACGTAGTTCCTCGTTATGAAGTTTCCACCATTCCCCATTCCCGTTCCTCTTGGTCCGAATATTTCTCTCGGGATCTTGTTCTCAAATACTTTCAGTCTATGCTCTGTACTCAGTAAGCGTATGATTATCGTTTTATACATTTTAAGCTTCAAATCCCTCGACAGAATTCGCGACGACAAGAGGTTTTGAACTGAATAATAACACGAATTCCCTGTTTTTAGTCGACATTTAATTTCTTCGTGAATATGATTTTCGTCTGTTAATATTGATCCTAGATGTTTGAAAGTATCCACTTTATCAAAAGTATTATTTAATATTTTAACACATACATAATTTGCCGTATTACGGTCCCGACGCACTTCCATGTATTTAGTTTTCTCTGCATTAAATTCTAAACTCATGTCCATGCAAGCGTGTCTAATAAGACCTCTGCATTTCTTTCTATTTTTCTCATATCAACCCCTACTAAACTTACATAATCAGCGTACGCATAACCTGGTGAACACCGTTCAGCTCTAGGCCCTGGTTGCTATCCTTCATCTTCCTTATAGCGTATTCCAGGACAAAGTTGAATAATAATGACGACAACGCATCTTCTTGTTTCAGGCCATTCTTAACGTGAAAGCTCGTGGCCAAAACTTTTCCTACCCGGACTTTACTTTGGGATTCATTTAAACATGCCTTAATTAATCTAATTAGCTTTTTCGGTATTCCAAATTCTGTAAGAACGTTGTACAATGTTTCTCTCCTAACCGAGTTATAAGCCTTTCTAAAATCAATAAATAGTTGATGTACCGGACTACTGTATTCCCGCTTATTTTCGAGTATTTGGCGAATGGTAAATATTTGGTCGATAGTTGATCGATTTCGTCTAAATCCACACTGATAATCTCCAAACATTTCATCTGCGTATGGGCTCATTCTTGCTAATAGAATGTTTGAAAGGATTTTATAGGATGTTAACAGAAGAGAGATGCCTCGATAATTATTACAGTCAGTTTTGTCGCCTTTCTTGTGAATTGGAACAATGATTGATTCTTCCCACTCTTGTGGCAATTCTTCCTTGTTGTAGATAAGGAGAATGAGTTTGTGTATCTTGTTCCACAATTTTTTGCCTCCAGCTAAAATTAACTCAGCCGGAATTTCGTTTGCACCCGAGATTTGTGTTTCTTTAATTTCTTTATAGCGAGTTTTACTTCTATTCGATTGGGTTCTGGAATATATGATTCTGCCGTGTGTATCTTTCTTTCTCCACGCACATTAGTTTTTGGCTGCGTGTTAAGCAAATCGTCAAAGAAATCTTTCCATCTATTTAAAATGCTATCTGTATCAGTGAGAACTGTTCCATCAGCTTTCTTTCATATATAAGAACGAGGTTGATAGCCTTTCTTAAATTCGTTGACCCCTTTATACATGTCCCGAATGTTTTTATTTTTACTATCTTCAAGTTCCTAAATTTTAGCTTTCAAAATATCGCGTTTTTTTGTTCTAAAAGTTTTGGAAGTTCCTCGCCTGATGTCTACGAAATTTTGTGTAGTTACTTCATTCGGATTTTGTAGCCAACGTAATTTTGCCTGTTTTCTCTTCTCTGCTAGTTCGAACCATGGTTTGTTCCTACGTATTATTTCCGCGCGTCCCAATTTTTCTTTTGAGAGAGGATGTTTCGTAAGCAAAGAAAAGAATTCAATTGCTGGAATATTTTTCTCTCTAATCTTAAGGTTACATCTGTTAAGTAAAGAGTATGACATGCGTCAGATTTCTGAAACGATTCCTGTAATGTTATTGAGATTATAATCATTTTGCTCAAAGAGTATTGTTGCGTCACACATAATTGATATTCTTTCTTCATAGTTTTGGGGAAGTCGTCATTTATATTATTATATTACTATAAAACAATTTTAACGTGGATCTTTGTGGATGCCTAATTAGAAACATACCAATTATAAATATGCATGTATTCAGATTTCAGAATGTTTTCACGGCAGTGATTTGTAATACTGATATGTACTACTACTTCATCTACATCACCTAATATATAATATACTCTACAACAGTTGATCAGATTCATCTACCGTAATATGAGTTTCATCTCCCTTATCTAGAATAAGCCTCAAATCTGCCCACCTTCCAATGTTGAAGACAACCAATGGCGTATTTAGGATTTTCTTTTGAGATCTATGCCCAATACAAGGAAGGAAGTGGGCAATTGCCCACCTGAGTTTGAGAATTAAATATATTTTAATTTATGCATAAATTGAAGTTATAATGACAAGAATTACAGATCGATAAATCCTATGTGATATGACACAAAAATTTAAAAGTGAATCTAACCCTTTATTCTATTCATACAAGAAAAAGAAAGCATCCTCTTGGCCGTCCTAATTTCCCGGGCTAATTATTCCCCCGTTTTGATTTTCTTTAATTCAAACATTTCCTTCTTTTAAAAATAACTAAACGATATAATTGTTCCTTTGTTATAATAACTAAAGTCCTGTCATGTTGATATCCGCGCATGTTGGTGTGGAACACTAGTTTCGCTTATCAACTCCTCTTAGTTTTGGTGTTACTGATGACGGCCAACTTGAATCACAACTGACAACGGTCGATAAAGTATGATAGGCGAAATGAAAGTAGTAACGTCAAGAAAAAGAAACAGAAAAATAGAAAGGATGACAGAAAGAACAATTAAGGACGCGGTTCTTACATGGAATGAAATTTGACAAATACAGTATTATTTCTAAACAAAAAGCATAAGAAAATGGAAAGTCAATGACATTCTTAGAAATGGTAAGAAGGATTATTGTTGTACGTGGAATGCGTAAAACTAACAAATTATTTCGAGGGGAGAATGAGCCCGATAGCCTCCTAAATTCGTCACTGAAGACAATTCTGCTCCCCTGATCCTTCTCAGCATTGTTTTTCAACTTCATAAATATTTTGAACATCGCTTATATATATATATATATATATATATATATATATATATATATATATATATATATATATATATATATACGGGACCATCTTACCCGTCCCCCCCAATGTTGAAGACAGATTTGCGCCTTTGTTCTCCATTCATAGTTTCACCCGGTTGCAGCAGCTCATAGTACACCACACCTTTCATATCCCACCATATGTACAGCATAATCTTTGCACAGTGAATATCTCGTTTTGGTTGTGATGGACCTGGTTCACCTGGTTTTCACCCAGGCCTTTCTTCGTTTAGGGTTCTCGTAATGGATCCACTTCTCATCACCCGTAATAATTCGATGCAGAAACCCCTTTCTGCTCTGTCGTTGAAGCAGCAATTCGCAAATGGTTTTTCGTCTTTCAACGTCTCTGTCTTTCAATTCATGTGGAACCCAATGTGACATCTTTTGAATCATTCCCATGGCTTTCAAGCGTTTGGAGACTGTTGTTTGATCAACGCCTAATGCTGCTGCAAGTTGTTCCTGCGTTTGACACGAATCCTGCTCGAGCAATGCTGTCAATTCTTCGTCTTGAAATTTTTTTGGCTGTCCAGCTCGCTCTTGGTCTGCCAAGCCGAAATCACCACTTCTAAACCGTGCAAACCACTTCTGACACGTTCGCTCAGCTAGAGCATGGTCACCATACACTTCCACCAAAATACGATGACTTTCAGTCGCACTTTTCTGCATGTTAAAGTAATGCAGCAGGACACCCCGCAGAAACACTTTATCAGGCACAAATTGCGCCATGTTCACTTAACTACAAACTGGTGTTGTTGACGCTTTAATCCACTGCCCTATACTACGAACGATACGCGATGACAGGGGTTCGCAACACATGTGTGGATACACGGAACTGTGGGACGCTCCGTTCGTTGCGCCATCTCTTGTCCACCCGCACGAATTAATTCCTAGACCAAATATATTTTTTTATGTTTCTATTATAATTCTGTGTAAGTTATGATACTACTATTTCAAAATGTAGAAAGAGAAAGAAGTGTAATATTATATAGTTACGAAAACCTTTTAATCAGTGATAATTTCAGGGAGAAATATGAGGGAGAATTTGAGACCCTTCTCAAGCTAAGAAATTTCTGCCTTCGGGACCTATCTTCGATCATGCTTAATGTGGATTACCAGTGAGTATACCCACCACCCCTATTAAAAATTCCCCCGAGGATAATTTTTCTCAAATCACCACTGTTTATAATTAGTTTTTCGTTACAAATCAGAGAAAAATAATGGGATAATAATGGGAAAACATACTTTATATTTTGTTTTCAGCTATGGATTTTAGTTTTGCAATTGATATATTGTTCCGTCTTAACCGAATTTGAAACAAAAGAAGTTTCCAATGAGTTACTGAAAGAAATGTTTTCCGTCTCCAAATGAAAATAGGAAGACACTTAGAAAAACTTATTATCGGGTTTTAACACACAAACATATGATTGATAGAGTATCGACCTAAACCACTCGACCATTTTGCATCCTTTTGCAGGCTTTCTTTTAATTTTTGTGAAAGAAGTTTACTGTTCCATACTCGCTTTTGTTTATTGCGATACGACTATGAGTTCTCAGTGAATATTTGAACGTCACAGCTCTTGCAATATATAAAAGTGTTTGTAAAATAAATCACATTCAATTTTACGTCTTAATAACATACGTAAATCAGGTTGAATTCATGAAATGTTTGAGGTTGGAGTGAGCGTAAATGTTTTCATATTTAGGAGTCTGGATATGCAAACCTGCTTACCGTGGGGATTTACTTCTGTGAAATTTGGTCCATGAAGTAAATACAAAAACGGTAAAATAAGGAACGTTAACATTCTTACAATGAGAACAGATTTCGATTTCCGGTGGGAGTTAGCGTACGCGCACTTTTATCGTGGGAGACCCGGTTCGATTCCCGGTGGGAGCTCATGTGTTTCATATTCCATGTTAAACAGTAGGTCCACGTCTCCTATAGCCACGCTGCTGACCGGGCAGTTAAACTCAAAATCACAATCACCACCACACGGCGTGAGTTTACATGGTTCAGGTTTTACGTTAATCAATATGTCCACGTCATATAAGGTCTTGCTGTTGAAAGAAACGTTAAACTCCAAATTAACTCAACTCATTAAGATCAGAGTTCTAAATTTAACACCAACTTGAAACCATACGTTCAAAATAAAAATTGAAATAAAATGAAATTTTTAAGTTTAACGTCCCATGGTTATGCCAGTTAGGCTAAAGGAGACGGTGATAATGAGAAATGAGTGAAATGGTGGAATGAAGAAAGTGGGAGGAAACGGGAGAACTCCGAGAAAACCCACAAGCACGGCGTTTGCCCACCACAAAGTCGAAACGGCGCGAGCTGGGGTCGAATTAGGGGCCCGAAGCAGCGGAGGTGAACGCTCTACCACTGAGCCACCGCGCCCCCCAAAATGAAAATTATTCACGCTTCTGATACCTATATATATGGAGAGAGAGAGAAAGAGAATAAATATGGTTGTATTTTTCATAGGGCCGAAGTGGCTTAGTGGTAGAGCGTTCCCCTCTGGTGCATGGCGTCCTTGGTTCGATCCCAGCTTGCACAGTCAAATTTGTGGTGAAGAAACACCGTGTGCGTTCGTTTCTTCAGGATTCTCCTGTTTCCTCCTACCTACATCGTTGCACAATTTTCATTCATTTTTCATCATCACCGTCTCCTTTACCTAGCCGAAATAGCATGGGACGTCAAACTTAATTTAATTTCATTTGATTGAAAAAAATTACTATAATTCATAATCTGCATCTTTATAAAGCAAATTCAACAATCCATATGGATGTGTAATGCTTAAAATTGAATTAAATCGCAATTGCAGTAATCTGCAATATTTTAAGTTTCTTATTTATTTACATCAAATGTTTAGTTATTTGATACTTTATAGCAAGAATATTAACTGCTATGTAAGACACAATTATATAACTGTGGCGTGGGAGACCCTGGTTTGATTCCCAACGGGAGCTCATGTGTTTCGGTTTCTATGTTAATCAGTAGGTCCCGTCTCATATAGCCTCGCTGCTGAAAAGGACGCTAAACTCAAAATCAACTCAACTCAATAATTATCTATACAATGAATTTAATAATAAGGAGGGAGACCTTGAAGGAGGGAGGCCGAATAAAGAGGGAGACCTTAAAATTTAAAACGTAGGGTCAGCGTGAGTCAGAGGTCACGGTGGGTGGTTTGTCACAGTGAGTCACGTCCTGTTGACCCACGACCCACTAACCTACTCACTAATCTTGACCCAATTGACTCACTCCATCTCTGGACTGTACACACAGATAAAGCAGACATATATGTAACCTGACCTTACTTGGCCTTCACTAATTTAAGATAATCTACAAATAATGAAAGAAAGCAATTTCAAACTCAAAAATATAGAAATGTATTTTCAACGGAACAAACAAACGTATCCGCCCAGATTTGAACCCGGGATTCTCCACTCAGCAAGCAGACGTCTTATCGACTTACCCAGGGCATCTCTTCCGACTTCTGGTTTTGAAACTTTATTTACACTGCGGGTGTTACGTAAGAACGCTACGAGATGTCCTTCCTGTTGTGTTAACACGCGTTCTGTAAATTTATGAAGTCGCTCTTTTAATCCTCAATCAATTTGACATATATATATATATATATATATATATATATAGAGAGAGAGAGAGAGAGAGAGAGAGAGATATGCAAAAAAGCCGGCTTTTTTGAATCGATGGTTTTTTTCACATAAAAAGCCGGCTTTTTTGGGAAAAAACCGAGAATTTTGGAAATTTTGGCTTTTTTCAACTTCATGATTTTTCTATCTAAATAGCTTTCTTATAGTATATTCTATAGTTAGATAAAAATTCCATGACCTGAATGTGATATTTCGCTCTGAAATTCACCATCAAGATGGATGGAGCACATGTTTTACGAATTAAAGCTAACATGAAGAATGTAGTATTTGAGGGTAATTTTAGAGGCTATTTAACTTTATTTTAACTTTTGAGTTATCGACATCCTTTTTCTTCTCTAGTTTGTCATCCGTGTTTCATTTCTAAGAGCTTTTAGTACTCTAGCTTCTAGCGCAAAAGTTAAACTTGCCCGTTTTTCTATTTATCCGTCAAAGCGTACGTTTTTCAATATATCCGTCAAACCGTACTTCCACATTTCTGTTATACTGTAGCTGTGAAGTGATTTAGCAATAATTTTCCGGACACAACCTTGAATACCAATTTATACAAATAATCAGTAGCGGATTTAGAAAAGTACTTTAGGAGGGTTTTTTCTGATTGTTTCGTTTCCTAAAAAGTCCTAATTTTATTTGGGAAGTGCTTGAAATTTATGAGTACAGGCATAAATAATATTTCGTTTCGTTTATATGATTAGCAATAATCTTCCGGATACAACTTTAAAAATCATTTTATACTGAGAATCAGTGGCGGATTTAGAAAAGTATTTTGGGAAGGGTTTCTTACTAATGTTTAGTTTTTTTAAACATTCGTAATTTTTATTTGACGGGAGCTTAAAGTTTATGAGTAAAGGCATAAATAATAGATATTTCGTTTGTTGCAGACATTCCGTAACTTTGGGGAACGGGCTTCAGTCCGAAAGACCGCTCCCCTAACCTTCGCAAAACCGTCACTGCTGGTAATTAGTAATAATAACGATTTAAAAACAATAAAAAAGGAAGTCGCCCAACTCACAGTACACGCACTATTTCTACATTCACAGATGGAATGAAGAAAAGCTTTGTCAGAATGGTCGAATGCTGGTTGAATCCCGGACTTCCCGATAGAAGCGCAAAAGCTAATCACTCAGTCATGTTTGTTGTGCAGTTGTATTTAGCTTAACTTAAATATATTCCGTAGTCTTTTTTTTTTGGGGGGGGGGAGTTCCGTAATGATATGTTGAATCCCTCTTGTTAAAAATTCAGACAACTTGAGGATTGGGTAAACTGTGATGGTGGTTCTATAAAACTTAACTGTAGAATTTCAAGAATATACAGAACCAAAAGCTCTAGATGTGCAGCCTTTACGTGTATCATATAAATCTAAGTATTTCTCTTATGTTTTATTTTAATTTTATTTTGTTTCAAAATGAGGGTATTTTTTTTTTTATATATATATATAAGCCTCCACTTCCCCCTGCCTTGGCCGATTTCTTACGGTCTTATTATAGGGCAGTCGCAACTTGCCTCTGCCTTTTTTTCTCTCTCATATACTCTTTTATTTCAGTTTTTCTCTCTCTTGCTATTCGGCTTTCGTCCTCGACAGATTTGAGGTGAGGCTCTGTTTTATGGCATGGTACCTAATTATATAAACCATGCCTTATTTTCTTCTTTTTTTTTAAAATTACTATTTATATTTATTACAATTATTATTATTTTTTTTTTTTACAAAAGTACATACACAGACGATCACAGACATAAAACCTGAAAAGAGACAGAGCTGAAAAGATACTAAAAATAAAAAATGATTAATAAAATATATAAAAGTGATAGTTATGATAGTAAAAACACAAAAATTTCCTTCTCGTTTATTAGGAAATCGGTACTCCAGACTTCCTAAAAGTTTTTCTTCTTGTTTGTTAGGAAATCGGTACTCCAGATTTCCCAAAAATTTTCTCATATTAACTTATCTTTATTGTTTATTTACTTTTTATCTAGATTTGAATTTTGCCTCTTGACAGAACACAAACACTGCACATTCAGCACTACAACACTACACTAACACTAAAACACTAAGCAGATAAAGTGTTTAGCTCTTGGCTTCCTCAGAGCTGATGGTTTTATTTGATATCAAATCTATTTAATTTTATTTTTATTTTTAGTGTATCACACAAACTTTATCTTCTTCTTCTTTCTTCTCGTCTTTCTTTCCAAAGGTTTTCCAAAACATGTCTTGCCAGAGTACTAAATTTTTCTAGTTTATGTTCTTCTTCTATGATCGTTTTTATGCTATTTTCTTTCAGTTCATTCCTTATTTCTTTTATTGTATTGTTTGTTATATATCTGTCGCAAGACCAGAAAATATGTTCCGGAGTGTGAAGATCGCCACAAAAGCATTTATCATCGTTTTGTAAGTTTAGTCTTTTAAAATGCGTTTTAAATGGTCCATGTCCTGATATATATTCTATCACATCTTTACTTATATTTGCCATCCTTTCTCTTGTTTCTAAATCTGGTATAATATTTCTAGTCCTGGCACCTTTCCTGGAATTTTTCCATTCTTCTTCCCATTTTGTTCGAATGATTCTTTCAATATCGTCATCGCAGCTTGGTATTTCTCCTGTGATTTCTAATATCTTCGTCATTTCTTTATTTTGGATCCAAGTCTTGATACATTTTCTTAATATTTGGAGATGTATTGGTTCTTCATATGTAAGTAATTGCAGTACTTCGGCTGGGATTGTCTTCATTATGTTGTTTACCCTTATTAAAATAAGTCTCTGTACTCTTGTCAATGTTTCTTTTAGTTTAATATTCATAAAAATTCGGTGTCCCCATATGCCCACGCAGTACTGTAAGATTGCCATTAAAATTGTCTTGTTATATAATTTGAAAATCTTCTTGTCCAATCTAAAGTCCTTTGTTGCAACTGTTAGTAATTTGTTGGCTACCTTTTTTGCTTTTTCTGTTATTTCTGTTATATGTTTATGAAAGTTTAATTTTTTATCGATCCATACTCCAAGATATTTGAATTCATTTACGTGTTCAATTTTTTTATCATTAATTTTTATTATTGGATCCCTCTTTAAGATTTGACCAAAGACCGTGTATTTAGTTTTACTTGCTGATAAATTTAACTTATTTTCTTTGCACCAATTATCTAATTCTGTTAATACTATTTTCCCTTTTGTTTCTATTTCATTTCTTGATGATGCTGAAAATACAACTGCCAGATCATCAGCATAACCCACAACACCGATTGTTTCTTGCATATTATTTAAGTGATTTAAACATGGCTGTAGTGTAACATCCCACATTAAGGGTCCGAGTATCGAGCCTTGTGGGCAGCCTTTTGTGCTTATTGTTTTAATGGTTTCTCCCGGTGTTTGTATTTGTATTTGTCTTCCGCTACAGTAATCTAACATTATATTATACAGTGTTTTACTGATGTTCATTTTCTTTAGTTCGTTGAAGAAAGCTGGCCACCATAAATTATCAAATGCTCCACTTATGTCAGCGTAAATCACTACTTGATATTTTTCTACTTTTCCCTCTTCTAACAGGTCTATCATTCTTTTAATAGCTGTTTCTGTGTTTTTTCCTTTCCTAAAACCATATTGTAATAAGTCATTTTCTAAAACTCTCGTCCGATTAATCCTTTCTGTTATTGTTCTTTCAAACAGTTTGCTTATAATATTTAGTAAACATATAGGTCTATAGGATTTCGGATCGTCATCTTTTTTATCGTCAGATTTCTTAAAAATTACTAAGTTAGCCTGTTTCCATCTTCTGGGTATTTGTCCTTTTTTAAAACATAGATTAAACAGCTTTGACAAGTATGGTGCCCATTTATCCGCGTTTTTCTTATAAATTTCTGGTTTTATGCAGTCTGGACCTGGTGCCTTTTTATTTTTTAATCTTTTAATGTGATTTATTATTTCTTCATTCTTAACTTCTTCACTTTTATCTTTTATTGGAGTCACCGTCATTAAATTTCGTAGTTGTGTCTGTGTTTCATTGTCTTCCCGCTGATCGTCTTTTGGCAGCAAGATGTTCATCAGGTATTCCACTGTTTCTTTCCAGTTTTTTGTGTACGTCCCGTCCTGTTTTCTGAAGGTTGAAAGAGTGGTAGGTGTTTTTACTTTTTTGCTTATTATTTTATAAGGCTCTCCCCACGGATCTATATTCAGATTTTTTTCGATATAAGATTGCCAGCTTCTTTTCTTACTTTCTGTTATTTTATTTTGATAGTTTTGTTTTAAATTTCTGTACTTTTTAACCTTCTTTCTCTTAGATTATTATCTATAGTATTTTGGTATAATTTTCTCGCTTTTCTTGTCTTCCTCTTTAAATTTTGTAATTCGTTTGTCCAAAATGTATTATTATTTATTTCTAATGTAGTTGTTGTTTTAGTTTTAGTTGATTTTTTTATTGCACTTTTTGTTGCTTCCTCTATCTGTTGGCCAAGTTGATCTAGGTTGCTCCCATTTTCTATTTTTGGTAATTTTATTTCGTTCCAAAATTTTTCCCAATTTATTTTATCTGGGTTATATAGAAATCTTTCCTCTCCCTTGTTTGTGACTATTTCTTGAGTTTTTGTTTTTATTATGTCGAAGATTATTATATTGTGGTCACTTTCAGTGGCCGCATCTAAAACTTTCCAATTTTTTATTAGGCTGTGCATCTTCGTTGATGCTATTGTTAGATCAATATTTGACTCTCCTTGACTGCTTCTATAAGTGGGAGGATTTCCTTCTTCGTTGATTATTGTTAAATTATTGTTCATTATTAGATCTTCCACTCTTTCTCCTCTTTTATCTGTTCTATTACTATGCCATAAATTTGATTTTGCGAGTCCATGCATATTAAAATACTGTCTCCCTGGTAGATCTGACAGAAGTCATCGATATTGTTTAAAAAGGGTTCTATATCCATGCTATATTGGCAGTAACAGTTTACTAGTTTGAAATTTCCTAAAGTAGACCTTAACTCTAAACACACAGTCCAATTATCTCCGAATTGCGTAATATTTAATATCTTTATTTTTGTTCCTATTTATAACTGCTGCCTGTGGTTTTTCACCTGTATTGTATAAATTATGGTCTCCTCCTGTGTGACTTTTAGATACAATTGTTTCCCATGTTCCCATGTTTGTTAATTTTTTGTTTCTTGTATATGGTTCTTGAAGGATAATCAAATCTGCTTCCACTTTTTCTGCCAAATCTTTGATTTCATCCATTACTGTTTTGCTTTTCTTTGCATTTAGTTGAATGACTGTTATTTTTTCTTCTTTAGCTTGGTTATTCATTTTGTTAATATGAGTTTGTCATAGTTCAAAGATTTTGTTGTTATTTTACTATTTTCTTCTATTAAAAGTCAATTCTTGCTATTGTTCTCTCATATAACAATTTGTAAGTTGCACAGTCTTGATCGTTTTTTGCACTACATTGTTTTTTCCTTTTTGTGCAAGGGATGCATACTTTCTGTTTATCCTTGTTAGGACAATTTGTCCGGTCATGATTTTCTCCACAGTGGTTACAGACTCTTCTCTCCTCTTTACAGTACTTACTTATGTGTAGGTAGTCACAGCACACCGAACACTTGGGAATAGTTATAAAATCTTTTATTGCATGGGCCTCATACATGAGGTGTACCCTGCCATTTTGTAGTAGCCTTCTTCTAATTCTAGAGGTGACTTCTATGACTAAATGACATTTTGTTTGATTTTTGGGTCCAGTTCGGAACCTTGGTTTTATTTCACTTTGTACTTCTCCTGTTTCTTCTTTTTCGAAGTTTTGTTCTATGAGTGTCTCTATTATTTCTTCATCTTTGAAATCAGATGGGACACTGTATATAATGAGTAATGGCTTTTTCTTCTTGGGTTGTTCTACCATTACCATTTCCTGAAGTTTCTTGTTCCTTATTATTTTTTTCATGTCTTCTTCGGTAGCAGTCTCTACAATTACTGTGTTCTTCATTTTCCTTAATGATGTAATTTTTATTTTCTCCTTTGCCGGGTTTACATTTGAACAGAATTTTCGGTGTACTTCCGTTACATTTTCGTTGTTTTTTCCTTTCAGAAATATTGTGGGCTTCTGCTTTGTTATTACTTGTTGCACCACCTGTGCTCTTTTGCTAGTCAGTCCTGTATTTTGTGCTCCCGAAAGAACTGAGGAATATGTTGGTTTGTTTTCTACTTGTTTTCCGTTTTCGGCTTTTAATTTTGCAATTTCGGTCTTCAATCTTTCATTTTCTTGCTTCAATTTTTCGTTTTTCATTTTCAGATGCTCGTTTTTGCCTAGAGTTTTTGATTGTTGAATGAGCCATTTTGTTAGCTCCTTCTTTATGCTTTTTGCAATAGCACCACTAGCCTTGCTCCTTTTTACTGCGTTGTCCACAAATTCTAAAGCAGATTCATACGTCTGTGATATATCTCCCACTGATCCCTCCTCCTGATATTTGTCCTTTTCTCTCGCTAATTCTTGTTCGTCGGCAGATAATATTTCCTCATCTTCCTTTTTGTTTATACTTTTATTTTGATTTGAATTTACACTTTGGTACATTAAATGTCCTTGTTCCTGTTCCAGTCTATCAAGCATATCGTCATACGAGCCACTTGAATATCGCGGTAGTCTATCCATTTTATTTAATTTGTATTTCTTAGTTCTGGGGGGATCCCGCCCCCTGTTTATGTTGCAAAGTTCTTATGTTTTGCATATACAAGTCAGTGGAGAAAAAAACAAAGAAAGCTATAAAGTCCACTTACCTTGTTATGTTGATGTTTAAGTCAGCCAGAAATGTCACTATATGCACACGTGATCTTTTACTATTGTTTACTACAACACATGATACAGGATGAGTTTCCGCGGGAGAAATTCACGCACACTTAGGTCACTCACAGTTCATTTACACTTTGTCACTTCCTATGTTCGCACAAAATGCAAGCTTGCAAATATTTCTTTTTCCTCTTCAGTCTCCACGTCTTAGGTTTTTAACATTTAAAAGTTGCCATGTAATACACTAAAAACACTAGATATTTTACTAATATGTCCGTAAGTTTCTAATATTTTTAACATCTATTTTCGCACACCTTGACGTTATACCTTTACGCGTCCACAGACAAGCGGCTACTTTCCAGCTCAGTCTGCAAACCGTACGTTTTACCGTATTTTGCCGGAGCGACACACACACGTCCACTCGCGCTCACATATACTATTCAAAAAGAGGGTATGGAATATTTTGAAGTAAAAATACTACATACTATTTTGCTAGTTATTTGTGTATTCTTTAAAAAGAAGTGTTTACTTTTAGGGTTGGCTGATTTACACCAACTTTTTTTTTTTAATATCTGGTTTAAACCACAAAAATAAAAAGAATGAAAAATGCGAATCGTGTGAACTTCATGGTAACGTTTCCAGATATCAAACCACCTGCAATAGTTTTATTTCCCTTTCACCTTTTAATCAAGGTGCCCCATGTTCAATTCTCGGTCGAACCACAATCCTTTTTTCATGCGTAACCCAAGTAGCGGTTCGGATGTCAGTTTAAGCGAAAGTCTTCTCCTTGATAACCTCGGTATTTCGTAAGGATGTTAAGCCTAAATATACGAAACAAACCAAATTGTATATTTCTACATGCCTAAATGCGTGTTGTTTTATAAAGAAGCCAATATTGCTTAAATTATATTGATAGAAATTGGCATGATAGAAATTATATTTATATTGATAGAAATTGGCAAAATTTATCGATTGCCTACGTAGCTTCCAACATTAGCTTGGATTGGACTTTCAATGATATCTACGTACCGGTACTAAATTTGTAATTTAATACCTCAGTTTTAGCGTACTGATTATGGTACGTTGACCTTTAAATTTTACATGCAAAGCAATAAGAGGATTTTCCCGTTATTGTCTTACATTTCAAGTAATGATGGGATTTTCCCAATGGCTAGGGCGGGAGGTTCTCAACTTAAGAAATTTACTGACCGCACTTCTTTAAGCTTATGGGAGTTCTTCCGGCATAACCCCACTGTTGCATAAACAGACATAACATCAAGGCGAAACAAACTTAGGCTATTTTTGTGAATATGTAATATAAATACATAAAGCAAAAAATCTAAGTCAAAAAAGCCTGGTTTAAACCAAAAAAGCCTGGTTTAAACATCCCCCAAAAAACGGGTTTTTGGCATATTCAAAAACAACCACGGTTCTTGCCAACTCTGCTTACTTTTGCATATAGGAGGTTAAAAAATTCTTATTATATACATTGGTTAATCCTGTGGAATTCATAATGTAAATATGTTGAAGAAAAATTGTTTGAAATATTTTTTCGAAATTCATAGTTTATTTTCGATGTTTTATATTATTATCAGCATCAACCACTAATTAAATGATTTTTTGTGTTATATAGAAGCGATACAAAGTCTGTTTTATCAATTTAAAGCAGTATTTTGAAAAAAGCCCAAAATTTCCGAAGCAAAAAGCAAAGCAGAAAAAACCGAGTTTTTTTTTCAAAAAAGCCGGTTTTTTTCCGAGCCCTTGCATCTCTCTCTATATATATTGATAGATAGAGCAAGGGGACTGCTACCCATAGATTGCTAAGTGAGAGGTAAATAAAATTTAAACTTCAAATGGAACTGGGGTGGCCCACCGACAATAGCTGATTTAACACCTTTGATAACAGCGCGGTTAATAGGTGATTTATAAACGCAATTGGTAGTGCCTGTGTAGGTAAGTGGATACTGCGTGAGACTCTCATTCTAAGGGTCTAGGGTTCGAGTCTCGGCCTAGACAGAATTAAATCTTTTTCAAGGATTAAACATGATAAATGATGTTCGCGTTTGATACTGAAAGAGATTTATCCTATGAAGGGAGAAAAACCAAGACGGGGGCAGGGGGAAAGACGGACACTGTTTATCCTTAAGTGTTAGTATTTAATTTATTCCCATGTCTTTTGCTCTTTCCTTTCCCTCTTTCCTTCTTTTCTCATTTGGTTTAGCTTTCCGTACTTTTTCGGTTTCTGCATGAAGCGTATTATTCTTTTCGTTTTCTTTGCATTAATTCCTATCTCTTTGAACTTAATGTGAATGGAATTTCTGCAGATTTATCTCGTGGTTCTTTCTCTAAATGATGCTATCAGATACTAATACTTTTTCCTCCAAGTGGAGGAATATCCTGGCATGTTGTGTTTTCGGGCACGTATTTGCTGTCATGTTGGTTGTCCAACTATCAGACATAGAGTGAAACTATTTTGCTACTGGAAAAAGCTATCATTTCTTATGTATCCAACCTCCATTTATTACTGTGGCTGACTGTACCTCTACTTTTTTACCGCCGTGAACTAACACTTCATGTCGTCGATGATAATAGTTATCAAATATTGCCTTACAATCACGGCATTCCACTTTCATCCGTTTTCGACTTCTTTTCAGGCATTGCTCGTCTTTAGATGCCATGATCACTTAAAAGTGCACACTTTACAAATCAAAAATATACCCTCAAATAAAACCTGCACCAGTTCTTTTCTGGCTCGAAAAAGGGAATGGACTTGCACAGTGTTCAGAAAACAATAATCCAGGTCTTATCAACATTCAGTGGCGCTGTTACCAGTGACGACGCCAGCTTTAAGTTCTAAGGGGGCAAAGGAGGGGCAGATACATTTTCGGGAGGACGGCTATTTGCCATACCAAAAATAACATATTTATTATGTTTGACTTATTTTACATTACATTGTGTAATTTCGTTGCTGTTTTTATATTAGACCTGTATGATCATAAATTGAAGTTATTTCAAGTAAAATTTGTAACTAACAAATAAGTAACGTCTGCACATCAAATATTTTTCAATGAAACTTTTGAAGCCTCGTACATTGAATTACTTTGGCGTATGCTAGAAGTAACACATTCGTCTAGTACTATATGCTACGTATCTCTCTCTCTCTCTCTCTCTCTCTCTCTCTCTATATATATATATATATATATATATATATATATATATATATATATATATATATATATATATATATATATATATATACAGGGTGTTTAATAAGTAATGGTCATAAATTAAACCGTAGATAGTACACGCCAAAACTAATAAAAAAGTCTTAGTAAACATGTGCCCGCAAACGCTTCGTAACAAAGATAGGGGCTGTCGAAAGTGTGGGAAAATGAAGTTTAGAGACGAATATCTCAAGAAGTATGAATCGGAGAGAGGGCGGTCCAATGAATGACTATCGAAGTCAGACCTGCGCTATGCAGAAATGCATGGTTGAGAACTCTGCAATGCGCGCGCAAGGGATTTTCCAAAGAAGCGGAGGGATTCCCGGAAAATTGTCCAAGGAAAGGGGCCTCGAGATGAACATCGAGGGCGAGTCTATCCACCAGTAATTGAAAGGTCGTGGTACCAGGTCGAAAGCTACAAAAAGATACAAAATGGCTGACAATGTTTACGTGCCGTGTGTGGTTGCATAACCAGCAGGAAATGAGAGAGGCAATCGAAGTGGGTGATGTACGTTGTAAATGGCTCCATGAAGAATTCCGACAACTAATGCATACGTACAAGTGTGGCAGCACTTAGGTAAATCAAACGGTATGCAAGGCACTGATGAAACATTATGTGCTAAGCAGTTAACGTAACGAATATCCGCAAACTGGATTGCAATGGCAAAAGCATGACAACATTCGAGTATGTGGGAGACGAATCTGAAACATTCCGCATGTTGAACGCGTAAGAGTATTACAACAAACAAAATATGATGGACATGTCGCGTTTGTCCATATCAACAAACAGAAATCGTCATGTTGGTAATGTGTACAGTATTAATCATAAGGTAAACAGTAAATACCCAGATGTGTAACCCCTGAAGAGATGCATGAGAAATTTACTTACCCCTATCATTAAAGTAAATGTTGGAAGATTTATGGAAGGTAAATGTCCATTCATGCGAATGCATGCTCGTACCCGTCTTTGCAAAGATTCACGTACTCGTGATAACATGTCGGCATCCTGTTGAATATGTCCGCAACATTGTTCCACCCTTTCTCGAAGGTCTTCTAATGTTGCAACAAGGGTAGAATAAACTTGCGATTTCACATGGCCCCAGAGAAAGAAATCTAAAGGATTTAAGTCCCGGGAGCGCGGTAGCCAAGCAATAGGACCCCCACGTCTTATCCACTTTCGTCCGAATTGGGCATGTAAATGTTCTCTGACACGGTTAAAGAAATGTGCTGGCGCTCCATCATGCATAAACCACAGTCTCTGACGCCTATCGAGAGGTATATCTTTGAGTAGACGCGGCAAATCATGTTGGAGAAATCGCAAATATGAGATCCCAGTTAATGCATTAGGAAGAAAGAATGGTCCTTCGAGCTGATCACCTAAGACTCCTACCCACACATTTAAGGAAAACCTAAGCCGATGTCCTACCTCCACTATTGCATGTGGATTCTCAGGGGCCTATACATGAGAATTGTGAAAGTTTACAATGCCATCCCGGGTGAATTGTGCTTCATCAGTAAATAGGATGTCATCAGTGAAATGAGGATTGTCAGTAATTTCTCTGCGAAGCCACTGCCAAATCTGCATTCTCGCCTGAAAGACTGTGGGGGTCAAAGGTTGGACACGTTGCAGATTGTATGGGTACAGCTGCTGTTCATGGAGAATGTGCCATACGAGAGCATTGGATACGCGTTCGGCAAGTCCCAACGTCTTGTGCTAATTCCTGGGTTTTCGTCCACTGCCTGTAGCACGCGTTCTTCTAATTCAGGGGTACGTACTGTCCTTGGCCTTCCCGGCCTGGAACAATGTGTAAAGCTCCCATGTTCTCGTAGCCGCTGATGTATTCTGATGAATGTTCTTCTTTCTGGTTGCTGTCTCGTAGGGAAAGTCTCGCGATATAACTTAGTGGCCTCTACCGCATTCCCGTTTGCTTTGCCGTACATAAAGTGCATGTCAGCATACTCAATATTACTGTACATTGTATCAATGGCAAGGTAAACAATAATTTAGCAACACACTAATAGCACTAATTAACACTGCACAAATAGTATCCCCGTAGCTTTGCAACACTACTGAAACTATTGCACCTTTCCCCTCAATACGGTGAAGTAAGTACATCCACAACACTGTAAAGGCACGCGCATTTGACACCTCTTCAACACACAGAACTACTACATTCACTGTAGGCGAGAAAGACAAGTGAAGACAACGAACCCCTACACTCTGAATCATTCTCCCAAGCGACAACTCCGGTACGACGAAAGCATGTAGACCTGTAGCAGAACCATTCAGGCAACATAATAAACAAACGTGGAAAGGCAAACGTGTTTCCAATTCACGTCTGTAATCGAAACAATCTACTGTTCTTCCATTCCATATTTCCTGGCTTACCAGCTGATTGACAAGAACTGCGTGCACAGTGTTTTCTTTACGTATACGTACAGGGGATGAACCAAATAATGAGCAATCTACAGGCGCTCGATTGATTGAGTTATTGTTGCTTTAAACGAGCTTAGGAGCTTCGAAGGATGGGACCTACGGTTTGGAAAATCTTGGATCAGAACCACTGCATTCAGTGGCCACTTCAGCGGATTTGAACCCGCAACATCATGCACCCAAGGTGAGCTCAACGTCTGTTGCAACCCCGATTCAGTACTTCCAGCTGGCTTACATGTTCTACCAGTGTTCCTTTCGGCCACTCCATTCATTTTCGGCCATCGTTTGTTTTACTTTGGTATTGGTACAGTAAAGGACTACTCCGTACTTGTGCATTCGTCGTAGGAATGTGCTCTGAAGTAGTTCAGAACATGCACCACCACCTTTCTTTGACTGCCTCTCTCACTTCCAGCTGGTTATGCAACCACACACGGCACGTAAACATTGTCCGCCATTTTGTATCTTTTTGTAGCTTTCGACCTGGTACCACGACCTTTCAATTACTGGTGGATAGACTCGCCCTCGATGTTCATCTCGAGCCCCCTTTCCTTGGACAATTTTCCGGGAATCCCTCCGCTTCTTTGGGGAATCCCTTGCGCGCGCATTGCAGAGTTCTCAACCATGCATTTCTGCATAGCGCAGGTCTGACTTCGATAGTCATTCAATGGACCGCCCTCTGTCCGATTCATACTTTTTGAGATATTCGTCTCTAAACTTCATTTTCCCACACTTTCGACAGTCCCTATCTCCGTTACGAAGCGTTTGCGGACACATGTTTACTAAGATTTTTTGTTAGTTTTGGCGTGTACTATCTACGGTTTAATTTATGACCATTACTTATTAAACACCCTGTATATATATATATATATATATATATATATATATATATATATAGATAGATAGATAGATAGAGAGAGAGAGAGAGAGAGAGAGAGAGAATTTACGAGGAGCTGCTGAAAATGTCCTAGTCCAATTCAGAAGGATTGTAGGTACTAGGTAGAAAAATGAAACCGTAGTTTAGAAAAAAATATCTCTGTATGTACAAATACAAATTTTCATATTAATAACGAAATTCTTATTGTTTATCAGGCCTCTGAAGTGATTATGTGTGCCCAAACAGATAATTTCATGAACGTCCAGATGCTAACTGTTATAACATTTTTGTTCCACCAAGGAAAGTCACCGAAGTATATTAATTAGGAAATCAGTGAAACACCACGGGACTCTCCTCCGTTATATACAGTGGTGAAGAAGTAAATGGCTTAGTATAAACCTGGCGATTTCTCAACAAATTATGTTTTACATCCAGGATGATTAAAAGCAATGACTCTTCCCGAAATCATGGATGCAATTTGTGACATTATTCTTGAAAATTGCAGCATTTCAGCCAGTGGTGGATATAGCCCGGGGCCGGAGGGCCTAGGCCACCCCAGTTTTTGAGTGACAAAAATAAGTTAAGCTATTATTTATATAGTTTTTAAAGTGTATAGTAAACTCACGATATATATATATTATAGTCTGAGGTCTGACTGCACCCCGCTTTCTCAGTTTTTACCTTCTCAGCAAAACTTGTGTCAGAAATTCTGGGCATTTCTTTGGAACTCGTCGGTGGCATAATTCAGAATGGCTTGGGTATGCTCAAGTTCTCGACATAATGGGTTCCCAAAATATCTGTCAGGAGAATAAAAGAGTGACGGCATTAAGAGAAGTCTTCTTCCAATTTGACCGTAATGCTGATCAATTTCGCTGACGAATAGTAACCATATATGAAATATGGTTGTACCACTATGATCCGGAATCGAAACAACAGTCAATGGAGTAGTAGCACTCATTTCTCCATCGCCCCAAGAAGTTCAAGACACAGAAGTAGGCTGAGATACTGTTTGCAAAATTCTTCTGGGATAAGTATGGAGTGGTACTCATAGACTACCTCCGCAACGGTCAGATATTTAATCGAGAATTTCAACATTACTTACAAAACTGAAAGAAAAATTCAAAGTTCAACGCCGCGGAAAATGAAAAGAAAGGAATTCTGTTCCTTCAGGAGAATACACCTGTCCATCAAGCCCCTGCGAACACAATTGACATTGCATAATCTAGGATTTCACATTATAAATAAAGGTACGAGTTTTTTTTGTATAATAAATTCTTACAGTTGTTATTGGTAAAGAATCTGTGATAAGTACACTGCGCCCTTTATGTAAGGCGTCCTTGCGAAACCACATCAAAGATAAACGGTTTTATTTATTCTTCTGTATGGTACAGTTCTGTGCAATGAATTATACTTTTACTGTTGGTAAAGAACCTGAGAAGGGTACGCTGCGCCCTTTATGTAAGGCTCCCTTGCGAAGCCACATCAAGTATAAAAGGTTTTATTTATTCTGCTGTATGGCACAGTTCTGTATAATGAATACATACTTTTACTGTTAATTAACTCATTTGAAGGATACAGTGCGCCCTGCGAAATATCACTATATATTAATGGCTTCAGTTGTTCTGTAGCACACCATTTCAGTATAGTAATTTCATATAGTGACTGTTGGTAAAGAACCTGCGAAGGGTATAGTTCGCCCTTATAAAAGATGGCCTACGAAATATCAAATTACAAATATTTTTTAAAATTCTTCTGTGTACTAGTTCTGTATTATGCATTCATACATACAGTTGCTATTGAGGGAGAACAGGTAAAGAGTACAATTACTTTTCAAATTATGTATAAAACCAGTAAAGGAATTAACATGCAGGTCTATTTGATAAGATAATGTAGGAGTTTTTGTGCTGCTAGTCATTTATTGGCAAAAAAAAAAAAAAAAAAAGTTTCAGAAGTTAAGTGTAATCAATGTAGCGCAGTTTAAAGAACTCAAGTTTATTTTAAGCTCTTTATTTACAAATTTGATTGTTCCTGTGTGTTTTAGAGCAGTGTTCGAACAATCAATGCTTACTGTATTTCTAAAATATAACTACATTCATTTATTAGTATATATTTAGCTTCATTTTGTTGGACAAAAATTTATTAGAAGAAATAATAATGTTTCTCTAATAAAGACGTTTTCACGGTTTAGCTATTTATGTTACTAAATAAATTGGGTGAATTTAATACATAAAATTGAGGCCTATATACACAGGGTGTAACTTAATTATTATAACAAACCTCGGGCAGTGATTCCTGACACCGAGATAAAACGAAACATATGAACCAAGCTGGGTGTAAAAATGCCTCCTTTCGGCACTTTGATCACCCTAACATTTGTCGAAAAATGTAAAAACAGGCATAACTCAAGAACAAAACGTTGGATCAAGGCAAATAAAAGAGAATGTCCATTAATTTTAGATTCAGTTAGTGTACAATGGGATATAGTGCAATGGAGGCGCAAAGGTGACTCCCAAAGAAAGTGGAGTATTCCTTTCAGTATTTTATCAAACGTTGAGTGAGGGAAATGAACAAAAAAACAAAAAAATTCAAGATTTCATCAATCAGAAATAATAGGGAGCAACTGAATTGTGCACACTCTAGATCCCAAATTGCACACAAATCTCTACTGGCCTTTTTCAACACATATTTTTGTTCAACATTGCCACAATGATAGTTTTAAAATCTGTGCGCAAACAGGATTTTCCTCCAGATTAGGACAGAAAAAAAAATTAGAAATAAAATGCAAATTATATTGAGGCTTAATTAAATATAATTTGATCAGTAAATACAAGTCAAGGTATCTCCAAAACCAAGTTTTCATATTTATAATCCACATGCTAAAATTTTCCTGGTTTCAATTATAAGCCTACAATTTTTAAAAATTTAATTCTCCTTGCCTGATACTCTGAATATGTATCATCTTTAAGTATCTGATACTGTTTCAATATTAAGTTATGTCTCCTCAAATCTTCCTTTCTTTGTGTATTGGTATATCCTTTCGTAAATGATCTTAATTTCAATTTTGTTTCTGATTGTAAATTCACCAAAGATGAAATCACTTAATAAATATTTGGATCCGGTGAATAGACTTGTTCATTGTAATGGTTAGGAAATGCTTCGGCCCCATTCGTCGATCGAAGAGCTACTGAGGGTTCTGAAGCCCATATTCTAGGTGGAAACCTAAATAAAACAAAGCAAACCATTACGATGACATTCTCAAAGTTATTATTATTAATAATAATATAGACGGCATACTTCCCACTACTAGCCAAGGACGATAATCTTAGCTTCTTCATTTGCAAATAGAAACTTTTTCTCCATCATGACTTAACTCATCTTCTCTTTCAACCGTTTGCTCAACAGCCTCTGTAATATTTCTCGGACGAACTGGTGTGAGTTTTTTTCGAATACAGTACATCACTTCTCTGCACTTCTTCATATGCTTATGTGTTAATTCCTCTGTATTTTCAAAATTACACTTGTCAATAAAGTCACACACATATACAAACATGACAAACATACAAACATACAAACATGACAACACATGACAAAAGAGAAAATATTGTCCATGTGACAACGTTGCTTAATATTTTTGTGCGCAATCTTGTACATTATGACAGCTTGCAAACGGCTTATCAGATAAAACTGATAAAACCGGAAAAGTGTGCGCAATTTCATTGCAACCGAAATAATATTATATCGTTCAAGTTAGAAGACTACTTATGATTCGAAAGGAAGAGAGATAGACATGTGTAATTGATGTATTTTGTCTCAGCACAAAATAAACTCTCGGAAGAAAAATTTAAATGAAACGAAATCTTTAACGTATCACAGTTATGTCTTTTAGCCTAATGGTGACAGATGATAAATGAACAGCTTCCTGTCCAAGTTACGAGTGTGTGAAAATGAAAAAAATAACTTTGATTAAGATTAGGTTTAAAACGACTGTGCATAGGATAGTCAGGTGGCATGTAAATAAACAAACACAACATGTAGTATCCAAAAATGCAAAGATCATAAGCGATGAACGAATGTACAATGGATTCTCCACATAACACAAGGATTCCCAAATATTTCCTGAAAAGTGTATATATATATATATATTTGTCAAAAGTAAGCTGGATTAAAGAGTTTTCTCCTCGTAATATGTAATTCTGTGGAATTTATTATTTCTGTGCACAGAAACAACAAAAATAGACGAAACACGAGATGTTGTACACGTTACATATCGATACGAAGAAGTGCACTGAAACAGTATACTTGATTTATCCGTTAGGTGAATATTCTTCCAGGGATACTTTCGAGGGGCTTTTCCCCTCTCTTGGAGTTGGAAAACTGCCCCTTACCCATGAGCTTCGAAAAACTACATTGCTATTGTCAATATACCAAATCGCGTCCTAGTGTAGCTCACTTACATTCTGATTTGTCACTACTGTAGAAAATTTCTAGAAGAAAGCTCGTTGGAATTACATCCAAATATGGGGGAAAATCTTTTTCTCCGTTCTAATGCACTTTGTAGCACGATGGAATACCTACATGGAAGAAAGAGAATGTGGCACTTTTCCGTACATGTAGCAGTATATACTTAGTTTATAGTACTTTCACTAAGGGCATGATGCTTTGATCGCACACTACGGAACTATCGTCCCTTGTGTGTCAATTGCAAATGGCTCGCAGAAGACTGTCTTGCAGTTTTGTTGTGGAATGGGGTCAGTTAGCGTGGCTGTGTTATAGTAGACATCTACGCAACTTAAGTGATATACATAGTCCGATGGAATTGCTTTATAACAGAATAGCGAATGATGCGTTCAACTTTAGAGGGTTGTGTCTAGGTATTCACGGTCGATTAAAAGCGCAGACATTGATGTTTAAAGAAAATTGATTGTGTTAATCTGTATGTGCCTGCGCAATGGCAATTACCCTATCCATGAGCTGGCAGATTGCACCTCACTTATGGAGAGGCAAAAGAAATAGCCCAGAGGCGATTCATTTACATCGTGACCGTTGCCTTTAAAGAAGACTAATTTTACTTGTATTTTTTTCCCACGCGTTCATATTCACATTCGAGAGAAAAGGTCTCTTCAATTTCCCCTACGTGAAATCGAAAGCGCACAAGTGGGCAGTTAAATTTGAAGACAGCGAACTTGGCATGATTAGAGACCGTCCTGAAGCTAGCAGTAGCCAAGTGTAGGGCGTAAAAGTCCACATGCAACTCTAGTGAAGGATCAGCAGCAGACATTTAATACAAGCGTGCTGTGCAGTATGATGGATAATTTTGTGGTAGGACCTTATTTATTACGGATTCGCCTGTGTGGGAGGACGTATTTTTTTTTTATTTTTACGTAATGTTCTCCCGAAATTGTTAGAACATATGCCCTTGAACATAAGACATAAGATGTGATCCCAGCATAACAGAGCACCTGCACATTTTAACAAAAATATGCAGACCTACCTAAATGAAACATTCCAGATCTTTGGACTGGGGAGAAGGACCTGTGTTATAACGACCTCGTTCACCCTACCTCACGCCCCTTTGGTTCCTTTTTAAGGGGGTGATTGAAACGCGTTTTGTATGCAACACCAGCTACGACAGCCGAAGAACTTGTTGCTCGAATTAATATAGCTGCGGCAGTCATCTCTGAAATTTCAGGTGTGTTTCACCGTATGCGGAAAAATGTTCTTCGCCGATATCATCTTTGCAATACGGTCAATAGTCCAAAATAATAGACTGTGATCTCTTATTATTCACATCTGACTCGTGTACACAAACTGTATTGCACAAATATTGTACAAGGTGCCTATGAGTATTTCATAGTTATCCTACTTAGTACGAAACAGAATGAATCGGTAGTTTGAAACTGTATTTCTTTGCATCATTGTTCAACACACGCAACAGCATGTGTTTCATCGAGTTCCATTGCTTCTGTGCTCGGAGTTATTATCTTTCACAGAATTACGTATTACAAGGAGGAAATATTTTAATACAGCTTACTTTCGCCCAAATTGTGACATAATTTGTGGCAATCACTGTTGTGATGTGAAGAATCCCTTCTTGTACTCTTCGTTCATCATACATGATCTTTGCTGCCTGACTGTCTTATGCACAGTCGTTATAAACCTAATCTGGATCAAAGTTATTTTTCCCATTTTCACACACTCTTACTTTGAACAGGAAGCAGTTAATTTGTCATCCGTTACCATTAGCCTAGAAGATATAACTGCGATGCGTTAAAGACTTCTTTTCATTTAAACTCTTCTTCCGATGTTGAAATCTTGTACTTGATTGTTGTACATTTCCTCATTCGGCGTTTGCTAAAATACTCGAACGCATACTGCAGTTTCTTTGGGCGTCACCCTTGCACCGCCATTGCACTACACCCAAGTGTACACTAATGGAATCTACAGTTAAATATAATGGACATTATCATTTGCCCAATTTCGATCCGACATTTTGTTCTCGAGTATGGCTGTTTTTGAATTTTTTCGAAAATTTCCGGGTGTTCATAGCTCCAGGTTGGTCTATAGTTTCCGTTTCATCTGGGGGACAAGAAACACCTCCGAATGTTTAAATCATTAATTAAGTTATAACGCACACACACACACACACACACACACATATATATATATATATATATATATATATATATATATATATATATATATATATATATATATTGACGTTTGTGTGGGCGCCCTTTTGGTAGACTTGTCCACCGCCCTCGTTAGTATCCCAGCACGGCCCTGAGCTCTAGTATAAACGAATTACGGTACTAACTAAAGATCAGTACTCTGACAATACGTTTTATTGGAAATCAATTTAATTCCATAAATTTATTATTATCATTTGCAGGAAGGGAAAACCCAACTCTTTTAATCCCCTTCAAAAAATTAAGCCCTGGTTGTTACAAACTAAGCTTTTATAAGAACATCCTCTGAATATTGAAAATCGAGAATAATGTTTCAGGAAAAAGAAGTATAGAACCTTCAAATAAAACAAAATATAAAACTGAAAACTTCAAACCTGGACAAATACAAACAAGTTACGTAACTGGTTTTACCTTTCTGTTGTTTCCAATCGAAGTTGATTCAATGAGAAGAAAACAAGTCAACCAAATCTACTATTGTTGGCTAGGCACAATAATTAAAAATCATAAGAAAGAAGTATAACTAAAATTTACCTCAAAAGGCGCTAAATTAGAAAAGAGAAATATGTGTGCATACCCAGACACTCAAAGAAGAAAGCTTGAGAACTAATCTGCCACATAGTAAATGCATGGAAAGTAGACTACAAGTTGACAATTTGAGATTGGTTATGATACTTATATAAAATACTACATATAGAATGTTTAAAGATTGTAGGAGTCTGGGGGAGAAGTCTAGGTGGCAGTCAGGGGGGCAGAAGTAGCTACTAGGGGGCGCTCGCCCCCTTGCTCCCCCTCTGGCGTCGTCACTGGCTGTTACTCTGACTCATTCACGACCCTACCCGTTTGGAGAAAAACAATTAAAAACTAAATAATCAACAGTTGAAAAAGACAATGATCATATAACTTACCTTAACAATGTAATGGACTTCTTGACAGACAGACGGCGCCTCGACGGCAGTAAGCGAGAATTTCTTTCTCTGGTTTTGGTATTGATGTTTTTAGTATATTACAATAAACATGCAAGGCCGTAATCGACGTTTTCTTCAGAAAGAAGTTTGAAAATGCAGATTTTGAAGAACAAAAAATTCATTTAGGGAATAGCGATTTCGCATTCTTATTTTTGAATGTAAGATTGTTGCACTAGTTGACGAACACCACCGCCCGCTGGAGTCACTCCTGTCGCTCGATCTCTATACTGCCTGTCGAAACAACGATTCATAGCGTACGACAAAAACAAAAAATGACCGCTAGGTGGCAGAGCCAGCCGAGGCTTGTTCTCGTCTACTTCAATGTGGCTATACAGTAATTCAGCATATTTTCCCCCAATTTTTGTAGGAAATAGGCACTTTTTCAATAATTTACTTACATACGGCGAAGTTGTATATATTTTTTAAATAAGAATTTTACTTTTAATTAACTAAAGAAGAAATTCTACGTATCTATTATCACGAAGTAATAGAAAGGTTAACACAAAAAAGAGCGCAATAGACATGTAGTCGTCGTTAGCTGTATCAGTCAGTAATGGTATGTAATTTGTGATTTGCATACATACTTCACATATAAAAATAAATAATATTTATACGAAAATACATAAAGTATCATCCTTATTTTCTCAAAAAAATAAATCCAAAATAGACGAAACACACTCCAACCAATTAAATTACGATTTACTCAGTTGATAAGGCTCAACATAAGCAGATCACATTGCTTGTGTTGACTGAGCATCACCATCATTATGCTATTATTATTATTATTATTATTATTATTATTATTATTATTATTATTATTATTATTATTATTATTAGTGACAAAAAGAGCAACGACTCATCATATCAAAAACACAAGAATGCCGTTGAATTTACACACTATAAAATGAAGTCAGGATTTACTATCCATCTCCCTAAGATGCATTCTCATACATCTTTTTTTAGGCCAACCCCCAAAAATTTGTACCTGATATGTATATATCCTGCGCAAGAGTGGATTTAACACTAGAACAACTAGACTCGGGCCTAAGGCACAATGATTTTACGATCGCCCGTTGGACCACAATTTAATAAGGAAAACGAAAAAATGATTAAAGACAGTAAACACGTTCCATGACGTTCAGTATAATTATGTTAATAAATACGTTCGCTCGATACGAAACAAGGAGGAAGGCAGTTAATTTATTTTAATGGCAAACGCTTATAGACCCTACGCATCTGATTTGGGTCAATGACAACAATTTCCATATTATACTGTTTCACAATCATACTGTGATGTTTTAGTATTAGAATATTAACATTTTAGGGCGATAATTCTAAACAATTTCTTTTATTCTTACACAAACTGATTATTCTCTGTAACTTTATTTTAAAAGAAGTAAATTTGTATAAGTTTGACTTTCTTTACAGCAGATTGGAAACGAAAATTCGTTAAAATTTGAACAAAAATAATATATATAGGAGCAGGGTGGCTCAGTGGTGGAGCGCTTACCTCTGATGCGTGGGATCCCTGATTCAATCCTCGGCCAACATGGTGTCCGTGGGTTTTCTCAGGGTACTTTCGTTTCCTTCTACATTTCATTCCACCAATTCTTCCATCAACGTTCACTTGCCTTAATCATCCGTCTTCCTTAGCCTAACGTGTGTAATCGTGGGATGTTAGTCTGAAAAATATATATAAATATTATATTGTGTTAAAATTTTGTACATCGGATGAGAGGCTGCAAATATTTTTTTGCCTATGGGTGGAAAAACATTAAATCTGACAGAGCCTGCAGCTATTTTCTGGCGAACGACGCGCTCCACTCACTCCAAATTTCAATGTTATTATCAATAATAATAATAATAATAATAATAATAATAATAATAATAATAATAATAATAATAATAGCAGTAATACGAAACGGTAGAAGTTCTCCAATACTCATTTTTAGAATTTCGACTGTCTTTCTGGAAAAGAGTTTCAATTTGCAAGAAAATCAAAACGCTTCGTTTATGCTTTCTCCATATGTGAATAGTGGTTTTTCAATTTTTTTTAACTGTGTTTTTCTGATAACAGCAATTTGTACTTTTCATCACTATAATAGTTCTACAAAGTGCATTCCACAGAACTGGTAAACATAATGGCTCATATTACTCAATGAATCTACCGATTTCTTGAAATCCGGTATAGTAGTCTCAACAAACGTTATGGAAGTTCGCCTTTCTAGGTGGTTCTTTTAGTCGTCTATTAAGAACACATTGGGCACAGAGTCTTGTTTCAGCTTCCGAACTTTACAGAATGTTGACAACAAACAATAGATCTGTCTGGAGGAATTCAGTTACTTCCCTCCGTATCATCATGTCTTGATATTTTATTTATTAACCATTTTTCTGCAGTTGAATACTCGATGGTATTTCGTGAAACGATGTCCCAACGTATTCTAAAATACCTCTTCGTAACTTAGAAAAGACCATATAATAGTAATACATTTTAATTTGCGAAAACACTGAACCCTACAATGTAGTGTTGTGTCAATCATGAACGATTCGATCATTATGAACGAATCATGGCGTGAATCAAATGAATTATGATTCTTGCTAGAAATGAATCGATTCTTCTAATGAATCATTTGTACTTTCCACTGAATTGCTTGCCGTGATCGAAATGAATTGAGAATCACAAAGTGAGAGAATTGGTAGGGTTGCTTCTGCAAATGCGCTTACAGTTCACGGGGAATGGTAAAAGAAAGAAAACCGTACGCGCATTTTTTCTTCCTGCTTTCGTAGATGGCGTGCGTTCTTTTTTTTTTTTTTTTTCATCCTGCGTGGTGGGGTTGATTCTTGCGAAGAGAGGAAGCCGCGTTGTTAGAAGCAGATTACTTTCAAAATAAACTTTTCTGTTGCTTGCTTCTCATCGTGAAGTACTGACAGTGTTGCTCAATTTGATATAATACGATTTCGTAGTTAGTTTCAACATACTCTTGATAATCGCTTATCTATTTTATCAAGATACTATACGTACATTGGATAAAGATATTACCATCACTTTCAACTGCACTAGCCAAAAAAGTCAATTTTAATGTTTCATAATCAGCTCAAAGCACTATATTATATTCAATCTAAATACAATATTTACACAGAAAAAGTGCACTGTAAACTATTTGTACTGTACATAATGTATTTCACAAATGTATTTAAATGTATAGAAAAACGAACGTAGATTCTTTCTGGGAAGATAATGCATTGCATCTTTCCTTAGAAACACTTGTCCACATACAAAAAAGTCAGTGGCAAGGGCGCCGATTCTGGGGGGACCGGACCCCTGAATGCTTAAATGTATTTTTATGAATATTCAATATTTAGCATAACTTGAATTACTCTTAAAATCCTTTAGACCCTTGTCTGCAACCAAACACACTTTAATGCGCCCCCCCAAGTTACAAAGAAATCGGTGCCCTTGTTTAGTGGCACATATTTTTCGCTTTACTACTATTGAAATGGACGTAGAGATACAAATGATTTTCTGAGCTTCCATTAAACATGAGGATGTGGGAGACCCGGAATCGATTCCCGGCAAGAGCTCATGTGGTTCGGATTCCATGTTAACCAGTAGGTTCACGTCTCATATAGCCTCGCTGCTGAATGGGACGTTAAGCTCAAAATCAACTCAACTCAAATTTAACTAGCTAATGGTTTTCTCTTAAGAAGATAGAAGAACAGTGATGATTTCAGGGGTAGACGAGGAGAAAATACCCCGAGGCTAAGAATTATCCCCTGGGGCATTTCTCAGATTAGGTTCAATTGGGGTTACCAGTATTTTCGCAAATATAAGTTCATCTCTAGCTTATTGAAATTGTATTGGCTCAATCTTAAAGCGTTCACCTCTGGTGGATGCAGTCCCTGATTTTTTCCTATTTACGCCAAATGGGCTTTATGGTGGACAAACACCCGATGTGTGGGTTTTCTCTGAGTTCTCTCGTTTTCGCTCACTTCCTTCATTTCACCATTTCATTCATCCTCATCATCATCGTTTCCTTTAGTCTCGACGAAGATAACCATGGAACGTAAAATTTTTGAACATTTCATTTCATTCCGCGTTTACTCAATGTCTTCCAGAGGGAAACTTATAAAATGATCACAATAATATTAAGTATATGTTGATGCGTTAACTCCCTTTCTTCTCTAGCTCAAAAGAATTCAAAAAGATCATTATTTTTTGCCAGTCAAGAATAAAATAGAACATATTTTAGAAGGTAATAGGATAAAATAGAAATTTTGCAGTTTAACATTCCACGTTTATCTCCATTAATCTAAGGAAAACGAATGATTAAGGCAAGTAAATGACTATGGAAGAATAGGTAGAATGAGAGTGTGGGAGGAAACGGGAGTACCCGACAAAACCCACCGACATCATGATGTACACCACAAACTTATTTAGCAGTGGATCAAACCAAGAACCCCACACACCGGAGGTAACAGCTTTATCAGTGAGCCACGGTGACCTCAGGATAGAATAGAATGGATTGCGAGATAACAATTTACTTTAATTGATCATCCGCCTCTTCTTTAGCCTATAGTGCAAAACTGTAAGACGTAAAAACAGAATAAAATTCATTAATATGATGTGTACTTTACAAAGTGTACATAACCTGGGGAAATAATACGCACCAGAAATGAATATACTACTACGGACTCATTGCATAGTACTTTTGTATTTAAAACCAAAAACATGAATGTAGCCTATACGTTGCACTTAGGACTCTATATTTTTCTCCATATTAATATGTACGACAGTATGAAGTTACAAATAAATTCTTAAAACTGCTAGTATCCCGTGAAAATTTTATGGAGTATATTTCAACAAAGTACTTCCTCGAGAACTGAAATTGGCAGAAAAAACGTGGAGATTGCAACAGTGTTAGTTTTTGCCTCAAGCCGTAATATCAAAACAAGATGCAAAAATAACAACAATGGGAGCAGAGCAACACCATATTATTGAAACTTCATAATAGCACTGAGCCACCACTCACCCCAATGCAACGCTGGCTGTGTCATCTGGTGTACTTCCTCTCCCCACAAGGAATTTATTAAGTTGCGCAGAAAAGCAATGCAGTATCGCAAGCGATTCATATGATCGAATAATTCCCACTCAATTAATATGATCGAATAATTCATCTGCGCAAAATAGATGCGCGGAAACCTAACTGATTCAATGAGCGAATCATTCCCAACCAATCCATATGATCGAATAATTCATCTGCGCAAAATAGATGCGCGGAAACCCAACTGATTCAATGAGCAGTGTTGGGCAAAATCAATTGAAATCAATTGCAATTGATCAATCAATTGAAAGTAATTGCTCTGAAAATCAATTGCAATTGATTTCAATTGCAATTGATTTCAATTTGTAATTGACAATTAATTTCAATTGCAATTGAATTCAATCATAAAATTTGCAATTAAATTTTCGTCAATTGTTAATTGTTAATTGCAATTGAAATCAGCAATTAAAACTGAAGATAAGAAGATGTGTGTATATTGTATTGTCCACTTGTTACTATTTTACATATTTCAAATAAGGTACTTATAAGAAATGCTGGATACCTACCATCCCTTTCCCTCCTGGGAAGAAAGCCGTAAAACTAAGTATTTTTTTTTAAATATATTATGTTTATGGTTCTATCCCACTCGAAAGAACTCTATATGCCCGTCATGAATACAATAGGAATGAGCACGAACGAGTTCGAGCGAGTTTTCTTTAAAACTCGACTCGACTCGAAGCAGACATCTTTGAGTTCGACTCGAGATCTCGGCTCGAAAAATTTCTCCCAACTCGACTCGAATTCGGATCGAGTTTCCAGTCGAGTCGAGCCAATTCGAGCTAAATCCTTTGTGTAGTTCCAAGTACTACTATTTTCAAGTATCCTACATAGACAATATAATTATCAATGATACTACTACTACTACTACTATAACTAATTATTATTATAACACCGTGTACCTGTATAAACATGGAATATAGGCGGTTTCTGTCGGAATACTAAAAATTAGTTAACTGTCGATCTCGGTAGTCAAGAAATCTTCAGGAGGCAAAAACATTGGTCACGAGGTTCTTGGTTTGAGTTCAGGAGGAGCAAGTATTCGGGCTCGAGCCAAAAATTGTTAGAAGTTATGGGGCTCCAGCCAAACATGTTTAAAACTGCTCGACCTGGGTTTAGGGTTGTCAACGACTCAAGCGGCTCGCTCACAGCCCATTCACTTATCGAGCCAAACCGAGAAGTGAGCCGAGCCAACAGCTCATCCAACCGAGCCAGCTCGAGCCGAAGGCTCACACGAGCCGAACCGAACCGAGCTGATTGCTTACCCCAACCGAGCCGGTTCGAGCCATTGGCTCAGTTAAGCTAACTCGAACCCAGCCTATGGACTCGTTTCAACGGAGCTGGTTCGAGCTATTGGCTCCAATCGAGCCGAGTCGATAACTCGTCTTTACCGAGCCGGTTCAAGCCATTGGCTCAATTGAGCCCAGTCGATGGGTAATCCCAACCAAGCCAGCTCAAGCTGTACGCTCAGTTGAACCGAGCCGGGCCTGTTGACATCACTATTCCGGTTGGACTTCTACTTTGGCTAAAAAATTGGACCGTGCAGTTCTCAGCCTTGATGGTAAGAACTAAATAAAATGATATGAAATCTTTAGTTTTACGTCCTACGTTTATGCCGGTTAGGCTAAAGGAGAAGGTGATGATGGGAAATGAATGAAATGAAGAAAGTAAGAGGAAACGGGAGAACCCCGAGAAAATCCACGAGCACGGTGTTTGTTTATCACAAAGTCCAAACTGCGCGAGCTGGGATCGAACTAAGGACTTCAAGCACCGGAGGTGAACGCTCTACCACTGACCCACCGCGCCCCCTGGTAAGAACTACAGTATATACTTATATTGGTGCTCACGGCGTCATTAACTTGTTCCACCACCAACGAATTTCGAGGTACTTTGTTTTGCATCTTTGTGCGTGTTTTGTGTCGCTTTGTGCGCCTATTCCCACAATTTGTGCATCACCGGAAGTGGGTCAAAATGGGCCTACAAATCTGGCGGAACAAATTATTGCTCTTCCGCCACCAATGAATTTCGAGGTCGTTTCCTTCACATCGTTTTGTGCCGTTTTGTGCGTCTACTTCTGTTTTGTGCGTCATGGGAAGTGGGTTAAAATGAGTCTCCAAGGTGGGTCGAAAAGGACCAAGAGTTCCGCCACTATTGAATCTCGAGGTCGTTAATTTCACATCGCGTACCCTTTTGTGCGTCTATTTCGACGTTTAGTGCGTCACTGGAAGACGGTCAAAATGGGCCTCAAAGGTGGGACGAAATTGACCCACTGCTCCGCCACTACCGAATTTTCAGGTTCTTCCTTTCGCATCGACTAGTGAATGTTTCGTACCGTTTCGTGCCCTTATTTCCACGTTTTGTGCGTCACCAGAAGTGGGTCAAAATGGGCTTCCAAGATGGGACGAAAATGACCCACTGTTCCGCCACTATCGAATTTCGAAGTCGTTAATTTCACATCGCGTACCCTTTTATGCGCGTATTTCGACGTTTTGTGCGTCACTGGAAGACGGTCAAAATGGGCCTCGAATGTGGGACGAAAATGACCCACTGCTCCGCCACTACCAAATTTCGTGGTCCTTCCTTTCGCATCGACTAGTGAATGTTTCGTGCCGTTTCCACGTTTTGCGCGTCACCAGAAGTGTGTCAAAATGGGCCTCCAAAGTGTGACCAAAATGACCCATTGTTCCGACACTATCGAATTTCTAGGTCGTTTCTTTAGCATCGTTTAGCGCCTATTTTTTTAAAAAAAGTTTTCTTTACCTACTTCCTCGTCTTGTGCGTCACCGGAAGTGAGTTAAACAGGCCTTTAAAGTTGGAGTTAAATGGCTCACTGTTCCGCCACTATCGAATTTCGAGGTCGGTTCTTTCGCATCGACTAGTGAATCTTTCGTGCCGTTTTGTGCCCTTATTTCCACGTTTTGCGCGTCACCAGGAGTGTGTCAAAATGGGCCTCCAAAGTGTGACGAAAATGACTCACTCCTCCGCCACTACCGAATTTCGAGGTCCTTCCTTTCGCATTGACTAGTGCCGGTTTTGTTACGTTTTGTGCCCCTATTTCCACGTTTTGTTCGTCACCAGAAGTGTGTCAAGATGAGCCTCCAAGGTGTGACGAAAAGGACCCACTATTCCGACACTATCGAGTTTCTAGATCGATACTTTCGCATTGTTTAGTGCTTTTTTTTTGTAAGTTTTCTGCGCCTATTTCTTGTCTTGTGCATCACCCCAGGTGAGTTAAACGGGGCTTTAAAGTGGAAGTTAAATGGCTCACTGTTTTGCCACTATCGAATTTCGGGGTTGGTTCTTTCGCATCGTTTAGTGTGTATTTTGTACCGTTCTGTTCGCCTATTTCCAAGTTTTGAGCATCACCAGAAATGCGTCAAAATGGTCCATCAATGTGTGAGGAAATAGAGCCATTGTTCCGCCACTATCGAATTTGGAGGTCGTTTCTTTCGTATCGTATAGTGCCTGCTTTGTACTGTTTTGTGCTTCTATTTCCACTTTAGTGCGACAACGAAAATGGGTCAAAATGGCCTACAAGTATAGCGGAATAACTTAAGGCTGTTCCGTCACCATCGAATGTCGAGGTCGTTTCCTTCACATTTTTTATGCATGATTTGTGTCGCTTTGTGCATCAGTGGGAGAGGGTCAAAATGGACCTTGAAAGTGGAATGGATATGTCTTTTTCTGCCATATTTGTAGGTCGTCTTTGACCCACTTCCATTGATTCACAAAACGTGGAAATAGGCTTACAAAACGGTAGAAAACACGCACAAGATGATGTGAAGGAAACGACCTCGAAATCGTTCCTGACGGAACAGCATTAACTTGTTCCGCCATATTTGTAGGATAACAATGACCCATTTCCGGTGACGCAGAAAACGAGGTAATAGGCGCACAAAACGACACAAAAAATTTCCATGTAATTAAGCTAAATTTCCATTTAAGTTTGTAAGCTTAATTATATGGAAATTTTTTTACATTTTTCCTTTACGTTGGTCTACTTTACGTTGATTTGGGACTTTTAAATTTTATTCAGTTTTCCACTGAAAAGTATCTATAATTCAACAAGGAAATAATTATTAATTATAATTATTATCTATATAATTGAATTCATTGTAATTTGTTCCATAACAAACACTTTACCATTTCGTACTAGCTGTTATGTCCGTTCTTCGCATGGATCAGATAAAATATCCATGTAAACGAAATGAACAACGGGAGAACATTAAGAAACATTTCTTAAATTGGATATATTTTGTGTGAATATATATCCAACAACGCACATGTGTTTTCGTTGGGAAGGCCGATCGGGGCTGAATTTGAACGTATACACTATCGGGGGTGTCACTATACGTCTGAGCAACCCCAATAAATATGGATTCGACACAAATTCTACTACTTTTACATGTCCCGGTGAACCACCCCTCAGACCCCCTTGGTTCGTATTGTGAAAAATCTCCTCTGGCCCCCACCAACCCCCAACCAATACAGCGAAAACTATGAAGGTGACACTAACATCTGCCATTTTCTACTACTTTTTACATATGCCGGTAAAAGTCCCTATAATCCTCTGGTTCCAATTTTGAAAAAAACAATGCCTCTGGCCCACAGCCAATGGAGGCTGTATTTGGAAGTCAACGCCTGTGGAAGTATCACCATTCATCTCAGCGACAGCGAAAACTATGGATTTGACATTAACATCGGTCACTTTCCATTATTTTTACATGTCTCGCAATTCCCACCCCCGGTGACTCTCGGCCCGCATACAATAGTGGCTAAATTTGAAAATCATCGCTAATGAAAGTATCACCATTGATCTCAGCCACCGCGAAAACTACGGATTTGACATCGGTCATTGTGGATTACTTTTACATGTCTCGTGATCCCCTTTATAATGCCCCCCTTTCTTAGCTGATGGGGGCTAAATATGAAAGTAAACGCGGTCTTGAGTCTCACCATTGAGCTCAGCTATCCCGAAAACTATGGATTTGACATTAATATCGGTCATTTTCCATTATTTTTACATGTCTCGGAATTCCCCCCTCTGGTGACCCAAGGCCCGCAAACAACAGTGGATGAATTTCAAAGCCATCGCTAATGGTAGTGTCGCCATTGATATCAGCAACCGCGAAAACTATGGATTTGACACTAATATCGGTCATTTTGGTTTACTTTTACGTTTCGGTATCCCCCCGTTGACACACGGCCCGCAGCCGAATACGGTGAATTTGGAAGTTAATGCGATCGGAGTTTCACCATTGATCTCAGCGACCGCGAAAACTATGAAATCGACACTGATATCGTTCTACTTTTACATGTCCCGGTAAACGCCCCCCTGAGACCCCCTGGTTCGAATTTTGTTGAAAACGCTTTGCCTTGGTGTGAGACCTGGACCAAGGTATCCTTGACCAAAATTTGGTAACTCTCGGTCGACTTTTCTGGTCCCCAGGCCGGTCCCGGTAAACGTCCCCTGGAGACCACCTAATAAGGAATAAAAAAAAACTCTTCGTCTTGGTCTGGGGCCTAGACCAAGCTACCCGTGACCAAATTTTGAAAACTTTCGGTCCACTCGTCTCGTCCACAGGCCGCACAAAGATAGACAGACAGACACACGAACAAAATCTATTTTATTTATATTAGAAAGGTCAGATCCGCCGTTATTGTATTAGTGCGGTGCTTGAGCGATAATTTAAACTCCGATGAGCGATAATTTCATAGGCTTGTTTTATTACAAGTTTAAACTCTTTAGTCAGTAGAGAAGAGGGCGTGAATCATGGGTCAGAGTTGATGACAATGGGTTTTGGTGGGTCTGGGGGTCACAGTGGGTAAGAGTGGTTTATGGTGGGTGGTGGGTCAGAATGGGTCACGGTGGGTCGTGGGTCACGACGAGTGGTGAGTCAATTAGTCGTGGCTAAAGTTTTCATTGCCCCACGTCTTCTCTGAACTACAGTGTTGAAAATTAATCAGTGAAAATCAATTGCAATTGATCAATCAATTGAAATAATTGCTGTGAAAATCAATTGCAATTGAATCAATTGCCAATTAATTTCAATTGCAATTGAATTACAGAATTCAATTGCAATTACTTTCCACTGCAATTACTTTCAATCAATTGATCAATTGCAATTGATTCTCCTTTTTTAATGGCCAACTGCAATTAACAATTAACCATTACTTATTTCAATTGTTAATTGCAATTAACAATTAAATTTACAGATTAATTGTTAATTCAATTGAAATTTGCCCAACACTGTCAATGAGCGAGTCATTCCCAACCAATTCACTTGCGCGAAGGGAATGCGCTGACAACCAATTCATATGAACGAATTAAATGATCGAATCATTTCAGTGAATCAGACTAAATGAATCGATTCTCCGAAATGAAGCATTTTGCCCATCACTACTACAATGTATTTTTCTCTATGAGAGGTATACTAACAAGCCTCGCTTAGTGCTGCACCCATGCGGCAGAATTTGGAAAAATATTCGTACGGCGATCTCTATGTTATTTTTCGGGATTCGACAGGCAGAGAATTATAGAGAGCGAGCGAAAGGAGTGACTCCAGCGGGTGGTGACGAACACAAACGAACGTTTTTGATTCGGCCTTAGCTATGGATGTAGCAGGTTTAGTTGAAACAGAAGTAAGCTTAAAATTGTCTTAATGAATCCCGACAATCATGTGTATTTGAAGAACTGTTTCATATTTGACGAATGGAAACGAACATTTCTGTTCCGGGTTCAACTATCGAAAATAAGATAAGTTACTTTTATACCTTTTTGTTTTAAAGAAGTAATTTTAAATAGTCCTGACCAATCCCGAAAAACATGTGAATTTGGCTAACTATTTCACAGTGTATATTAACGGAATGAAAAATTAATAAAATATAAGGCGTAATTGCCGAATTGACAATAAATTTGACGAATATTTTTCTAGATGGCTTACCGAAACCATAAATTATTATTCTTGATTAATACAATTTTGAATCTAATTAAACGTAAAAATAGTGTTTACTTGCATTTCATTTTCCAAAGTTTCCATGTTAAATCCTCAGAATTCCGAATTTGCCGAATGGGTTTTGAGTGGGGGGTTGTTACACCCCTCTAGGTTCGCCCCTGACTGTCCCGGTGAGTTGATTGAATTCGCGCCAATACTTACTGGGGTGTGATTCACTTGCAAGTGTGTTGCAAGTTTGAATCCAATTGCGTTTCTTACATGCAACAATATAATTCTAAGGTATTGGCGATGAAGTCGAAGCGCTTCAAGATTACCCGTAGCGAGATACTCACGATGTGCTCGACGAGAAGCAAATATGAAAGGTAAATAGGATGAAGGCAATTTTGGTTTATGTAATTGTATTTCTGTTGTTGGAACGGTGTGCTGCATCTTGAATAGATTCAGTAATCGCAGCTATTGTGTTATCAAGATCATATTGTGTAATAGGCATGAGTAGGGTTTTAGTAGTATTGTCCAAATTAATGCGATATTGTTCCCAATTAGCTCGTTTGTAACAGAATACTTTCTGAGGAGGCAGCTAGGTTGAGAGCAGTATTGAAGCATATTGTGAGGCTCTGAGGCCAGGCTTACCCTGTTTTCTTATTATATTTTTTTCTTTCTTTGATTTCTTATAAAGTCAATACTTCAACATTTCGGGATTTTAGGTAAAAAAAAGATACTAGGTTGGAAACACTTGGAGACCCTTCATTCGGAGCCTCACCGGCTTGTTAGGCAGGTTTACGGGTTGTGCTGCTCAGAGAGCGCTGGGGATTGCAAGCATTCTCGGGATGTGCGAAGGCTCGCCTCTGGGAGTTTAGTTTTAGCGTTAAAGGCATCTTTTCAATGTTAACACGTTACTAATGATTTCCTTAACGTAGAGTAAGAAGTTTCTTTGTATACACGACTCCAAAGGTGCATTACCACCTGCAATTCACTTTTCCTGCAATAGCGGGAAACCCAAAAAGCTCGGCGGTTGGGTTGGTTGCAAATTTGAAAGGCGTTGGACTAAACCTCAATTTTGTCACAAATATATCAGTGTGGCAAACTGCAAATAAGAGAATAAAACACATTGTTAAGACTGACAATTTTATTATTGTGACGGAGTTGGATGACATCAAAAGTTACAAAATGACTTACTTAAGCATTTCAAACAAGATGAATGGTAAGAAACAGATATAAGAAGAAAGCATTTCACCCTTTCCCACCCCACCCAAAAACGAAACTCATAAAAAGAAAAAGTTATATAATATAAAGGTTTCATATAAAAGCCTAACAGCACAAAAAACAAATAGCTAAACAAAACAAAAAAGAAACAAACACAGAATAAGGGACACCAGAGGCGTAGCAGACTTGCGGCCCTCCCATGCAAGATAAAGAGATGGGACCCTAGTTGTAAACTCCATTGTTATATTATTATTATGATTATGATTATTATTATTATTATTATTATTATTAAAAAGTCATTTCCTTTTCAAAATCTCTGACTCTGCCTAAGAGCATGAATGCAAATAACGATCATGTGTGACGTTTTGTCAATGAGCGGTCCCAAAGACCAAAAGTGAGAAATAAAAAACTTTCTTATGGTAAATTCTAGTTCAAAATTGGAAGCACTTGCTTTTGCACGTATTTTTTTCTTTTATCATTGAACAGAAAAGTTCTGGCGCCTAAGAAATTATACCATATAATATTGCAAATTTGCAAGTTGATGTATTTACATTGCAATTTGTGGTAATAAAGATATTATGATTAGAAAACAATGTTGTAAAAGGTAAGTTTAATTTCTTCATTCATCGCAAGTCTTTGGGGCCCCTTATACCTCGCCGCCCCTCCCCCCAATATCGATATCGAAAATTTAGAATAATATATTCGTGTCCATATATTCCAGATATCGAATGTTGATATATAATAATATATATATCGACATATCACAGGCCCAGGTCCAAGAAGTGATGCTTGAAATATACTGGAATCAACAATCAAATTCTAAATAAGTTATGCATTTCCGTATTTAATGTTGAGGGGAAGGGTGTGAACCCGAATAAAAATTTTAGAAAAAAAATGTTAAGATACAAGTAGTTTTTCTGTTTCCCCTTGAATACAAAACTATTAACAGAAAACTATTATTGTAATTTACCTTTTACTTCTGTTTCTGATTGTTATCACAAATCAGCGACAGTACTCCTACTTTACATAGTATACCAATACACTATAACTTTTCACAACCAAGCAAGCCGGAAGATGAATTTCCTGTGATATTAAAGTGGAATATTTTACAAAATAGTCAAAATTCATTGGCCATATTTCTATCAGTACTTTGGTACGGACTAAGAGCTACAAGACTAACAGAACTAGAAATTAGAGATTTCATTCCTTTTTTCTCTCAGACTAAAAGACTTCTGCATTTCCCTGAGATTTTCATTTTCTTAATATAAGTCCCCTATCCTGGGCTTATTCTGGCTACCGCGGTTTCGAGGTAATCGGTAAACGAAAGAGTAAAGTTTGTCGACTCTAAACTATCGACAGTTTCTGAGAAGATATTTCACAGTTCATGTTTTTATTTCTTCGTTACACAAACACTTCTAGTTGACACTATTCATGGTGAATTACTGAACTTATTAACATTTACAATTATTGTAAAAAGAATAATTATTTTTAAACATAAAAAGTCATTACAGTTAAGGAGAATGCAGTAATAGATGGAAGTGAATGAAAATATTGTTTATTTTTTAAGATGTGAATGAGAAAAATAAGTGTTTCTCATAATCTTGTCCATAGGCGGATCTACGATAGACTTCTGGGGGGTTAGGTTGTTTGTAATACTCCTACTTAGAGCTACTTTTAAGAGCTCCAAACTCTAGAATGGATTTCATTTATATATAAAATAAGAAAGATTCCCTTTCTTGGGGGCAATCGCCTTGACCGCTCCCTGGATCCGCCCCTGCTCTAGTGTAGTAGACTTTGAAGACATTTAGTTCGTGTCAGCTCCTGACGATGCTGATTAGCGATGGCCACATCTGGATAATTTTTTATAATGAAATCGGATAGAAACTTATTCCGATTTGCAATATCCGGATGACGGATAACGAAACGCATGACGGATAAAATCCTAATAATGGATGATATCCGGATTTTGGATAACGGATAATTATTCGATATCAATATATCCGAAAGTCGGATAATATCCGTATAATGGATTTATCCGGATAATTTATGAAATTAAGATAGCGGATAATATTCGGATAATAGAACATTCGGATAACTGATTACATCCGGATGACGACTAAAAGGTAATATCCGGATAGCGTATATGGTTTTAAAAAGACCAAATAGAAGAGGGACATATCAGTCTTCTCTGCTCATGGAGCTATTAAAAGACGATCATTGGGCAGTAGTCTTTCCTTTGAAAGATATTGTTTCTTAAAATATTTCTTAGTAACTTCCCATTTTCTTGTTCTTCTTGTGGGGCGAGGTGGCTCAATGGTAGACCGTTTCCTCTCGTGCGTGGGATTCTTACTGTTTCGATCATCGGTCAAGTAAGTTTGCGGTGGACAAGATCGTATCCGTGGCTTTTCTCAGGTTACTCCCGCTTCTTCCCACTTTTCATTCCTCCAATTCCTCTATTACCAATGACTTGCTCTAATCATTGGGCGCGCTGGCTAAGTGATAGAACGCTTCCTCTGGTGCGTGGGATCCTTATTGTTTTGATCTCCGGACAAGTAAGTTTGTGGTCGACAAGATCGTATCTGCGTGTTTTCTCAGGGTGATCCCGCTTCTTCCCACTTTTCATTCCACCAATTCTTCTAATATCATTGGGCGCGATGGCTCAGCGGTAGAGCGCTTCCTCTGCTCCATGGGGCCCTTATTGTTTCGATCCGCGGACAAGTAAATTGTGTGGTGGACAAGATCGTATCTGTGGGTTTTCTCAGGATGCTCCCGCTTCTACCCACTTTTCATTCTACCAACTCTATAAACATTGACTTGCTTCAGTCATTGGGCGCGGAGGCTCAGTGGTAGAGCGCTTCCTCTAGTGCGTGGGGCCCATATTGTTTAGACCCCGGCCAATTAACTTCTGTAGTGGACTAGATCATATTCGTGGGTTTTTCACGGTATTTCCGATTTTTCCCACTTTTCATTCCAATAATTCCTCTATTATCATTCACTTGCTTCAATCATTGGGCGCAGTGGCTCAATGGTAGATCGCTTCCGCTGGCTCGTGGGGTATTTATTACTTCCATCCCCGGCAAAGTAAGTTTGTGGTGGACAATATCGTTCCTGTGGGTTTTCTCAGGGTGCTCCCGCTTCTTCGCACTTTTCGTTCCACCAATTCTTCTATTATCGTTGACTTGCTTTAATCATTGCGCATGGTGGCTCAATGTTAGAGCGCTTCCTCTGGTGGGTCAAGTAAGTTTGTGGTGGACAGATCGTGTCCGTCGGTTTTCTCAGGGTACTCCCGCTTCTTCTCAATTTTCATTCCACCAATTCCTCTCTTATCATTGACCTGCTTTAGTCTTTGGGCGGGATGGCTCAGTGACAGAGAGCTTCCTGTGGTGCGTCGGGTCCTTATTGTTTCGATCCTAACTAAGAAAGTTGTGTGGTCGACCAGATCGTATCTGCCTGTTTTCTGAGGGTGCTCCCGCTTCTTCCCACTCTTCATTCCACCAATTCTTCTACTGTCGATGACTTGTTTTAATCATTGCGCACGGTAGCTGTGTTAGAGAGCTTCCTCTGATGGGTCAAGTAAGTTTGTGGTGGACAAGATCGTGTCCGTGGGTTTTCTCAGGGTACTCTCGTTTCTTCTCACATTTAATTCCACCAATTCCTCTATTATCATTGACTTGCTTTAATAATTGGGCGCGGCGCCTCAATTATAGAGCACTTCCCTTGATACGTGGAGTCTTTATTTTTTCGATCGCCGGCCAATTAAGTTTGTGGTGGACAACATCATATCTCTGGATTTTCTCAGGGTGCTACCGCATCTTTCCGATCTCCATTCCACCAATTCTTCTATTATTGTTGATTTGCTTTAATCATTGGGCACGGACGTTCAGTGGTAGAACGCTTCCTCTGGTGCATGGTGCCCTTATTGTTTCGATTCCTGCCCAGGTAACTTGAGTGGTGGACAAGCTCGTATCCGTGTGGTTTCTCAGGGTTCTGAAACTTCTTCCCACTTTTCATTCCAAGAATCCCCATATTATCACTGACTTGCTTTAACCATTGGGCGCTGCGAGTCAGTGGTAGGGCGCTTTCTCTGGTTGCGTGGGGTCTTTATTGTTTCGATTCCCGGCCAAGTAAATTGTTTGGTCGAAAAGGTCGTATCCGTGGGTTTTCTCAGGGTACTTCCTCTTTTTCCACTTTCCATTCCACCAATCCCTCTATTATCATTGGCTTGCTTTAATCATTGGGTGCGGTGGATCAGTGGTAGAGCGCTTCTTCTCGTGCGTGGGGCCATTATTGTTTCGATCCCCGGCCAAGTAAATTGTTTGGTCGACAAGATCGTATCCGTGGGTTTTCTCTGCCCCACCCAGCCCAACGGTATAACCGTTTTTGCTTTATCATTAACCAGCACAAAATTAAAAGGCAATAGAGTAATGCAATAGATGACTTCGGGCTAGAAGTTAATCAGAAATACAATGGTGGCGTTATACCGTTGGATTTATGGTAAAATTTGCTATTAATAAGGTGTCAATGTTATGCATTTTGTTTAAAACTTCTGTCTGATTCAAAATGGCGGATTTGAACATGGCCGCCATCAAGGCAACTCTTACCATAGACCTAATATTTACCCACCTGCTTTTTATTTTATTATTACCATTAACACAAAATTTACAAGGTGGGGTAAAGGACTAATACATATGCTGCAACAGTATTTAATTCCCTGTAACTTTTTACCAATTGCGCATAAATCAAAATTAACGTCACCATTGTTCTTCTGATTAAATTTGCGCCTTAAATCATGTATCACATGACCCTATTCCTATTTTAAAAACTTAACCTTAATTCAAAATGGCGGATTTCAAGATGGCCGCCGTCACGTATGCCCTTACTATATGACTTCCCCCTAGTTCTAATATGTACCCATATATTTGTTATTCACCTTTTGTCGTTACAAGAGGTCTTACAAGGCTTTTACCTCCAACTGTATGAACACTATCCTGTACTTCCATGTGATGTTCTGGTAGCTGTATCTTCTAAACCCCTGGAGCTTCGCACCTACATCTTCACTGAAATACTGACCACTTTTAGTACTACTTTCTCATATGTGTCTCAGTCAGCAACTCGAATCACCCAAATGTAAGGTTTACTTGTCAGATACGGTTACTAGCACTTTTGATATTTCGTGAGCTGATTTTTTTAATGTTCTGCAGGAAAACGGTTTTAGGGTGCAAAATAACACACCCCAAAAGTTTGAAATTTGACGCCGGAAAAGCAAGAAGAAGTGAACCGAAGAGAATGAAATTTTGCACACATATTGTGAAAATAAAATGTGGGAATACTAGTTCCGTATTTCCTGAAAAAAACTGTTAGGTGGGGTACGGACCCCTTCAAACATTTGCTCAGGAAATATCAAAATTCTAGTAACAGTATATCAGATTTGTGTAAAGGACATGAAGAATTCCATTGAAACTTTATGTACGGGCAATACGGGCAATACGGGTTTTTTCTGCGGTAAAACGGTTTTAGAGGCAAAAGCTCTCACACAAAATTATGAAAGTTGACGCCGGAAAGGCAAAACGAAGTGAACCGAAGTGAATCAAATTGTGCACGGACATTGTAGACATAAAATGAGGGAATATGGGTTTGCTATTTTCCTGGAGAAAAGGGGTGGGTGCGGCACTTACCCTCCCTAACGTTTGATCACAAAATATCAAAAGTGCTAGTATGTCAGATGTGTGTCAAGGACATGAAGAATTGCAACATAACTTTGTGTATGGACAATACGCAAAAACTAAACGAATACAGGTTTTCCTAAGTTCGGCGGGAAAACGGTTTTAGGGGGCAAAAGCTCCCACACTAAAGTTTGAAAGTTGAGCTCGAAAGGCAAAAAGAAGTGAACCGAAGTGAGTGCAAATGTGCACATATATTGTAGACATAAAATGAGGATACGGGTTTCATATTTTCCTGGAGAAAATGGTCGTGTGGGGCACGGACCCCAACAAACCTTTGATCACAAAAAATTAAAATGCTAATAACAGTATGTAGAAAGTGTATAAAGGACATGAAGAATTGCAATGAAACTTTTTGTAAGGATAATACGCCAGAAATAAAGCAATACGGGTTCTTTTATGTTCTGCTGAAAAATGGTATAAGGGGGCAAATACTCCCACACAAAATAATGAAAATTGACGCCCGAAAGGCAAAAAGAAATGAACCGAAGTGAATGAATTTCTACACAGATATTGTAGAAGTAAGATGACGGAATACGGTTTCCTATTTTCCTGGAAAAAGGGTTGGGTGCTGCAGGGACACCTCAAAACCTGTGATCACGAAATATTAAAAGTGCTACCAACAGTATGTCAGATGTGTGCAAACAACATGAAGAATTCCAACATAGCCTTGTGTATTAATAATACGCAAAAAAAATGAATACTTTTTTTGTTCTGCGGAAAAACGGTTTCAGAGCAAAAGCCACCACCCGAAATTTTGAAAGTTGACGTCCGAAAGGCAAGAAGAAGTCAGCCGAAGTGAATGAAATTGTACACAGATATTGCAGACGTGAAATGAGGACACGAGTTTTGTACTTTCCTGGAAAAAACAGTAGGGTGGTGCACAGACCCCTCCAAACCTTTGATCACGAAAAATCAAAAGTAATAGTAACAGTATGTCAGATGTGTGTAAAGGAAATGAAGAATTGCAACATGACTTTGTGTATGGACAATACGCAGAAAGTAAATGAATACGGTTTTTTTTATGTTCTGCGGGAAAACGGTTTTTGGAGGCAAAAACCTCCCAAACAAAATTTTGAATGTTGACTCCCGAAAGGCAAAAAGAAGTGAACCGAAGGGAGTGAAATTGTGCACAAATATTGTAGACATATAGTGAGTAAATACGGGTTTCGTATTTTCCTGGAGAAATCGGATGGGTGGGGCACCAACCCCTCCAAACCTTTGATCACAAAAAATGAAAAATGCTAGTAACAATATGTCAGATGTGTGTAAAAGACATGAAGAATTGCAAAAAAACTTTTTGTATGGACAAAAAATAAAGGAATATGTTTTTTTTCTGTTTTGCGGAAAGACGGTTTTAGGGGCAAAAGAACCCAAAACCAAAATTTTGGAAGTTGACGCGCGAAAGGTAAGAAGAAGTGAACTGAAGTGAATGAAATTTGGACAGATATTGTAGACACAAAATTAGGGAATACGGTTTTCGTATTTTCCTGGAGAAAACGGTTAGGTGGGGCACGGACCCGTCCAAACCCTTCATCACGAAATATCAAAATATCTAGTAACAGTATATCAGATGTGTGTAACGGACATGAAGAAATGCATCAAACTGCGTGTGTGGGCAATACGCAAAAAATAAACGAATACATTTTTGAATTTTATTTAAAAACGGTTTTGGTTGGCAAAAGCCCCCGTCTACAATTTTGGAATTTACCCCAAAAGACAAGAAGAAGAAGTGGACGGAAGTGAATGAAATGTGCACTAATATTGTAGAGGTAAGGTGAGGGAATACGTGTTTCGTATTTTCCTGAATGAAAAAAAAAACTTGTGAGTTAACCGAGCGTTGAATTGCGGGAGAAGTGGACCGAAGCGAAAGCAATTATATGTAGATATTGGATATGAAAATATGGCCTTCCGTGTTTCACAAGTGTCGTGTCTCCATCCGATTTCTTCAAATTTGGCAGATCAAGTAACAGCAAACACAAACAGGATAGCGTATTTTATAGTATTTCAGGAGGCACCTTTAACCCTTGCAATGTTTTCTTTTCATCATAAGGAAAAACACGTGTCGATTTATTTCCAGTTTGCTATTGATACGCCAAATTTGAAGCAAAACGGATAGGAACACTTGAGAAACACGAGAGCCCTTATTTTACATATAATATCTACACACAATTTGATTTGCTTGGGTCCACTGCTTTCTGAGCTATTACGGTAATATTTCCTTTTTTTTCGGATGGGACCTAGGCCTCAACACTGTTTTTCCGCAAAAATTAAAACATGTTTCATATACTGTTTTGCGTATAGTCCCTTTACGATGTTTCGTTGCAATTCCCCATATTTTTTAGGAACTTTTCCGTATGCTTATTTGCACTTTTGATATTCCGTGCCTCACTCAACCGCTTTTAACAGGAAAATACGAAACCCAATCATCTCATTTTTCGTCTACAATATCTGCGCACAATTTCATTTAATTCAGTGCACTTCTTCTTGAATTTTGGGCCTCAAATTTCAAAATTTGGGGTGGGGGGTTTTGCCCCCTAAAACCGTTTTTCCGCAGAAAATAAAAGAAATCCGTATTCGTTTATTTTTTGCGTACTGTCCCTACACAATGTGTCGTTCCAATTCGTCATGTCCTTCAAACACTTCTGTTATTTACAGTTTTGATATTTCACGATCAAAGTTCTGGAGGTGTAAAACATATTTTTGCAAGAAGTATCGCGAGTGTATGAATGGTGAATTTGTGATTAGTTTCCCCAGTGATGATGCTCATTCGCCGAAGTCTTCCAATCCTGTTGGAAGGCCTAAAAAGTGTTTTGAAGATTGTTGTGAGAGAAGTAAAAGACGTAAAATTCACGATCTAAGAGCATCACATTCCCAAAGCGTAATAGATGCTGCTGCTTCGTCGTATTCAGGAAACACATCGGAAAGTTTCAGTGCTGATTTTGCATTATCAATCTTTACACAGGCTAAGCTTTCCAAATACCAATACGAGGTAATCAGAGCTGCCACAAAAGAAAAAGGGTTCAATATTTTCCCCAGCTGTAAAAAAATCCAGCGCGCAAAGAAAGATTGTCACCCTAATGATATCAAAATTACCGAGACCTCCGTAGAAGTCCCGCTCCAAAGTTTACTTAATCATACAGCCGAAAGGATCCTAAAAACAATACATCAGAAGGAATTAGAAAAGTTGAACTACCAGGCACTGACAATGCATACAAAATGGGGCTTTGATGGCTCGTCTGGCCAGAACGAGTTCTCTCAACGGTTTGCAAGTGAAAGTGACGCGAGATCAGATGCTAATTTATTTATGACTTCTATTGTGCCTTTACAAATAACCCTACCTGGGAATGAAGATAAATCAATTTGGGTTAATCCTCGACCTTCCTCGACGCGACACTGTCGATCACTCAGGTATCAATTCATAAAAGAGACACCTGAAATAATAAAAACTGAGAAATTGAGGGTTGAAAGGAAAATCAAGAACTTGCAAGAAACACGATTGAACCTAGGGCTCAACTGTATCACTGTAAAACATGTTTTACATTTGACAATGTTGGACGGAAAAGTTGCTCAACATATTAGTGAGGCATCTGCAGCAAGTAACTGCTTCATTTGTGGGGCTCGCCCATCGGAGAGGAACGACTTATCGAAACTTGAACTGAAGCAATCTAATGAAAAAGTACTGAAGCTTGGGATTTCACCTCTTTATGCTCGAATCAAGTTCATGGAATATGTACTACATCTAAGCTACAATCAACAATTCAAGTCGTGGAGGACTGCGAAAGATATTCTCCCAATCAAAGAAGCTGCAAAGAAACGCATCCAACAACGATTTATGAATGAGCTCGGGATTAAAGTTGATGTCGTAAAACAGGGTTATGGTTCGACGAATACCGGAAATACCTCCAGGATATTCTTCCGACATTTTTCTCTAACAGCAGAGATTACACACATAGACGAAAACTTGATTCGCCGGCTTGGTATAATACTGGAGGTAATTAACAGCAACTCTGCAATTGATTCAGATAAATTTAGATTGTACACAGCAGAAACGCCTAAATTAGCTATACAGTTATACCCGTGGTACTATATGCCTTCTACAGTGCACAAATTATTGATACATGGGGCCGAAATAATACAAGCTGCAGCTCTGCCTATCGGGTTACTTTCAGAGGAAGCGCAAGAAACTCTTCATAAAGATTATAAGGATTACAGGCTTCACCATAGAAGAAAATGTTCCCGTACAGCCATCAATGAAGATGCGTTCCATAAAATCCTCGAGTCATCAGACCCATACATAACTTTCCTGAAGCCCGAACTAAAGAAGAAACATCTTCATCTAAGTACTGAAGCTACAGGATTATTTATTTAGATTTTCTTTGAAAAACACTTGTCTTTTCAGTTCCTTCTGTAAATTATTTCTAAAGTGTGTTATACATATAAGAAGAATATTTTTACACCGTTGTTAATAGAATGAACAGCCTTTTCCCGACATGAATAAAGCAAGTTGTTTTTTTTTCACTTTTAAAATATACAAAAATCGTTTTTGAAGACTGCAATCTAAGTTTTGTAATTTTCAAGTCATGGACTTATGAGAACACTCATATAAATGTACCGTTTCTTTGTATTATAATTAAGATATAAAATAACACAATATTGTGTTTAGCACACTTTTTTTTGTATATGTTATTTCTCTATGATTTACTTGGGGCCGCGGTGGCTCAGT